>NC_135721.1:89085925-89393266 GCF_964656455.1 Halichoerus grypus | reverse complement strand
ATTGAGATATGTACCCTCTATCCCTAAACTCTGAGAGTTTTAATCAAGAAAGGATGCTGTACTTTGTCAAATGCTTTTTCTGCATCTATTGAGAGGATCATATGGCTCTTGTTCTTTCTTTTATTAATGTACTGTATCCCACTGATTTGCAGATGTTGAACCAACCTTGCAGCCCAGGGATAAATCCCACTTGGTCGTGGTGAATAATCCTTCTAATGTACTGTTGGATCCTATTGGCTAGTATTTTGGTGAGAATTTTTGCATCCATGTTCATCAAGGATATGGGTCTGTAATTCTCCTTTTTGATGGGGTCTTTGTCTGGTTCTGGGATCAAGGTAATGCTGGCCTCATAAAATGAGTTTGGAAGTTTTCCTTCCATTTCTATTTTTTGGAACAGTTTCAGAAGAATAGGTATTAATTCTTCTTTAAATGTTTGGTAGAATTCCCCTGGGAAACCATCTGGCCCTGGGCTCTTGTTTTTGGGAGATTTTTGATGACTGCTTCAATTTCCTTACTGATTATGGGTCTGTTCAGGTTTTCTATTGCTTCCTGGTTCAGTTTTGGTAGTTTATACATCTCTAGGAATGCATCCATTTCTTCCAGATTATCTAATTTGCTGGCAAAGAGTTGCTCATAATATGTCCTTATAATTGTTTGTATTTCTTTGGTGTTGCTTGTGATCTCTTCTCTTTCATTCATGATTTTATTTATTTGGGTCCTTTCTCTTTTCTTTTTGATAAGTCTGGCCAGGGGTTTATCAATCTTGTTAATTCTTTCAAAGAACCAGTTCCTAGTTTCGTTGATCTGTTCTACTGTTCTTTTGGTTTCTATTTCATTGATTTCTGCTCTGATCTTTATTATTTCTCTTCTCCTGCTGGGTTAGGCTTTATTTGCTGTTCTTTCTCCAGCTCCTTTAGGTGTAGGGTTAGGTTGTGTACTTGAGACCTTTCTTGTTTCTTGAGAAAGGCTTGTATTGCTATATACTTTCCTCTTAGGACTGCCTTTGCTGCATCCCAAAGATTTTGAACAGTTGTGTTTTCATTTTCATTGGTTTCCATGAATTTTTTTAATTCTTTAATTTCCTGGTTGACCCATTCATTCCTTAGTAGGCTGCTCTTTAGCCTCCACGTATCTGAGTTCTTTCTGACTTTCCTCTTGTGATTGAGTTCTAGTTTCAAAGCATTGTGGTCCGAAAATATGCAGGGAATGATCCCAATCTTTTGATACTGGTTGAGGCCTGGATTTGTCACCTAGGATGTGATCTGTTCTGGAGAATGTTCCATGGGCACTAGAGAAGAATGTGTATTCTGTTGCTTTGGGATGGAATGTTCTGAATATATCTGTTAAGTCCATTTGGTACAGTGTGTCATTTAAAGCCTTTATTTCCTTGTTGATCTTTTGCTTAGATGATCTGTTCATTTCAGTGAAGGGTGTGTTAAAGTCCCCTACTATTATTGTATTGTATTGCTTTTGTTATTAATTGGCTTATATAATTGGCTGCTCCCATGTTAGGGGCATAGATATTTACAGTTGTTAGATCTTCTTGTTGGATGGACCCTTTAGGAATGATATAGTGTCCTTCCTCATCTCTTATTACAGTCTTTGGTTTAAAATCTAATTTGTCTGATATAAGGATTGCCACCCCAGCTTTCTTTTGATGTCCATTATCATGGTAAAAGGTTTTCCACCCCCTCACCTTCAATCTGGAGGTGTCTTTGGGTCTAAAATGAGTCTCTTGCAGGCAGCATATTGATGGGTCTTGTTTTTTTTTTATCTAATCTGTGTCTTCTGATTGGGGCACTCAGGGTAACTATTGAAAGATATGAATTTAGTGCCATTGTACTGCCTGTAAGGTGACTGTTACTGTATATTGTCTGTGTTCCTTTCTGGTCTGTTGCTTTTAGGCTCTCTCTTTGCTTAGAGGACCCCTTTCAATATTTCTTGTAGGGCTGGTTTCGTGTTTGCAAATTCTTTTAGTTTTTGTTTGTCCTGGAAGCT
This sequence comes from Halichoerus grypus, assembly GCF_964656455.1. NCBI lineage: Eukaryota > Metazoa > Chordata > Mammalia > Carnivora > Phocidae > Halichoerus > Halichoerus grypus. Next base: position 89,391,268 of record NC_135721.1, on the reverse strand, counting down.
TTTTATCTCTCCTTCTATTTTCAATGACAGCCTAGCTGATATAGTATTCTTGGCTGCATATTTTTCTCGTTTAGTCCTCTGAATATATCATGCCAGTCCTTTCTGGCCTGCCAGGTCTCTGTGGATAGGTCTGCTGCCAATCTAATGTTTCTACCATTGCAGGTTACAGACCTCTTGTCCCGAGCTGCTTTCAGGATTTTCTCTTTGTCTCTGAGACTTGTAAGTTTTACTATTAGATGTCAGGGTGTTGACCTTTTTTTATTGATTTTGAGGGGGGTTCTCTGTGCCTCCTGGATTTTGATGCCTGTTTCCTTCCCCAAATTAGGGAAGTTCTCTGCTATAATTTGCTCCAATATACCTTCCGGCCCTCTCTCTCTTTCTTCTTCTTCTGGGATCCCAATTATTCTAATATTGTTTCGTCTTATGGTATCACTTCTCTCTTGAATTCTCCCCTCATGATCCAGTAGTTGTTTATCTCTCTTTTTCTCAGTTTCTTTATTCTCCATCACTTGGTCTTCTATATCACTAATTCTCTCTTCTGCCTCATTTATCCAAGCAGTTAGAGCCTCCATTTTTGTTTTCACCTCATTAATAGCCTTTTTTATTTTGACTTGGTTAGATTTTAGTTCTTTTATTTCTCCAGAGAGGGTTTCTCTAGTATCTTCCATGCTTTTTTCAAGCCCAGCTAGAATCTTTATAATTGTCATTCTGAACTCTAGTTCCAACATCTTGCTTATGTCTGTATTGGTTAGGTCCCTGGCAGTCGGTACTGCCTCATTCTTTTTTTTTTTTTTTTTGAGGTTAGTTTTTCCGTCTTGTCATTTTGTCCAGAGGAAAACAGATGTATGAGAGAACAAAATGGTAACAGGGTAAAAACGACCCCAGAAAAATATACACTAAACAAATCAGAAGATACTCAAAACCACGGGGAAAAGAAAGGGAAAGAAAGAAAAAAGAAAAAAAAAGAATATGATCAAATATGATCAGGCTGGTGAATAGATCAGTGCCACACACTATATTTTGGGCATCAGAATACACATTCTTTTCAAGTGCACATGGGACATTCTCCAGAAGAGATCACATATTAAGCCAAAAAACAAGTCTCAACAAATTCAAAAAGATAAAATCATACCATGCATCTGTTTTGACCACAACTCTATGAAACTAAAAATTAAAAGAAAAAGTCTGGGAAGACCACAAATACATGGAGGTTAAACAACATCCTACTGAACAATGAATGGGTCAACCAAGAAATCAAAGAAGAAATTAAAAAGTACATGGAAACAAATGCAAATGAAAACACAATGGTCCAAAACCTTTGGGATGAAGCAAAAGTGGTTCTAAGAGGGAAGTATGTAGCAGTACAGGCCTACCTCAAGAAGGAAGAAAAAGCTCAAATAACCTAACTTTACACCTAAAGGAATTAGAAAAATAACTACACACAAAACCTAAAACCAGCAGAATGAAGGAAATAATAAAGATTAGAGGAGAAATAAATGATATAGAAACTTAAAAAATAATAGAACAGATTAATGAAACCAAGAGCTGGTTCTTTGAAAAGATCAACAAAATTGATAAATATCTAGCCAGACTCATCAAAAATAAAGAGAGAAAGAGAGAACCCAAATAAACAAAATCACAAATGAAAAGAGGAAAATAACAACTAACACTAAAGAAATATAAACAATTGTAGGAGAATATTATGAAAAAAAATAGGCCAACAAATTGGACAATACAGAAGAAATGAATACATTCCTAGAAACATATAACCTAGGAAAACTGAAGCAGCGAAGAAATAGAGAATTTGAACAGACCAATACCAGCAATGAAATTGAATCAATAATCAAAAAACTCCCAATAGGGGCGCCTGGCTGGTTCAGTCAGTAGAATATGCAACTCTTGATCTTAGGGTTGTGGGTTTGACCCCCACACTGTGTGGAGATTACTTAAAAATAAAATCTTAAAAAAACAAAAACAAAAACAAAACAAAAAAACCCCCAAAACTCCCCACAAACAAAAGTCCAGGACCAGATGGCTTCACAGGCAACTCTACCAAACATTTGAAGAAAAGTTAATACCTATTCTTATTAAACTATCCCCAAAAATAGAAGAAGAAGGAAAACTTCTATGAGGCCAGTATTACCCTGATACCAAAATCAGGGAAAGACATGACCAAGAAAGAGAACTATAGTTATATAGCCTGTTTCTCTGATGAATATAGATGCAAAAATCCTCAATAAAATACTAGCAAACTGAATCCAACAATACATTAAAAAAAAAAATCATTCACCATGATCATGTGGGATTTATTCCAGGAATGCAAGCATAGTTCAGTATTTGCAATCAATCAACGAGATACATCACATCAATGAGAAAGGATAAAAACCATATGATCATTTCAATAAATGCAGAAAAAGCATTTGACAAAGTACAACATCCATTCATGATAAAAACCCTCAACAAAGTAGGTCTAGAGGGAACATACTTCAACATAATAAAGGCCATATATGAAAAACCCACAGCTAGCATCATCCTCAATGGGGGAAAACTGAGAGCTTTCCCTTAAGGTCAGGAACAAGACAGGCATGTCCACTCTCACCACTTTTATTCAACATAGTACTGGAAGTCCTAGCCACAGCAATCAGATAACAAAAAGAAATTAGGCATCCAAATTGGTAAGGAAGAAGTAAAACTTTCGGTATTTGCAGATGACATGATACTGTATATAGGAAACCTGAAAGACTCCACCAAAAAACTGCTAGAACTGATAAATGAATTCAGGAAAGTCACAGGACACAAAATAAAAGTTCAGAAATCTGTAGCATTCTTATACACTAATAATGAAGCAGCAGAGATATTAAGAAAATAATCCCATTTACTACTGCACCAAAAATAATATCTAGGAATAAACCTAACCAAAGAAGTGAAAGACCTGTATCTGAAAACTATAAAACACTGATGAAAGAAATTGAAGACAACACAAAAAAATGGAAAGACATTCCATGCTCATGGATTGGAAGAACAAATATTGTTAAAATGTCTATACTACCCAAAGCAATCTACACATTTAATGCCATCCCTATTAAAATACCAATAGCATTTTTCACAAGAAAATACCAACCCTAAAATTTGTATGGAATCACAAAAGACCCCAAATAACCAAAGCAATCTTGAAAAGGAAAAAATTGGAGACCCCAAATAACCAAAGCAATCTTGAAAAGGAAGAAACCTGATTCTATATTGCAAAGTTGTAGTAATCAAAAGAGTATGGAACTGGCACAAAAATAGACACATAGATCAATAGAACAGAACAGAAAACCCAGGAAAAAACCCACAATTACATGGTCAATTAATCTTCCAGAAAGTAGGAAGGAATATCCAGTGGGCAAGACAGTCTCTTCAACAAATGGCATTGGAAAACTGCACAGCTACATGCAAAAGAATGAAACTGGACCACTTTCTTTCACCAAACACAAAATTATACTCAAAATGGGGGTGCCTGGGTGGCTCAGTCGTTAAGCGTCTGCCTTCAGCTCAGGTCACGATCCCAGAGTCCTGGGATCGAGCCCTGCATCGGGCTCCCTGCTCCACGGGAAGCGTGCTTCTCCCTCTCCCACTCCCCCTGCTTGTGTTCCCTCTCTTGCCTTGTCTCTCTCTGTCAAATAAATAAATAAAATCTTAAAAAAAAAATTATACTCAAAATGGATTAAAGATCTAAATGTGAGACCTGAGACCACAAAAATTGTAGAAGAGAGCACAAGCAGTAATTTCTCTGACATCAGCTGCAGCAACATTTTTCTAGATAGGTCGCTTGAGGCAAGGGAAATAAAAACAAAATAAACTATTGAGACTCATCAAAATAAAAAGCTTCTGCACAGCAAAGGAAATAATCATCAAAACTAAAAGACAACCTACTGACTGGGAGAAGATATCCAATGCAGAGTTAGCATCCAAAATACATAAAGAACTTATACAAATCAACACCGAAAAAAACAAACAATCCAATTAAAAATGGGCAGAAGACATGAACAGACATTTCTCCATAGAATTATTGTTGAATCACTATATTGTACACCTGAAAACTAATATAACACTGTGTGTTAACTATACTGGAAATAAAATTTAAATACTTAATGAAAAAGTTTCCAGATATGGATTAGATACATTAGAGCCACCCTTCACCTTGGGAGGATGAGAATCCAAGAGGCAGTAGCTTGATTCCTAAAGATCCTGTGTCTAGTCATTACATAGAGAATTTCTGGCTGCTTGGTGACAATTATAAAATAACCCAACCTCAAGAAAGTTATAGCATCTTCTTTGATGTATAGCATCTTTCCCTGTGCAAAGCAGCGATCAGAGCACAAGAAAGGATGAAATCTTGGATTCCATGGCATCACTGAACAGACTGCATATATAGTTTTTTTTTGCCTGATTGCTATTAAGTGTTGTATAATCGATGACTGTATAATGTATAGTCCAAGACTCCTTTTTATTATAACCAAGAAGCAAGGTTATGAGGGGCAATATCTAACTCTCATGTATTTTTGAACTTCTTTGTGGCAGAAAGCCTCTAGCAAAAGGAACCTAAAATTTATAAAGCCATCAACTTGTCCTAAGTCAGTAGGCAGCTCATGACCCTGAAAGTCAGGTGGCCTTTGTTTATCTGTGCCAAAATGGGCACAGGAATTTTTGCTGAGCCAAGGCCTGGGGCCCAGAATCCCTGAGTGTTCCATCAGCTGTTAACCTCTCCCTCTGAAAGCCTGTACTTCCCCAGAATCTTCAACAAACTGAAGATCTCTTCTCTAGAAGCCTACAGTACCCTGTTCCTTTCCTAGTCTTCAGGGATCTCCCTCATGAAGTTTAATGCCCATTACCAAGATACTCATTGTCTATTCTCCCTAACAGATGGAGAAGGGGGCAGCTACCTGAGGACTATGAGTAACAGCAGCAAAATATCTCTCAGATATGAAAGTAAAAGAAACAGATGGTCAGGTAAAGAAAAACTAAGAAAATCTGTCACCAACAGACCTGGTTTAAAAGAAATGCTAAAGGAAATTCTTCTGATGGAAGGGAAATAATACCAAGGGGAAAGTGGAATTTTAGGAATAAAGGAGGAGCAATAGAAATGTCAAATAGCTATGTAAGTATAAGAGACTTTTTCTTCTTTTGAGTTCTTTAAAACAGGTATGATAGCAGAAAGCAAAACATGTAACACTGCAGCAATCTTCAATGTTATAAAGATGTAACACATAAGTAAAGGAACCTATGTGATAGTATGGCTTCTATGTTCTACTTGAAGTGGCATCATCTCTTTCTTTCTTCCCTTTTTTTTCTTACAGAGAGAGCAGGAAAGGGGCGGAGGGAGACAGAGAATCTTAAGCAGGCTCCACACTCAGTGCAGAGCCTGATGCAGGGCTTGATCTCACGACCCTGAGATCATGATCTGAGCCAAAATCAAGAGTCGGACACAACCGACTGAGCCACCCAGGCACACTGCATCCTTTCTTTTTTTTTTAAGATGTTATTTATTTTAGAGAGAGAGAAAGAGAGCACACACACAAGTTGGGGAGGAGCAGAGGACGAGGGAGAGTTGGAGAGGGAGAGGAAAAAAATCTCAAGCAGATTTCACATGTTCAGTTCCCAGAGCCTGACTCAGGGCTCAATCCCACGACCCCAGATCATGACCTAAGCCGAAACCAAGGGTCAGATGCTCAACTGACTGACCCACCCAGTCGCCCTGCAACTTATTTCTAAGTAGACAGAAAAGTTAAATATGAATACTGTAATTCCCTAGAACAACTACTAAAACAACTATACAGAGATACATCGTCAAAAACCTCAGTAGATTGATTAAAATGGAATACTAAAAAACATTCAAGCAATCGAGCTAAGGGAGAAAAATAAAAAGGTATATATGTCAATTATACCTCAGTACACACATACCTACACAGAGGACAGAATACAAATAAAATAATTTAAATAATCCAAACATATTAATAGTTACATTAAATGGTAAATAGTCTAAACATACTGATAAAAAGAGAAGAACTATCAGATTGAAATTTTTTTTTAAGATTTTATTTATTTATTTAATTGACAGAGAGAGAGGGAACACAAGCAGGGGGAGTGGGAGAGGGAGAAGCAGGCTTCTGGCCGAGCAGGGAGCCTGATGTGGGGCTCGATCCCAGGACCCTGGGATCATGACCTGAGCCGAATCATGACCTGAGCCACCCAGGCGCCCCCAGATTGAAATTTTTTAAAGAAGACCCAAATATGCTCTCTACAAGAAATCCACTTCCAATATAAGTAGAAGGATGCTATTTTTTTTCATGTGGAGTGACTATATAAATAGAAGAAGTAGATTTTGGAATAGGGGAGAATTACCAGAAATAAAGAGGAATATTTCAATAATGATTTCAAAATGCATTTTTTTTTCATCTGGAGTGACTATATTAATATCAGAAGTACACTCTGGAGTAAGGAAAATTACCAGAGATAAAGAAGAACATTAAATAATGATTTCAAAATGTCCATTCACCAAGAAGACGTAACAATCCTAAATGTAAATGCAGTAATTCTCCCTTATCCACAGTTTGACTTTCCAGGGTTTCAGCCAAGGTCTGGAAGCAGATGATCCTCCTGACCTGTGGTAAGGTCAACAGTAGGCTAACACTACATCAAAATGCCTATTTCATTCACTTCACTTCATCTCCTCTTGTAGGCATTTTATCTTCTCACATCACCACAAGAAGGATGAGTACAGTTCAGTAAAACATTTTGAGAAAAAGAGACAACATTCACATAACTTTGATGACAGTATATTGTTATAATTGCTCTATTTTGTTATTAATGTTGTTAATCTCTTATTGTGCCTAGTTTGTAAGTTAAACTTTATCATAGGTATATATGTATGTAAAGGAAAAAACATAGTACATGTAGGGTTCGGTTCAATCCAGTTTCAGGCATCACTGGAGGTCTTGGAACATATCCCCTGCAGATAAAAGGGGACTACTATATACTTAAAAACAGGCCAACAAAACAAGAAGCAAAAACTGACGAAACTTTCTTATATCAGTTCCAACATGTAAATAGTACCAGTACTCCCCACAAGAAAAAAAGCTGAACAAAATGAAAATCAACAGTCTGTTTTGGATCCATCAGAATGAGGTTACAGGGAAAACTTCTACCCTAAAAACCAGAGAAAGACCCGGGAATACAGAGAACCACAGCTTTGCTGGAACAGAACCCTCCAGAGCCCTTGACTGGTTAAACTTGTAAACAGCAACTGACAACTGCTGGAGGCTAACTGTGGAAAGTGGAGTTTAAAACTCCTGGGCCCAGTCTTGAGGAAAGGGGAGGAACATGCTTTCATGAGTTTTTACTCCAGGAGTCCCACCAGCTTCTCATGGTATAGACTGGAGAGGAAAAAAATCCCTCATGCTTTGGACAGAGGTGAGATTAAAACTAACCATTATGAAATGCTCCCAGAGAAAAGTTAGCCATCTTGAAAACCCGCCCATACCAAAGGCCCTCCCACAAGGAAAAGTATTTTATCAAAGCCTTATCTCACCTGGGGGAAGACTGACAACTGGGGCCTCCCCTAGCCTTTCTGTCTCACAATAGGGAGGAAAAACAACAAAAAAGTAAAGGCTGAGAAAGTCTTCCCAAAGGCACACTCCAGGGCCTCAGTCCCACAAAAACCTGAGACTTGACTCAGGATTGCAGACTGTTTTCCATGCCCAACAGCTCACCACATCAACAGTGCTCCGTATAAAAGCAGCAGGTTACAACTGAGAGACATAAGCTGAAGACTCAATTTCAGATGGTATTTCTGGGGAAACCCAAAGATGGTAGAGAGAAAGAAAAGGACACGTGAAGAATCTGAAGCTTCTGACATCTACAACTACAGCAAACATCAAACACAGCCTAAGTCCTACCCAGAAAAACAAATCCTCACACTAAAGGTCTATTTACTTCAGTTCCTATTACCCCATGTGTCAAGTCCCACTTTCAACAAAAAATTACAAGGTGTGGGGTCAGTCGGTTAAGCATCTGACTCTTGGTTTGGGCTCAGGTCATGATCTTGGGGTCTCAAGATCGAGCCCCATGTCCGGCTCCATGCTTGGCCTGGAGTTTTTCCCTCTCCCTCTGACCCTCCCCCCTCACTTTCTCTCTCTCAAATAAATAAATCTTAAAAAAAAATTACAAGGTGTGCTAATGTCTGAGGAGACAAAGCAAACATGAACTCAACTCAAATATAGAAAAGATTTCACAATGATCAGATTAGGGGTTTAAAATAACTATGATTAATATGCTAGGAGCTCTAACAGAGAAGAGTGGACAACCTACAAAAACAGAGGTAATAGAAGCAGAGAGATGAAAACTCAAAGAATCAAAAGGAGATGCCAGAAATCAAAATACTATAAAAGAAATGAAGACTGCCTTTGACACACTCACCAGCACACTGAAACATACGCATAATTGGAATATGAGAAGGAAAAGAAACACAGAAAGGAGAGGGAACATTTGAAGTATTAATGGCTGAGAATTTTCCAAAGTTCATGGTAGATCCCAAACCACATATCCAGGAGGCTCAGAGAACACCAACCAGTATAAATACCCCCCAAAACCTACACCTACACATATCATATTCAAACTACAGGAAACCAAAGATAAATCATGAAAAAAAGCCGGGGGGGGGGGGGCGGGGAGTACTTTACTTACTGTTAAAAAGAAACCACACGCACAAACTGGTGGCACTTGGGCCAAGTCCCTAAACCGGGTTTTAATACCTAACTTAATTGTACTTTCAACCTGCCCCAGAAATGAAGTCTTAACTGGTTGGAATTTTCTGATTAGCACCAGCAAGGCAATCTGTCCCATGGGCCCTTGCCACCCTCCGCAAATGAAGATGAGGTAATCCACCTTACCCCTGCATTTCCCCTAAGGGAAGGTGACCTTGCCTGAAACAATCCTTTCTTTTCTTTTGCTAGTAACGTTCTTGCCCCCACCCTCCTTTTACAAAAATCTTCTATTTTGTACAACTCCTCTGAGCTCCCCTCAACTTGCTAGATGGAATGCTACCTCAATTCATGAATTGCTTAATAGAGCCAATTCTATCTTCTCATACACTCAACTGAATTTTTGTTCTTTAACACTATAGAGAAGCAAAGTAAAGAATTACAACCAACTTCTCTGAAACCAAGCAAGCAAAAATAAATGAAGGTAAATAAAATCTTTTTTCTTATTCTTAACTAATTTAATAGATAACTGTTCAAACTCAAAACAACAACATACTGGGTGATTACAGCTTATGGATAAGTGAAATAAATGGCAGCAATATTAGAAGGAATGGGAGGGAGGAACTGGGAATATTCTGTCCTGAGTTACCTTCATTATCCGTAAAGTGGTACAGTGTTATCTGAAAGTAGACACAGATTACAACTGAACCTTGGACAACATACATTTGGACTGCATGGGTCCACTTATACACAGATTTTTTCGATAAATACAGTGCTGTAAATGTGTGTTCTCTTATGATTTTCTTAATAATATTTTCTTTTCTCTAACCTTATTTTATTGTAGGAATATAGTATATAACATATATAACATACAAAATTTTAGTCAACTGTTTGTTATAGGTAAGGTGTCCAATCAATAGCAGACTATTAGTTAAGTTTTTGGGAAGTCCAAAGTTTTAACTGCTGTGGGGCAGGCTCCTAAACCCCAGCATTGTTCAAGGGTCACCTGTAGTTGTTAACTGTATATTGCAAACTCTAGAGCAACCATTAAATTTTTTTTCAAAATTGTTGATATGCTAAGAGAAGAGAGAAAACAGAATCACATAAGATGCTTGATTAAAACCAGAGAAGGCAGGGGCGCCTGGGTGGCTCAGGCAGTTAAGTGTCTGCCTTCAGCTCAGGTCGTGATCTCAGGGTCCTGGGATCGAGCCCCGCATCGGGCTCCCTGCTCAGTGGGGAGCCTGCTTCTCCCCCTGCCTGCAGCTCCCCCTGCTTGTGCTCTCTCTCTCTCTCTGTCAACTAAATGGATAAATAAAATCTTTAAAAAAACAGAGAAGGCAGAAAAAATTTAAAAAAATTTTTTTTAAAAAGGAAACAAAGAAGGGGCGCCTGACTGGTTCAGTTGGTAAGAGCATGTGACTCTTGATCTTGGGGTTCTGAGTTTGATTCCTAAACTGGGTGTAGAGATTAGTTAAAAGTAAAATATTTATTTAAAAAAAAAGAGGGGCACCTGGGCAGATTAGCTGGTTGAGCGTCTGACTCTTGATTTCAGCTCAGGTCATAATCTCAGGGTCTTCGGATCCAGCCCTGCATCAGGCTATGAGCTCAACATGGAGTCAGTTTGACCTTTTCCCTCTGCTCCTCCCTCTGCTCTTCCCTCTGCTCTCTCTCTCTCTCCCCCTCTCAAATAAATAAATAAAATCTTAAAAAAAAAAAAAAGAATAAATGCAATGAACAGTTACAAATATGGTAGTTATTGATCCAACTATATCAATAATTGCTTTCAATGTGAATGGTCTAAATACATTAATCAAAAGACAGAGACTGTCAGTGCAGGTAGAAAAATAAGACCCAACTGTGTGTGTGTGTGTGTGTGTGTGTGTGTGTGTGTGTGTGTGTGTGTGTATTTATTTATTTATTTATTTATTTTAAGTATGCTCCACACCCAATGTGAGGCTTGAACTCACAAACCTGAGATCAAGAGTCGCAGGCTCATTTGCAACGATGTGGATGGAACTGGAGGGTGTTATGCTGAGCGAAATAAGTCAATCAGAGGAAGACATGTATCATATGACCTCACTGATATGAGGAATTTTTAATCTCAGGAAACAAACTGAGGGTTGCTAGAGTGTTGGGGGCTGGGAGGGATGGGGTGACTGGGTGATAGACACTGGGGAGGGTATGTGCTATGGTGAGTGGCATGAATTGTGCAAGACTGTTGAATCACAGATCTCTACCTCTGAAACAAATAATGCAATATATGTTAAGAAAAAAAAAAAGAAGAAGAAGAAGAAGATAGCAGGAGGGGAAGAATGAAGGGGGGGAAATCGGAGGGGAGATGAACCAGGAGAGACGATGGACTCTGAAAAACAAACTGAGGGTTCTAGAGGGGAGGGGGGTGGGAGGATGGGTTAGCCTGGTGATGGGTATTAAAGAGGGCACGTTCTGCATGGAGCACTGGGTGTTATGCACAAACAATGAATCATGGAACACTACATCAAAAACTAATGATGTAATGTATGGTGATTAACATAACAATAAAAAATTTTTTTAAAAAAAGAGTCACAGGCTCTACAGTCTGAGCCAGCCAGGTGCCCCAAGACCCAACTATATTTTGTCTACAAGAAACCCACTTTAAATATAAAGGCACACATAGATTAAGAGAGAAAGAAAGCTATCCCATGCTAATGCTAATCAAAAGAAAGCTGTGGAGAAAGGGGAACCCTCTTACACTGTCAGTGGGAATGCAAGCTGGTGCAGCCACTCTGGAAAACAGTATGGAGGTTCCTCAAAAAGTTGAAAATAGAGCTACCCTACGACCCAGCAATTACACTACTAGGTATTTATCCAAAGGATTGAAACAGTGATTCTCCTCAAACTGAGCTGTAGATTTAACCTAATTCCAACAGAATCCCAGCAGAATTGATACAGAAAAGCGGGTTTGTTTTTTTTTTAAAGATTTTATTTATTTATTTGAGAGAGAGAGAATGAGAGACAGCACGAGAGGGAAGAGGGTCAGAGGGAGAAGCAGACCCCCCGCTGAGTGGGGAGCCTGACGTGGGACTCGATCCCAGGACTCCAGGATCATGACCTGAGCCGAAGGCAGTTGCTTAACCAACTGAGCCACCCAGGCGCCCCAGAAAAGCAGGTTTTAAAATGCATATGGAAAGGCAAAGGAACTAGAACAGCCAAAAGTATTTCAACAAAAAAGGAATAAAACTGGGGAATTTATATTACCTATTTTTAAGAGTTACGTTAAGGCTAGTATCCAAGATCTATAAAGAACTTATCAAACTCAACACCCAAAAAACAAAGAATCCAGTCAAGAACTGGGCAGAAGACATGAACATACTTTTCTCCAAAGAAGACATACAAATGGCCAACAGACACATGAAAAAAATGCTTCACATCACTTGGCATCAGGGAAATACACATCAAAACCAAATGAGATACCACCTCACACCAGTAGAATGGCTAAAATGAACAAGTCAGGAAACAACAAATGTCAGCAAAGATGAGGAGAAAGGGGCACCTTCTTACATTGTTGGTGGGAATGCAAACTGGTACAGTCACTCTGGAAAACAGTATGGAGGTTCCTCAAGAAGTTAAAAATAGAGCTACCCTACGACCCAGCAATTGCACTACTAGGTATTTACCCCAAATATACAATGTAGTGATCGAAAGGGGCACCTGCACCCCAATGTTTATAGCAGCAATGTCCACAGTTGCCAAACTATGGAAAGAGCCCAGATGTCCTTTAATAGATGAGTGGATAAGAAGATGTGTTTCATATATGCAATGGGACATTACTCAACCATCAGAAGGGATGAATACCTGCCATTTACATCGACATGGATGGAACTGGAGGGGATTATGCTAAGTGAAATAAGTCAAGCAGAGAAAGACCATTATCATGGGGTTTCACTCATATGTGGAATATGAGAAACAGAGCAGAGAACCATTGGGGAAGGGAGGGAAAACTGAATGGGAAGAAATCAGAGAGGGAGACAAACCATGAGACACTCTTAACTATAGGAAACAAACTGAGGGTTGCTGGAGGAGAGTTGGTTGGGGGAATGGGTTAATCGGGTGATGTGCGTTAAGGAGGGCATGTGATAATGATGAGCACTGGGTGTTATATGCAACTGATGAATAACTGAACTCTACATTTGAAACTAATGACGATATATTGGCTAACTGAATTTAAGTAAAAAAAAAAAAAAAAAAGGAAAAAAGAAGAGTTACTTTAAATCTCTATTATTAAGACAGTTTGGTATTGGTGAAGGGATAAACATAACACACATACGTCAATGAAATAGATTCCAGAGAATTCACTAACAGACTCACAAATACGGCCATTTGATCTCTGACAAAATTGCAAAAGAATTTGATGGAGTAAGAATATTCTTTTCAATAAATGGTGTTGGAACAATCCACATGCAAAGGGAAAAAAAAAAAACCCTTCAATGTAAACCTCATACCCAGCACAAAACTTAACTCAAAAAAAAATTGTTTTAAAGATTTATTTATTTATATGAGAGCAAGAGAGAGAGAGAGAGTGCAGCTGAGCACAAGTCAGGGGGAGAGGCAGAGGGAGAGGGAGAAGCAGACTGCCTGTTGAGCAGGGAGCCAAATGGGGCTCCATCCCAGGTCTTGAGATCATGACCTAAGCAGAAGGTGGATGCTTAATTGACTGAGCCACCCAGGCATCCCTTAACTCAAAATTTATCATCACTCTAAACATAAAATATGAAAGTACAGCACTTTTAGAAGAAAACATAGGTGGAAATCATTATGGCTTGGACTTTTTAAAATAAGACACAAAAAGTAAAATCTATACAAGGCACATCAATAAACTGGATTTCAGCAAAATTAAAACTTTTTGCTGTATGAAAGGCGCTGCTCAGAGAATGAAAAGACAAGCCACAAACTGTGAAGAAATCTTTGCAAACCACATATCCCACAAAGGGTTTGCATAGAGAATATATAAAGAATTATTAAAACTGAACAGTTAGAGAAAAAAACCTGAACAGTTAGAAAACAACCCAATTAAAAAGAAACTTGCAAAACACTAGAACTGACACACTTCCAGAGAAAACAAAGGGACGGAAATTAGCGCATGAAAAGATGTTTAACATCATTCACCACTAGGGAAATGCAAATTAAAACTGTAATGAGATACCACTATAGGTCTATTAGAATAGCTAACATTAAAATTTTTAAGAAATTCCAATACCAGGAACTGACAAGGAGAACAAATTAAACTCTCATACATTGCTGCTGGAAATGCAAAACGGTAGAGCCACTCTGAAAAGAAAGCAGTTCCAAATTAAATAGAGACTTAGTGTGTGACTCAGCAACCCCATACCTTGGTATTTACCCTAGAAAAAGCAAAAACATGTTTACACAAAACTTGTATGACAAATGTTTGTAGCAGCTGTATTCACAACTGGCAAAAACTGGAAAATATCCTAACATCCTCCAACTGGTAAATGGATTGACATCCATCCTCACCTTGAATGCTACTCATCAATAAAAGGAACAAATTGCTAATACAGTCAACACCACAAATACTGAGAGAAGCCAGTTTGGAAAGGTCACATGCTCTAAGATTCCACGGATATGACATTCTGGAAAAGGTAGAACTACAGGGTGAGCAAACAGGTGGGCAGGATTTAGGACTACAAAGGGGTAGCAAGAGTGTTTTTTTGGGTGATGGAACTGTTCTGTATTCTCATTGTTGTGACAGTTACAAATCTATATGTGTGTTTCAACTCTCAGAACCATACACATACACACAAACACACACACACAAAGTCAATTTTAGCATATGTGATTTTTTTAAGGGGAATGAGATCATTTTCCAGAAACTTCTGCCTTCAGCCCTGTAACATAAAGCCCCCTGAAGGCAAGGGAACACCAAAGTCCAGCTGCTGTCTTGGAATTGAAAAAAGAGAACAGAACACGTACTGAATTTCAGTTAATTATCCTGCTGCAGGTTTATAAATGCTAAGGCATTTATACCTAGTTTTATTGAATAAAATAGTTTCAGTTTACCTCTGAGGGCCTGTGATCACTAACTTCCCAAAGGGTCTCAACCTCACTCCCGTCTGAGCAGCAACGGTGTGGAATGCTGATCTGTGAAGCTGCAATCTCCCTCCCATCCAACGGCTGCAGCCCGTCTGCGACAAATGGAGCTAGGTGGGTCACCTCCTCCCGGGAGGCCACTGTGAAGGAGAGGGGAGATGTGGGTGCACATAGATCTCGAGAGAGACAAACAGGCACTGAGGACTAGTAACCTCAACTTCTCGAGCGCTGGCGCTAGGGCAAGGAGGGAGGCAAGCAGCACAGACTCTTTCCTGAATGCTGTTGCGCAACTCACATCCGGGAATGTGAGCTCCCACAACCCTTACCATTTGAGAAATATTATTACTGGTCACAGAACCACCCGGAGCTTTATCAGTTCACCAGGTGGAACAATTTGTATGAATACTAACTTTTTTTTCTTTTCTAAAATGTGTGAGAAGCTGAGCGAGTGGCTGTTCCTTGCATGCTACTGTGAAACCTCCCTGTTAATACATTATTAGCAAATACAGACCAAGAGGTGAGCAGAAGGAGCATGCTGCTGCTTGCTTCAGCATTCTCACTCTGGGAAGAACAATGTGGTCAAGAGATCCAGAAAAAGAGGATGATCACCTAAGGGCACAATCTTGCTTTTCATTAAAAAAAATAAGCAAACATTGAATAGGCACAGTCTTGCTTTTCAGTAAAGAAACCCAAATTAAAACAATTTAAGACTTTTTCACACCAGGGCATAGGTGACATGATTCCATCTGTCTGGCACACCAGGGTCAAGGGCTGACCCTCCCGCACCCCCCAACACAGAGGAGCCAGTGGGGAAGTTCTGATCAGAGATCCCACTGCACACCCACCCACGTGCAATGTGAGTGGGCAATGGTAAGCATCTGGCAGGGCTATAAGAAAGAAGGAAGATGCATACATTTTATATCCACAGAGAAAGAAAACAGGAAGACTGTAATTCTTCATAGAATGTTAGTTGAAAATCGCTAACTGCTCAGAACAAAATCAAAAGCCTAACAAAAGGGAAACACAACACACCATGGTATATATCAACAGACAAGGCTGTAAACTCCATCAACACACAAACACTTGTCCATTAAAAAAAGACAAACCTGAAATTACTGCAGAGATGACATCCCAATCAAAGCATATGTTAGACTGCTGACACCAGTGATGTTGGGAGTGGGGAATGGGAAAAAAAAAAAAAAACCTGAAATTAGTAGAACAAAGCAGAAATCTAGCACACGCTCCCATTTCAACTCCACAAAATACACACTGCAGGAAATGAGCACAGAACCTGGAGGGTAATAAGGTCTTGGTTAATACATTCTTTTCCTTTAAGTACCTAATTTATTATTTTTTGGGGTTTTGTTTGTTTTTTTTTAAAGATTTTTTTATTTATTCATTTGAGACACAGAGATATACAGGGAGAGAGAGAGAGAACATGAGCAGGGGGAGAAGCAAAGGGAGGGGGAGAAGCAGGCTCCCTGCTGAGCAGGGAGCCTGACGCAGGGCTTGATCCCAGGACCCTGGGATCATGACCTGAGCCGAAGGCAGATGCTTAACCATCTGAGCCACCCAGGCGCCCCCCTAATTTATTATTTTTTTAAGTATTTGCATATTTTGCCATTATGACATTTCTTTTGGTGGGATGACTGTTGCTATTTATTTTTATTTCAGTCAAGTGAACTTTAAAGGTTGAGGGAGGAAAAATGAAAAGGGCACTAGGAGATTTTCTAAACACTCTACTCCCAGCTGTGTAAGTCCTGCATAGTCAGAGCCACAGGAAAGAGGTCTCTACCTCTGACCCCTCAGTAGGCTGCTTGCTTTTGCCAAATAATCCTGTGATAATACAAAACACCTATTTCTTGAGCTCATCATTCAATGGGCACATTCCTAACCACTTAGGAATTTATCAGCCTTGTGAAGGAGGCACCACTGTTAGCCCCATATTAAAGGTGAGGATACTGATGGAACCAGAAAAGACCTCAAATAGCCAGAGGAACGTTAAAAAAGAAAAGCAAAGCTGGTGGCATCACAATTCCGGACTTCAAGCTCTATTACAAAGCTGTAATCATCAAGACAGCATGGTACTGGCACAAAAACAGACACATAGATCAATGGAACAGAATAGAGAACTCAGAAATTGACCCTCAACTCTATGGTCAACTAACCTTGGACAAAGCAGGAAAGAATATCCAATGGAAAAAAAGACAGTCTTTTCAAAAAATGGTGTTGGGAAAATTGGACAGCCACATGCAGCAATCTGTTTCTGGACCATTTGCATACACCACACACAAAAATAGACTCAAAATGGATGAAAGACCTAAATGTGAGACAGGAATCCATCAAAATCCTAGGGGAGAACACGGGGCAGCAACCTCTTCAACCTCAGGCACAGCAACTTCTTCCTATAAACATCGCCAAAGGCAAGGGAAGCAAGGGCAAAAAATGAACTACATCAAGATAAAAAGCTTTTGCACAGCAAAGGAAACATTCAACAAAACCAAAAGACAACCGACAGAATGGGAGAAGATATTTGCAAATGACATATCAGATAAAGGGCTAGTATCCAAAATCTATAAAGACCTTACCAAATTCAACACCCAAGGAACAAATAATCCAATCAAGAAATGGGCAGAAGACATGAACAGACATTTCTGCAAAGAAGACATCCAAATGACGAATAGACACATGGAAAAGTGCTCAACATCACTCAGCATCAGGGAAATACAAATCAAAACCTCAATGAGATACCACCTTACACCTTAACAAGTCAAGAAACAACAGATGTTGGCGAGGATGCGGAGAAAGGGGAACCCTCCTACACTGCTGGTGGGAATGCAAGCTGGTGCAGCCACTCTGGAAAACAGTATGGAGGTTCCTCAAAAAGTGAAAATAGAGCTACCATACGACCCAGCAATTGTACTACTGGGTATTTACCCCAAAGATACAAATGTAGTAATCCAAAGGGGCACCTGCACCCCAATGTTTATAGCAGCAATGTCCACAATAGCCAAACTATGGAAAAAGCCTAGATGTGCATCAACAGATGAATGGATAAAGATGTGGTATATATATACAATGAAATATTATGCAGCCATCAAAAAATGAAATCTTGCCATTTACAGTGACGTGGATGGAACTAGACGGTATTATGCTAAGCGAAATAAGTCAATCAGAGAAAGACAACTATCATATGAGCTCACCGATATGAGGAATTTGAGAAACAAAGCAGAGGATCATAGGGGAAGAGAGGAAAAAATGAAACAAGATGAAACCAGTGAGGGAGACAAACCATAAGAGATTCTTAATCTCAGGAAACAACCTGAGGGTTGCTGGAGTGGAGGGGGGTGGGAGGGACAGGGTGGCTGGGTGATGGACACTGGGGAGGGTATGTGTTGTAGTGAGCGCTGTGTACTCTGTAAGACTGATGAATCACAGACCTGTACCCCTGAAACAAGTAATATATTACATGTTGATAATAAAAATAAATTTTAAAAAAAGGTGAGGATATTGAAGCACTGAGAGGTTAAGTATTTGCCCAAAATCACAGAGCTAGTAAATGAACACATACTGAGGTCTAACTCACAGTCAGAACTACCAACCTTTACATCCTGCCTCATGCCTACTAATAATATCCAAACATACAAAGTGGTTTTGAATATTTAAAAAAAAAAAAAAAAAGTTTTGGGACGCCTGGGTGGCTCAGTTGGTTAAGCGGCTGCCTTCGGCCTGGGTCATGATCCCAGTGTCCTGGGATCGAGTCCCACATCGGGCTCCTTGCTCAGCAGGGAGCCTGCTTCTCTCTCTCTCTCCCTCTGCTTGTGCTCTGTCAAATAAATAAAATCTAAAAAAAAAAAAAAAAAAAAGTTTTTCCATCTATAAGTCAGGACTCGGAAATCCAGAATATATGGGGCAATGTCTCTTCCAGCTCTAAACCAAACCGGAAGGTCCTAATGTTCTACAAGAATTTTATATTAGTAAACCTAATTATAAGGAAAGAACACTAACTTGAATAGTCACCAAAATTATAAAGCAATACTTCAACCAAACAATCCATATCCCAATCCATTTCTATTCATCTGCTATAAAACAGTGAGATACCTTCTCTTCACCAGAACCAGGGTGTAACCTTTGTTTCATGTTGGCTATAAAGAAAATAAGAGAATAAAATAACACAACCAATAAGATTTATTTAGAAAACCATGACAATCCCCCCTCATTATTGTCCCAACTTTCTCATCTGAGATTCCAGACATGCAATTAAGATATAAAGGTAAATGTTGATCTTCTCTGTTCTCTATATTTTTTTTTCATTTAAAATATACATATTTTTTAAATTTTATTATGTTAGTCACCATACAATACATCATTGGTTTTTGATGTGGTGATCCACGATCCATTGTTTTCGTATAACACCCAGTGCTCCATGCAGTATGGGCCCTCCTTAATACCCATCACTGGGCTAACCAATCCCCTCTCCCCCCTCCCCTCTAAAACCCTGTTTGTTTCTCAGAGTCCATAGTCTCTCATGGTTCATCTCTCCCTCCAATTCCCCCCCCCCATTTTTCCCTTCCTTCTCCTAATGTCCTCCATGTTATTCCTTATATTCCACAAATAAGTGAAACCATATGATAATTGACTTTCTCTGCTTGACTTATTTCACTTAGCATAATCTCCTCCAGTCCCATCCATGTTGATGTAAAAGTTGGATATTCATCTTTTCTGATGGCTGAGTAATATTCCATTGTATATATGGACCACATCTTCTTTATCCATTCATCTGCTGAAGGGCATCTCGGCTCTTTCCACAGTTTGGCTATTGCGGACATTGCTGCTATGAACATTGGGGTGCATATGGCCCTTCTTTTCACTACATCTGTGTCTTTGGGGTAAATACCCAGTAGTACAATTGCTGGGTCATAGGGTAGCTCTATTTTTACATTTTTGAGGAACCTCCACACTGTTTTCCAAAGTGGCTGTACCAACTTGCATTCCCACCAACAGTGTAAGAGGGTTCCCCTTTCTCCACAACCTCTCCAACATTTGTTGTTTCTTTCCCTGCCCATTTTGGCCATTCTAACTGGTGTAAGGTGGTATCTCAGTGTGGTTTTGATTTGGATTTCCCTGATGGCTAATGATGATGAACCTTTTTTCATGTGTCTGTTAGCCATTTGTATGTCTTCTTCAGAGAAGTGTCTTTTCATATCTTCTGCCCACTTTTTGACTTGATTATTTGTTTTTTGGGTGTTGAGTTTGAGAAGTTCTTTATAGATCTTGGATACCAGCCCTTTATCTGTAGTGTCATTTGCAAATATCTTCTCCCATTCTGTGGGTTGCCTCTTTGTTTTGTTGACTGTTTCCTTTGCTGTGCAGAGCTTTTTATCTTGAAGTCCCAAAAGTTCATTTTTGCTTTCATTTCACTAGCTTTTGGAGATGTATCTTGAAAGAAGTTGCTGTGGGTGATGTCAAAGAGGTTATTGCCTATGTTCTCCTCTAGGATTTTGATGGATTCCTGTCTCACATTGAGGTCTTTCATCCACTTTGAGTTTATCTTTGTGAATGGTGTTAGAGAATGGTTGAGTTTCATTCTTCTGCATGTGGCTGTCCAATTTTCCCAGCACCATTTATTGAAGAGACTGTCTTTTTTCCATTGCATGTTTTTTCCTGCTTTGTCAAAGATTATTTGACCATAGAGTTGAGGGTCCATATCTGGGTTCTCTACTCTGTTCCATTGGCCTATATGTCTGTTTTTGTGCCAGTACCATGCTGTCTTGGTGATCACAGCTTTGTAATAGAGCTTGAAATTGGGCAACATGATGCCCCCAGCTTTGTTTCTCTTTATCAACATTTCCTTGGCGATTCGGGGTCTTTTCTGATTCCATACAAATTTTAGGATTGTTTGTTCCAGCACTTTGAAAAATGCCATTGGAATTTTGATCAGGATGGCACTGAAGGTATAGATTGCTCTGGGTAGCACAGACATTTTAACAATGTTTATTCTTCTGATCCATGAGCATGGAATGTTTTTCCATCTTTTTGTGTCTTCTTCAATTTCTTTCATGAGTGTTCCGTAGTTCCTAGAGTATAGATCCTTTACCTCTTCGGTTAGGTTAATTCCGAGGTATCTTATGGTTTTTGCTGCTATTGTAAATGGAATCGTTTCTCTAATTTCTCTTTCAACAATTGCGTTGTCAGTGTATAAGAAAGCAACTGATTTCTGTGCATTGATTTTATATCCTGCCACATTACTGAATTGCTGGATGAGTTCTAGTAATTTGGGGGTGGAGTCTTTTGGGTTTTCCACATAAAGTATCATGTCATCTGCGAAAAGAGAGAGTTTGACTTCTTCTTTGCCAATTTGAATACCTTTTATTTCTTTTTGTTGTCTGATTGCTGTTGCTAGGACTTCTAGTACTATGTTGAACAACAGTGGCGAGAGTGGGCACCCTTGACGTGTTCCTGATCTCAAGGGAAAGGCTCTCAGCTTTTCCCCATTGAGGATGATATTTGTGTGGGTTTTTCACAGATGGATTTTATGAACTTGAGGAATGTTCCCTCTATCCCTATACTCTGGAGAGTTTTAATCAGGAAAGGATGTTGTATTTTGTCAAATGCTTTTTCTAGATCAATTGAGAGGACCATATGGTTCTTCTCCCTCCTCTTATTAATGTGTTCTATCACATTGATTGATTTGCTAATGTTGAACCACCCTTGCATCCCGGGGATAAATCCCACTTGGTCGTGGTGGATGATCCTTTTAATGTATTGTTGGATCCTATTAGCTAGGATTTTGTTGAGGATTTTGGAATCCATATTCATCAGGGATATCGGTCTGAAATTCTCCTTTTTGATGGGGTCTTTGCCTGGTTTGGGGATTAAGGTAATGCTGGCCTCATAGAATGAGTTTGGAAGTTTTCCTTCTGTTTCTATTTTTTGAAACAGCTTCAGTAGAATAGGTATAATTTCTTCTTTGAATGTTTGGTAGAATTCCCCAGGGAATCCATCAGGCCCTGGACTCTTGTTTTTGGGGAGGTTTTTGATCACTACTTCAATCTCGTTACTGGTTATTGGCCTATTCAGGTTGTCAGTTTCTTCCTGTTTCAGTCTTGGCAGCTTATAGGTTTCCAGGAAGGCCTCCATTTCATCCAGATTGCTCAGTTTATTGGCATATAGTTGTTGATAATAATTTCTAATAGTTGTTTCTATTTCCTTGGTGTTAGTCGTGATCTCTCCCCTTTCATTCATAATTTTATTAATTTGGGTCCTTTCTCTTTTCTTTTGGATAAGTTTGGCCAGTGGTTTATCAATCTTATTAATTCTTTCAAAGAACCAACTTCCAGTTTCGTTGATCTGATCTACTGTGTTTCTGGTTTCTAATTCATTGATTTCTGCTCTAATTTTAATTATTTCTCCTCTAATGCATGGCTTAGGCATCGTTTGTTGCTTTTTCTCTAGTTCTTTAAGGTGTAGAGTTAGTTGGTGAATTCGGATTTTTCTATTTTTTTGAGTGAGGCTTGGATGGCTATGTATTTCCCTCTTAGGACCGCCTTTACAGTATCCCATAGGTTTTGGACCGATGTGTTTTCGTTCTCATTGATTTCCATGAATTGTTTAAGTTCTTCTTTGATTTCCTGGTTGACCCAAACATTCTTGAGCACAGTGGTCTTTAGCTTCCAAGTGTTTGAATTTCTGCCAAATTTTTTCTTGTGATTGAGTTCCAGTTTTAGAGCATTGTGGTCTGAGAATATGCCGGGAATGATCTCAATCTTTTGGTATCAGTTGAGACCTGATTTGTGACCCAGTATATGGTCTATTCTGGAGAAAGTTCCATGTGCGCTCGAGAAGAATGAGTATTCTGTTGTTTTAGTGTGGAATGTTCTGTAAATATCTATGAGGTCCATCTGGTCCAATGTATCATTCAAGGCTCTTGTTTCCTTGTTGATTTTCTGCTTAGATGATCTGTCCATTGCTGAGAGTGGAGTATTGAGGTCTCCTACAATTAACGTATTGTTATCAATATGACTCTTTATTTGGTTAACAGTTGGCTTATATAGATGGCTGCTCCCATGTTGGGGGCATAGATATTTACAATTGTTAGATCTTCTTGTTGGATAGACCCTTTAAGAATGATATAGTGTCCTTCTGTGTCTCTTATTACAGACTTTAGTTTAAAATCTAATTTGTCTGATACAAGAATTGCTACCCCAGCTTTCTTTTGAGGTCCGCTGGCATGGATGATGGATCTCCATCCCTTCACTTTGTCTGGATGTATCTTTAGGTTCAAAATGAGTCTCTTGTAGACAGCATATGGATGGGTCCTGTCTTTTTATCCAATCTGCAACCCTGTGCCATTTTATGGGAGCGTTTGTTTAGGCCATTCATATTGAGAGTGATTATTGAAAGATATGAATTAATTGTCATCATGTTGCCTGTGAAGACATTGTTTCTATAGATTGTCCCTGTAAATTTTTGTTGTATATCACTCTTGGGGTCTTTCTCCTTTTATAGAAACCCCCTTAATATTTCTTGCAGGGCCAGCTTGGTGGTCACATATTCTTTCAGTTTCTGCCAGTCGTGGAAGCTCTGCATCTCTCCATCCATTCTAAATGAAAGCCTTGCCGGAAAAAGTATTCTTGGCTGCATGTTCTTCTCATTTAGTACCCTGAATAGGTCTTGCCAGGCCTTTCTGGCTTGCCAGGTCTCTGTGGATAGGTCTGATGTTATTCTGATGTTCCTTCCTCTGTACATAAGGAATCTCTTCCCCCTAACTGCCCTTAAGATGGTTTCCTTGGTTCTAAGATTTGCGAGTTTTATTATTACATGCCGGGGTGTTGGCCTGTTTTCCTTGATCTCGGGAGGGGTCCTCTCTGCCTCTAGGACACGAATGTTTGTTTCATTCCCTGATTAGGGAAGTTCTCAGCTACGATTTGCTCAAATACATCTTCTAGTCCTCTCTCTCTCTCCACTCCCTCCGGGATTCCAATGATTCTGACATTGGAACGCTTCATGGTGTCACTTATTTCTCTGATTCTATTTTCATGGATTCTGAGTTGTTTTTCCCTGGCCTCCTCTTTTCCCTTTTTATCTATTATATTGTCTTCCAGGTCGCTTATTCTCTCTTCTGCCTCAGTTACCCTAGCTGTTAGATTATCTAGATTAGATTGGATCTCATTGATAGCATTTTTAAGTTCTGCCAATTCACCTTTCATTTCTGCCCTTAGAGACTCTATGTTGCCATTAATTGATTTCCCCATTCTAGCCATTGTCTTCACAATTGCTAGCCTGAATTCCATCTCTGACATCTTGGTTATATCTGCATCCATTTGTAAATCTGCAGCATAAGTCATAATCTCTGAGTCTTTTCTATTTTGGGGGCTCCTCCTCCTAGTCATTCTGTTGATGGGTGTTTGAGGGAATGTATAGAGTCGAAATTATTGACCAGAACCCAAGCAAGGTGCACCTGTTTTCTTGGGACCTTAGGGTTGCTGGCCTCTTGTTTTCCCAGCCTGTCTTCTGCGGGAGGGGTCTGCCACGCTGTTACTCAAGCAACCCTGTTTGGGCGGAGTTGCCCTGCGCCCCTGTGGCGGGGGATGGGCTCAGTGGGAATCAGTTTTGGGGGCTTTTGTTCTCTGGCGCCTTTCCCTGGCGGCTTTCCGCATCTCTTCTGAGAGTCAGAGCAGAAGAGACCGTGTCCAACCCTCTGCCTCAGAGCAGAGAGATCACAGTCTGTTCTTCAGTGAGCTCTCCAGGCCACACTGTCTCCATTTTCTGTCCGTGCTGCTATAAACTGCAGCATCCTGGGTTGTGAGCCCCTCCACAGCGCCCCCAGTCCTGCCTCCAGGTCGGGGCACGTCTCTGCCCTTTGTGCTTCTAAAACCGCCAGCCGCTCCCAGTTCACGCGCGGGCAACTCCGCCGCTCTGGGTTTCCATCCCGGGGGCTGCAGTTCGCAGGCGCGACCCTGCCGCTCTGGGTTTCCACCCCTGGGGCTGCCCTAAAGTCCTTTCCCCGCTGCTACCGGTCTGCGAGTCTGTGCCCGTCCACAGCACGTGAGGCTGTCGCTCACTGGCGGTGTAGGATCCCCACTGCCAGGCACCCTCCCACTGCCATTTATCCTCCGATATCTGCCCGTGGAATCACGGCTCCCTGCTTTGTACCTCAAAACCAACCGCCTGGGCGCCTGG
This sequence comes from Halichoerus grypus, assembly GCF_964656455.1. Lineage (NCBI taxonomy): Eukaryota > Metazoa > Chordata > Mammalia > Carnivora > Phocidae > Halichoerus > Halichoerus grypus. The sequence continues at coordinate 89,366,258 of NC_135721.1, read as the reverse complement.
GTGGCTCAGTTGGTTAAGCGACTGCTTTTGGCTCAGGTCATGATCCTGGAGTCCCGGGATCGAGTCCCGCATCGGGTTCCCTGCTCAGCAGGGAGTCTGCTTCTCCTTCTGACCCTCCCCCCTCTCATGCTCTATCTCATTCTCTGTCTCAAATAAATAAATAAAATCTTATAAAAAAACAAAAACCAACCGCCTGCGATATTCTGTTTGTAGAGATCCAGATCTTCTTACATCTCAGGCTGGTTTCGTGGGTGCTCAGAGGGGTCTGGTAGATATCCAGCTCAATTCTGGGGACCAGTTGAAATAGGGTCCCCTACTCCTCCGCCATCTTTCCCCCCTCTCTACACATATTTAAAAGTCCACAGACACTCTGAGAAACAAACTGAGGGTTCTAGAGGGGAGGGGGGTGGGGGGATGGGTTAGCTTGGTGATGGATATTAAAGAGGGCACGTATTGAATGCAGCACTGGTGTTATACGTAAACAATGAATCATGGAACACTACATCAAAAACCAATAATGTAATGTATGGTGACATAACATAATAAAATAAAATTAAAAAAAAAAACAAACCTTAAGGGAAAAAAAAAGTCCACAGAATCCAACAGTGGGTTGAAGATTTTGGGTTTCTACTTCTAAAGAATGAGCCTGCTGTGAAGGTCAGTGTCAACAGCAACAACTCAATGGCCATAAAGCAGATTCAGAATTGCCAAGAGCTAATAATCTTCAATGTAGATGAAACACGGCAGTCCAAGAACCAGGCCCTGGGGAAATCACCGTATTTTGCTATTGCAGTTGCTTGAAGTCCATGCCAAACAAAATAAACTAAAATAAAACGTTGTAATCCTGGACTGATGCAAAATAACACTTGGGATGGAACCCTTTTCAAGTCTGACACACAGGAGGCTCAAGAGCTCATGAGACTTGACGCACTGCCACAGAAGTTTCCAACATTGCAGTGACTGGTGGCCCCAGTGCAGAGAGGAGCTCAGGAGCACCAGGCTACTTCAAGTTCTATGAAACGCACCTGTGCCCGGCAGTCCCTTTGAGCATCCAGTGTACAAATCAACCCCACCTTGACTCACCCCAGAACTAGACCCAGAACAGGAAAGAAATCTGGGAGCAAGTGCTAGGAGTCAAGAAGCAGGAGCCTGGCCACACACCTGTCCTTCACTGACCTATGAGCTCAGGGTTGTCTGCCTAATGGGAATCAGCTCTTTGTAAGAGTCTTTTTAAAACGCTCTCCCATTTTAAGTCACAGAATTTCAGAGTTTTATTGTACCTTAAGTTGTCTCGTCCATTATCTTAATAGACTTGGGAAGCCATTCTCACTTAACAAATGGAGAAAACGAGGCACAAACATTTGGAGCCCAAAGACACTTCAAGAAATGGGCAGCACTAAAACTAGTATCTGTCCTGAGGCGAGACTGGGCGAGGGCCTCACACCGACTCATCTCCCTCATACACTCTTCCAATGGGGTCATTCCTAGGCCATCATTGGCTAAAAATCAGGTTTCCACTCCCTGAGACAGGAAACACAAAGGAAGAGCAGTTTGGAGTGCTGGAGGTGAAGACAGAAATCCAGCTGGAATGTGTTGAGTTTGAAATAGCTATGAGGCACGGAAGGGGAATGAGCAAAGGCAGCTGGATGTCTGGCCTACTCTGAAGCATTAGGGAACGAAAATGCTATACACAGGAAACTATTGGAAGGACTGTCTTTTTTCCCACCTCTTCAGACAACAAAGCCAGAGAAAATACCACAGTTCATCAAATCCAAGATGCCACTGATTCTAAAACCAATGACTAAAAAAGAAAAACTGTTGTTAAAATCTGACACAATACTAAAATAGCATGGATTGCAAGATGCATCCCAAATTCAGAGACATTGTAACATGGGGGGAAAAAAGGTATTTAGATTGCAGTGAATACAGAGTAGACATCTGTTTTTGTAACTTTTTATTCTGATATAATTTCAAGTTTATAGAAAAGTTGCAAAAACAGTACAAAGAATTCCCAAATACCTTTACCCAGGGAGCTTCACCAATTGTTTTCACTTTGCCCCATTCATCATGCGCATTGTATCAGTTTCTCTCCCCACTTTGTTTCATACTTTGTGCCCTCCTCTCTCTAAATATCTCAGTATGTACTTACCAAACTCAAGGACATGGTGACAACAGAATGATCAACCTCAGGAAATGTGACACTGATATTATACTATTGTCTATTCCATCATTCACATTCAAATTTTGTCCACTGTCCCAATAATGTCCTTTATAGCTCTTCTACCCCCTTCTTGGCTCCATTCCAGGGTCAAGTAGCATATACAGGTGTCAGGTCCCTTTAGTCCTCTTTCAACTAGAATAGTTCCTCAGTCTTTGTGTTTCTTGACCTTGAAATGTTTGAAGAGTACAAAGGTCAGTTAGTTACTCTGTAGAACATCACACAAACGGGAGTTTGTCTGATGTCTCCACACAGAAAGTCAGGTTATGGGGGGAATACCCTCAGGGTGAGGTGGGTGAGGTAGTGTCCTTCTCGGTACCTCTCATCAAGAAGGCCCAGTGATGTCTCTTTACAGGTGACCTTAACTTTGATCACTTAGTTAGGATGGCATCCACAGCAGGGCAATTACCTTTTATAAGAATGTGAATTATGAGAATATTTTTTAAAGATTTTATTTACCTAGGGGCGCCTGGGTGGCTCAGTCAGTTAAACATCTGCCTTTGGTTCAGGTCATGATCTCAGGGTCCTGGGATCGAGCCCTGCATTGGGCTCCTTGCTCAGCAGGGAGCCTGCTTCTCCCTCTCCCTTCACCCCTCCCCACTGCCATTCTCTCTCTCTCTCTCAAATGAATAAATAAAATCTTTTTCTTTTTAAAGATTTTATTTATTTATTTGACAGAGAGAAAGACAGCAAGAGCAGGAACACAAGCAGAGGGAATAGGAGAGGGAGAAGCAGGCTTCCTGACGAGCAGGGAGCCCAATATGGGGCTTGATCCCAGGACCCTGGGATCATGACCTGAGCCAAAGGCAGACGCTTAACAACTGAGCCACCCAGGCGCCCCAATAAATAAAATCAAAAAAAGATTATATTTATTTATTTATTTATTTAGAGAGTGCAGGCATGTGGCGGGGGGGTGTCAGAGGGAGAGAGAATTTCAAGCAGATTCTCTGCTGAGCACGGAGCCGGATCAGTGTTTGATCCCAGGACCCCGAGATCATGACCTGAGCCAAAATCAAGAATCAGATGTTCAACTGACTAAACCACCCAGGAGCCCCGAATTACGAGGATTTTCAGTAGTAAAATCTACAAACAATAATGTCTTACTTTATGTGTACAATGTGAAATAATAAAAATTCAAAAAGAATTTAAAATGTGTCAAGAACTGCTTCATTTTAAGCATTTTTGCCACAGAGCAGGCCTGGCTAAGTTTGAGTTAGGCAGGACTCCTGCAAGCATCCTATTTGAAGCAGTTTTCTGAGGAGTGCTACTGGCAGTGACAACAGGCCACTAATATAGATCGTGGGGTTTAGAAATTGGGCATCTAAGTTTCTGGCCAAGTCAGAAGGCAAACTCACTCTGTTACTTCCCTTTATTTAGGTCCTTGGGGAGTGGTGACCTCACTGAAGTCAGACCACAAAATCAGTCAGCTGAACCCAGGGAACTAACTGGCTGAGCTACAGTCAGCCCTTAGGAATTGGCTTCCTTGGGGCAGAAGGTACTACCTTCCCTGTTATCATGGGGAGAATGAACTCAGTTTTTCCCCCATCCACATGGGGACACACAGCGCCCTGAGTGCAGGGAGGAGGCTCATCTGTCCTGTAGTCTCTCCCCGGCTGGGGACTGGGTGGTACTGCCCACTCTTGCCCAGTTTTGTCCATGTTCGTGAACACAGCCAAAAGCCTGGAGGCCACATGGACTGGCAATACTAGCCCCTCCCTCCTCGGGCCACCTGAGTAGAGCCAGGGCAGGTAAAGATGTTGTAGATAGCTTGAGCTCGCCCTAGGGTATGGCAACCTGCTGTCAAAGTCTGACTGAGCAGACCACTCTATTGATTTTTAAATAATGTGTAACTGTTTATGAAATTCCTGTGCCCTTAAGCTAAGCCCCAAATCAGTGACGGTTTAATTACATTAGTTGATGTTGGTTCTTATGTTTATGGTCTGATGCCATCTGTGACCCTGAGGGAGACCCCACAGGCCCCCGGTGTGAATGGCACTCCTAGGAGGTTGCCCTGGCAGGACCACAGGATGGCTGGCAGAGGCTACAGCCCCAATCCCAACATCAGACTCATCTTTTTAATGTTATTTCCTTGGGCATGCACACCCATGACGTCTACCAATGCAAAGCACAATTATGCTTAACATGGAATTTGAGTTGCCGATTCCCTTACCTCTCACTCACTTTACACATCTAGACAGATTGTGTAAGTCACAACTTTTTATCAGCACTGAAAACTCCTGACTTTCTTTTTAATGTACAGAAATGATCTAGTCGCTGAGGCAGTGATATATGGTAGAAATCCCACATGCTAGGAGGCATAGGATCTGCAGAGAGCCTATCCAGATCCTGGTGCCACAGGATTCTGAGCATAACCCCATCTTCGGGATGGGGACAAGAGCATGCCCTGGTGCAGGAGACTCACTATGAGCACTACATGGACGAATTTACCAAAAGCAGAGAACAGAGTGAGTGCACAATTTAAAAACAAATCATCAAAAAAATTTCAAAAGTTTAAAAAATTAAAAAAATAAATAAAATAAAATCACCAAGAGACAAGGGCTCCATTTCTGACAACCAGCATAGAGAGCGCACAAGCCATACAGAGGGCCCAGGGGACGCACTCCACCTGTGTGGTGAGCCACACAGCCCTCTAGTGACCAGGTACCCAAAGCCTGCGCTCCCACAGCCCCCATGCACCCTGCCTCCATGGAGTAGATGCAGGGAAGTGTGGAGCCTATCACAGACCAAGGTGGGGTAGGCCCCCTTCCAGCTGGTGACTGATTCAATGGCCCAGAAGCCAAAGACGCAGAGGCCACTGGGTGTGTTACTCCTCATTCTTAGAGTCACAGAAGCCACCCTCCCTCTTCCTCCAGATGTGAAACAGCTACCACCAACATGACAATGTGAGAAAAAGGGGCAGCCTGGGCCCCCAAATACTGGTTCAGCCGCTGGAACAACCCATCCTGAAGTGCTATACTTTCCTTCTGGACTTCCTTTCTGTTTAAGCCAAGACTGAGTTGGGTTTTCCAGCACTGGTAGCTAAAAATATCCCAACTGATAGACATCCACAAATGTAAAATTCTTAACTGAAAACTTAAAAAAACTGGACATTGGGAAGAATGATTTCCCTTCAGATCTTTAACAGTAACAATAAATGATGTTCACTTTGACAAACTCCCAACACACCAAAATTTTAACTTATTAACAAAGCAGATCCCAAAATAAAATAACTGGGTTATAAGAGCCTGTGTCACATCATTAAAGGATCTGCTGGTTTCCTCTTATGAAATACAAAATAAGTTGGGGCGCCTGGGTGGCTCATTCAGGTAAGGCTTCGGCTCAGGTCATGATCCCAGGGTCCTGGGATCGAGCCCCTTGTCAGGCTCCCTGGCGCGCAGGGAGCCTGCTTCTCCCTTCCTCTCTGCTTCTAGTCTTAACTCTGTCCCTCTCTCTCTCAAATAAATAAATAAAATCTTTGAAAAAAAAAAAGAAATACAAAATAAGTCAATGCACAAAAGCTGGCATATACCAGCGCTTCTCAAACTTGAGTGCATTAGAATTACCTAGAGGGTGTTGGTTTATTTGAGAAACAAATGATTTCAACTCAAGGGAGACCTTGTACCAGTCTTTGAGAAACAAGAAGCCATTATGTTGAAGTTTAAGGAAGGACAATCCGGGGTTGAGGGAAACAGATGAGTACAACCAGGAAGCGCCAGCTACATGCTCTAACTTCACCAAGATTTTAAAAACACAGAACACCGTCCAAAAGACTCCTCCATTCCTGTGTTCACAGAAAGCAACATTCAAAATCCTTTGGTGGAAAAGTCTCACCAGGAGGCTCAAGGTTACCCTAAGGATGGGGGGAGGAAAGCCTTCTGCTACTGCAGCCCTCCAAATAGCTCCAGGTAGAATCTGACCCAAAGTTTTGGCTTCCTGCTTGTGATTAACCAAATCTCTGGCCTTGAGCCTGAATTCTTAATTTGTACTTGAAGCCAAGGTCTCAGCTAAGCCCAAATCTTAAGTCTAGTTACAGCCACTGCCATTCAACCTTTTACAAAATGACCACAGAATTGAGAGCAAAGGGGCTGTGGCCCTGGAGTTGCCCCTCCAGGTCAGAGGGCACTGTTCCACACCATGCCCCTGACTGCCCCTCTGAAACTTCCAGCTCAAGGTGTGAGACCAGGACACTGTGTTTCTGCCTCCTTATTCTAGTCCTTTCTTGAGCCAGGCAAGGAGAGAGAGATCTAGCAGCCGCCTGCTCCTGGTAAAATCCAGAGGTAAGTGTCCAAGGTAGAAAGAATATGGTCAGAGGGATCTCTCACATGTCCAAATTTCAAACACCGCATATGCCATCTTCCCCAAAAAAGGAGCCCCCACCAACCAGTACTTAAAACCACTCACCATAAAAGGGCAGGATCTGAATACTTTGAAAACTTACAGTTAGAACTTTGCAACTCTTCTGTTACTCTATTTTCTACCACCAAATGTTCATGAGGACTAAGGACCAGAACAAAGGACACACTAACACTAAGGGATTTCCAACATGCTATTAGCAAATGACTGTCAGTTCACCCATCTCTGAGCAGCCCTGTAAACCACAATGTATGAAGATAAATAAGGGTTAGAGGAAAAAAAAAAAGTTTTCCATCAAAGATTATATAAAGTCCTCAACTGAAAAAATGCTGAAACCCTACCTTTTGCTCTATAAAATGTTCTGTTTCTAATTTGATGGTGTTAAATGTTATCTCAAGTTCCAGTTCTTTGGAGAAGGCTTGTTATTTCCTCATTCTGCAAAAATGTTTATCCTCTATTTCTTATTGAATCTGAACTATATATAAACACACAAGACCCATTTTTATTTGCTAGTACAGACTAGTTCAATCTGTAATAGTTTAAGCCACTAATACAAATATAAATCAAACAGAAAAGGGACAGCATGGTGGTACACTACTTATCTAACGGCCTTAGCACTTTTCTTTAATATACAGACTCTTGCACACAGTTCATAAAACTGTGAGACTGCTCAGTGTTCTGTTTAACAAATTAGTTTTAACTACCTTTTTTTGTTTTTTAATTTTCTGCTTTGAAATGTATTCTAAGTCCAATGTGGAAAACTTGGAAATCCCAGTAAAGGCCTCTAAGAAAAACACAAGGTCACCCATAATCCCTCCCTCCTATTTGACAGTGCGAAACCTTAAGCATCACTTGACCTTCTCCAAGCCCTCCAGCTCCACAGTTCTTGCCCTGACACCCGCGCGCCCCCCCCCCCACTGTTGGATGGCTTGGCCTAAGTCTCCAGAGCATGATTTATGAGTGTGAAACACCCAAAGAAACTGGACAGACTCCTACGTGGGATTTGTGACTGAGCCCACCGATGGGAGGAAAGGGATGATCCTGCTGAACAACTAGTACAACATATAAAACTTGCAACAGACTATTTTTAGTCCCTGAGAGTAGCATATTATTTCAAACAATTTTCCCAAGTGCAAACTCGTGATACAACCAAAGGAAGCAGGTACATCCTAAAAAGTTTTATACGGAGGGATGCAATCTTAACATTCTGTGGATTAAGTGGCCTGCTCAGAGGAACCCGGCCTCGCGCTCTGCGGGTGAAGGGGGAGGCCGAGGGACCTGGCACCGTGGGCGATCCAGGAGCCCGGGTGCCTGGCAGCTGCGGCGTCCCTGGAACAAAGTCAGCGGCCTCGGCTCATGCTCGACCCACGATTTAACCTCCGCGTCATCAGTGAGGACCACAGCCCTCGCCCGATCCTGATAGCACGCCGGGAGTTTAGCGTCCAACTCAGCAGAGGGGCCAGAAAGCTGCAAACTCGTTGCGAGGACCACGCACACTGCGGAAACGGCAGCGACTGTAGGACCTGGTTTTCAAAGGTTTGGTGGAGGAGCTGGATTCCCGCGGGACACGTTCTTTTAAAGTGACCTCCCGCCGCCCCCCTCCGCCTTCCGGGGTGACGGAAAAAAGCGGCCAGCACGTCAGGCTTACCGAACCCGGGGTCCCATACCCGGAGGCGAAGGGAGGACACGGAACCCGCGCAGGAGCCGGTCCCGGGAGTCGAGGCGAGAGCGGGGGGGTGTCGCGGGGTTCGCCCCACGATCCCGCCGCGCCCACAGTCGCAGGGCCCCGGCCCCCCCTGGTCCCCACCTGCCTACTGCCTGGGGCGCAGCCCGGGAGACAGCGAGCCTTTCTCCTCCGCTGCCCCACCCGGTGGGAGCGCGCCCGGGCCCGCCGCACGTGCGGCGGAGGGGCGGGCCCTGCAGCCCCGCCCCAGCCCCGCTCACCTGGGCTGTGGGCGCCTGGGGTCTCCCTCGCGCGCGGGGTACAGGGTCGCAAGCCAAGGGCGCTGGTGCGTGCGCGGGGAACCCACGACTCGTCCCGCCGGCCGCTCTTTGTGTCTGGAGGCCCCGACGCCACGCTCATGCAGCGTCCAAGCGCCGCCTCCTTGTCCTCCCTGCGCCGGGCGCCGCGGGCCCAACCCGAGTGGGGGGGCCGGGTGGGCGGGGCGTGCGGGCGCCGTGTGGGCGGGGGCGTGCGGGCCCGGGAGGGGCGAGCAGGGGCGCGGGTGCCCTCTCAGTCAGTCTCCCTCGCCTGCCCTGGGAGTGTAAAGCTGCAGCTTTCTGTTAGCGACGTGCCCATACGTGGTTTGGCTGTTCACAGTCCTTACTCCAGCATCATCTTCTGGGAACACCCCGAGGAGGCAAGCCAGGTAGTAGTAATACCCCAAATTCGCAGGTGAAGGAACCGGAAGACACAAAACTTACGGTTCCTGTCTTCCCGTCATATATCAAATCAAATATTTATTGAGCACGTACTTGTGCCACGCGTCGTCCCTGGGGCTGAGAATGGAGCAGTAACAATGCTGGGAGGGTTGGCCAAATAAAATAAAATCCCTGCCCCTCGTGGAGTTTACACACCGGAAGACAATTTAAAAGCTTAAATGAGGGCGCCTGGGTGGCTCAGTCGTCAAGCGTGCCTTCGGCTCAGGTCATGATCCCAGGGTCCTGGGATCTATCCCCGTGTCGGGCTCCCTGCTCAGCAGGAAGCCTGCTTCTCCCTTTCCCACTCCCCCTGCTTCTGTTCCCTCTCTTGCTCGCTGTCTCTCTCTGTCAAATAAATAAAATCTTTAAAATAAATAAATAAATAAATAAATAAAAGCTTAAATGGAATATACAAAAATGTTAGATAGTTATAAATGCCAAAAAGAAGCAAATTAAGAGAGGAGCTTAAGGAGTGCAGGAGGTTGGGCCAGGGAAGTTCAGAGGAACAGTGACATTTTAAGTGAAGACCAAAAAGGAGTGAGGGAGGAAGACAGGCAGCAGTCCAGGGGAACAGTTGGCCAGGCCTTGAGTCTAGAGGATGCCCAGTGAGTTTCTTTGTGGCCAGGAAGAGTGGCAGGGTGAAGAGTGTGGTGTGTGAGGCCAAAAAGAAGTGAGAGATGGGCGGAGAGGTAGGTAGGGCCTTGCTGCCCCTTGTAAAGACTTGGTTTCTACTCAGTGTTCAGTAGAGGGAATTTGTGGTTGGACTTAAAGTCGCTCTAGTCACTGGGTGAGGGCGAGTGGGGAGAGAGTGAGCAAAGATTGAAGTAGGGAGACCATTAAGAAGTGATGGCAGTAATTGACTGAGAGGTGAAGGTGGCTTGGACCAGGGTGGAGGGGGTGAGGAGTGGTTAGATGAAGGATATTTGGGGTGGTCTGGCAGACAGGAAGTGCCTCCAATTGGAGGTAGGTTGTGGGAGAGAGAAAGGGGGACTCCAAGGTTTTGGTGGAAGCAACCACAGTTACTCATTTTATGCTGGGTTCCGAGCACGGGCCAGGTGGAGAGGCAGAGGGAGAAGCAGACTCCCTGCCCAGCAGGGAGCCAGACGTGGGACTTGATCCCAGGACCCTGTGATCATGACCTGAGCTGAAGGCAGACACTTAACCAACTGAGCCACCCAGGTACCCATCTCTTTCTCTCTTAAAGCCCCAAACATCCAACTGTCAACTGGATATTCTACTTCCATGTCCAACAAGCAGTTCCAAATTCTACCAAATTTCAAACTGAAATACTTATTTTTTCCCCTAAAATATGCTTCTTCGTGTGGATTCCCCATTTGATGAAGGTCACAGCCCTTCTATCTCCTCCTCACATTGACTCAGTTGCTGAGTCCTGTAGTTTTCTGTGTGTTTTCTCTCTCCCTCTCCACCCGCCCCATCCCAGCCACACCTTCCTGGGTCAGACCCTCCGAATGCCTCCTGAGGATTGCTAAAGCACTGAAGTCCACTGTCTGTACTTGTGCTTGTCACCTCTGTATAGCGGCCAGATGTGCTTTTTTTTTTTTATTAAAGATTTTGTTTATTTATTTGTCAGAGAGAGACACAGCTAGAGAGGGAACACAAGCAGGGGGAGAAGGCAGAGGGAGAAGCAGGCTTCCCGCTGAGCAGAGAGCCCGATGCGGGGCTCGATCCCAGGACTCTGGGATCATGACCTGAGCCGAAGGCAGATGCTTAACGACTGAGCCACCCAGGTGCCCCCCCAGATGTGCTTTCTAAAACACACACCTGTGTTGTCTCTATTCTGCCTAAAGCCCTTCAAGGCCTCCAGCTGAAATTGTTTAGCAGGTCCTTCCTTCTGAACCTAGCCCTGCCACTTTTCCAGCCCCCCTACCCCTAGTCCATTCTCATCTAGACTTCAGGCCAGTGGGGCCTTCTCAGTTCTCTGAAAAATGAAAGATAGACCATGGGCTATCTTTTTTCCAAGGCTTTGCAAACCCCCTGGTTACCTCTCACTCAGCTTCAGCACTCAACACAGAAACTCCCCCACCATGAGTTTGCTCCCTTTCCTCTCCTCCCAGGACCCTCAAGTTCATTTCTATCCAATCTGTGTCACTCTTTACTTTGATAATCTCTACTAATTTGCTCTTCTGCTAGTTTTGAGCTCCTATGGGCAAGGGCTATCTTTTTTTTTTCTTCGCCCCCATGCCTAGAATCCAGCAAGCGTTGTTTGTGATGGCTAGAGGATTAGAGTGGGCTATGTTGGACCTGGGCCGTATCCCTCTTTAACCTTGTTAGTGATGCTTCTCCACCCCTTAGCTCCATCCTTTCATCCCTGATGCAGAAGGGGAAGTCTTACCAGCATGACAATACATCAGAATGATGAAGTGAGCTGCACTGTGATCTCGCATGAGGAAGGTGTAGGTGTATTTATTTGGTAGGGACTCCACTTTAAAGGATGTGAGGATCTGGGGAAATGTGACTGGTGGGGAGGAGGCCCAATAAAAGCTAGGCTCTAGGGAACAGGGTAGGAAAAGGCGGGGGGAACAAAGGACAAGTGAAAATTGCAACTTCCTGCAAGTGGCAAACTCCACCTAGAGTGAAAGGCAACCGGGGGAGACTAGTAAGTGATGCTCACTTCATGCTCTGGGCTGTGAGGTTTTCCTGACCTGCTCTGAGTGAGGCTGGAGCCCTTCTGATGTGCCTGGGACCCCTCCCAGCCAGTGCGGGGGCACAGTGGCAGGCCACACCATGCAGAGGTGGACTAGCTGGGGGATGCATAGCCAAGATCCTGACCAATTCCTTTATGATACTAAGTTCCTGGGGGTGCCTGCTGCAGTAGCGATAAAGAGTCTTTATTCAGAATGATCATGTACCCAGGTAAACATTCTATAACCCTAAGGAGAAAAAAAAGTGAATAACTGGGATCAACTAGCAGTCTTCAACTCAATTGTATAAAAATATTCAGGTCTCTTATTTTAAGCCTCACAGCCATTAAAATTATTTTTCTTAAAATAAATAAATATAAAAATAAAAAGAATAAAATTATTTTCCTTAGCTTGTTTAAAGCAGGCTACTAAGCATGCCCCCACCCCCACCCCACTTTTGTCTGCTGCTGTCCTGGGCCAACTGCACAGCTCCAACTACCTGCAGAGCTGAGACTTCTTCCCTAAATGTAGCAACCATCACCACCTACTTTCCAGAAATGAAAAGTGTTCTGCACACTTCAAAAGGTCTTTTAAGCCAGAGAAAAATGGGAGGACCCAACCCTGGGTGGCTGGGATCAGATAAGACAAGGAAGAAGATAGAGAAGAAAATGTGGGTTCAAGATGCCGGCAATAAACTCAGCTGGAAAAAACAGGCAGGAAGTGATCGGACCTGATATTTTAGCTGGGAAAGGTGGCCAAAGGGCCAGATATAGTTGGCATATAAAAAGAAGTGGTAGCTACAAACTAAATGGAGTTAGAGGCAAAGAGAAATGAAAACCAGAAGTTTCTCCAAGGTTATCTTGCTTAAGTAGAAGGTGAAGTTGCAGTGTTGCCCAATGCCTTAGTGAGACATTAAGTGCGTTCTCCTCACCATGACTTACTAGGGAAGTACTGAGTTATAATTGTCTTATAAACTAAGTATTATATATAATTAACCAGAGATGGGGCTCAGAAGTAAACTTCAGTGACCTCATTAGAAGCATATCATCTTACCCACAGCCTGGGTGTAGAAGAAAAACAGCAATAGGTCAGCAACTGAAGCTGGGAAAATCCTATTGGATAGTTTGTCTTATCCTACGGTCTCTCATCACATCTACTCATTTTGTTTCCAGAGCATCCTTGGTATCATGAGAGACTAATGATGCAAGGGAAAGAAGAATCATTACCTATTCAGGACTCAGTGGGGTTGATGTGACCTTGAGACATGAGAGAGAAAAACCATGGCTCCAGAGTTCTGAAGACCACTCATAAGATGTGCCTTATCATGTTAAAGCCACAGCCCCTGACTCCCAATATTTCTAATTGCATCTCTCTATTTGCTATGACAGAATGACCTTAATCTTCCCCAAACCGGCTTCAGTATGTATTCCTTTCCTCAAGGTCTTTGATGACTCCACATTCACTAGATGGTGGAACCCAGATTCACTGACCCGCATCCAGAATCCTTTAGGCATCCCAGCTCACCTTTCCAACTTCTCCTATCACTTGCATCATGAACCCCTGGCTCTGTGTATGAGCTGCCTCTTGAGAGTGCCCTCTGTGCTGTTGCCTTTGTGTTTTTGACATGACTCGTCTCCTTTCTAACTACTCAAGTCTATCTATTCATCAGGGTTGTGCTCAAATCTGGCCACTACTGAGAAGACCCCCACAGTGCCCGCTGTCTGCCCTACCCATTGACTAAGCAGTCCTACTCTGCTCTGTGCCATTCATTCTGATGTCTGATCTGTTACTTAAGTCTTGTGTCTCTATCTGAAGTTCCTCTGGTAGGTCCTTCTTGTTTGAGTCCCAATTAGATTGTAAATGCCTACACTAAGACATGATGGATGGGGGGTGTAGTACAAAGCCTGGCAAAAGTAAGGATTCATTGTTTTATTGAATTCTAGTGTCAATTTTATGTTTCTGATGATCATTTCAATTAATGTGGAATGGAAAAGCATAGCTTTTCTCTGTGATATAAACATCCTAATTTTTCTTAAATAGCCTACAATGAAATTGCTATCTATAAATTCCAGTGTGATGTAGGGAGTTGAGAAATGTCAGCATACCCTCAGATGGCTAGGCTTTGACAGATGACCACAGAATACTGCATTTGTTTCACAGTGTTGTTAATTCACATTCATTTTCCACAGTCATTTCAATTCACAGTAACAACAACAATCACATGATTTAAGAAAGAACTCTGTTTTTTAATGGACTTTTATCCTTTAATGGAAACATGTGCCATATTCAGGTTCTTAGAACATTTCCTGGGAGTCATGGCTAAGTGCTGACCTCAGCACATTTAGAAAATACTTTCATTTGTGGATGTTGTTGCTTCATTACCCTTTGGTAAGTGTTGACAATTCACATATGCCCAATTTAACTCAGTCTGAATATTTTTGACCCTTTTAGCAAATTCCACTTTTCTTCTTTTAATAAGAATTTATTATTTTGGAATAACTTTAAATTTATAGAATAGTTGCAAAGATAGTGAAGAGTTCCCATATATCTCTCATCCAGTTTCCCTTAATATTAAGATCTTACACAACCATGGTTCAATGATCAGAATCAGGTGATTAGCTACAAATGACACCACTGTTAGCTAAACTCCAGACTTTATTTTGATCTCAGCAATGTTTCCACTAAGGTCCTTTTTCTTTTCCAAGATCCCAATCAACATTTCAAATGGCATTCAGTCATTATGTCTCCTCAGTCTCTTCTGGTCTGTGACACTTTCCTAGACTTTCCTTGCTTTTCATGACCCTGACAGTTATGAGGAGCACTGGTCAGGCATTTCATAGAATGTCCCTCAGTTCAGGCTTGTCTGATGTTTTCTAATGATTCTGACTGGTGTTATGGGTTCTGGGAAGAACCACAGAGATGAAATGCCTTTCCCATAGCATCATATCCAGGGGTACCTGACATTCCCTGAACATTATTGATGATGTTAATCTTTTGGTTCATGTGGTGTCTGCCAGATCTCTCTACTGCAAAGTTGAAATTTTTTCTTTCCGTACTCTGATCTTGGGAAGCAAGTTACTAAATCCAGCCTCCATTCAAGAAGGGGAGGACTAAATGCCACCTCTTAGAGACGGGAGGATCTACATATATTTTTTATTTATTCATCAATCATTTACTTACATCACTGTGGACTCATGTATATTTACTTTATACTCTCAGTTATAATCTAATGCTGCATTATTTATTTTGTTGTTCACATTTTCTCAGCTTTGGCCATTGGGAGCTCTTTCAGGTTGGCTTCTGTGTCCCTTTGACATGCACCATTCTTTTGTTTTTGCAACACTTCCTTAGATGTACCAGGCTTAGCTTATACTTTCTCTGCCTCAGCCTGGTATCAATCATGTTTCCAAGGAAGCCTGGTTCCTTTCACTGGAGAATGGTAGTTAGAAACCAAGATCTGGGTGAAAATGTGCTCATCGCTACTGGGGATGTCACTGCTTCTTGGCACTCTGAGAACGTAGCTTTAGGAAGTGTATTAAGTATGCTGATCCATGTATACACACATAGTTACAAAATCTATCTACCTACCTACCTATCTGTCTCTTTATCTATGTATCTATCTATCTGTCTATCTCTGTCTACCTATTAAATTGATCATGAGTTTCTAGATCAAGCATTCTACCCTTGCTTCTTTGTAACTTCTTTCTTTGTAAGAAACCTGACTCCTAATACCTACCATTTACTTACTTATTTCTTCAACTCTAGTATAGATGTAAATTACTTTCAGAATTGTTAATCCATACCCCTGTAAGAAACAATTTACAAGATTGTATACAGTGTTTAATGTACAATTCTTTAGGCTCACAGTTTCTAGTCAAAATACTAGTTTTCAAAGTTACCTGGGCCAGCTCTTTTTTTCCTTACCTCCTTCAGTGAGGTTATATCATACATTTGTATTACAGTTAGATTCATTTGTCACAGTCTGCTTTCCATGTTGGGTGCACAACATCCTTGTTGATTATTCTTTTAATTTGCGTACAGTAAAACTCATGCTGTATGAAATTGACAAATGTATAGTATCATCATATATCTACCATTCTAGTGCCATACACAACAGTTTTATCATCCTAAAAGTTCCTGTGTTTTCTTTGCAGTTAACTGCTCCTCTCTCCCCCAATCCTTGGCAACTATTGATCTGTTTTCCATCCGTAAAGTTTTTCTTTTTCCAAAATGTCATATGAATGGAATCATATAATATGTAAGCTTTGGGGTTTGACTTCTGCAAAATGAATTTAAGATTCATCCATGTTGTTGTATGTATCAGTAGCTCATTTCTTTTAATTGTTAAATTGTATTCCATTGTATGAATGTTCCACAGTTTGTTTATCCATTCACCTGTGAAAGGACACCTTGGTTACTTCCAGTTTATGATGATTATAAATAGAGCTACTATAAACATTTCCGTAAAAGTTTGTTTTTGTTGTTTGAACATAAGTTTTCTATTTACTTTGATAAATAACTGTGAGTGAGGTTGCTGGATTGTGTAAGACTCTGTTTAACGATATGCTATGTTGCCAAACTGCTTTCCAAAGTGGCTGTACCATTTTGCATTCCCTGTCAGCGTTTGGTGGTGTTATTGTATTTTATTTTAGCCATTCTAATAGGGTCTGTTTTCTTTCTTTTCTTTTTTAAATTTAAACTCAGTTAATTAACATATAGTGTATTATTAGTTTCAGAGATAGAGTTCAGTGATTCATCAGTTGCATATAACACCCAATGCACATTACATCATGTGCCTACTTAATACTCATCACCCAGTTACCTCATCCCCCCACCTGCCTCCCCTCTAGCAACCCTCAGTGTGTTTCCTATAGTTGAGTCTCTTATGGTTTGTCTCCCTCTCTGATTTCATCTTATTTTATTTTTCCCTCCCTTCCCCTTTGATCCTCTGTTTTGTTTCTTAAATTCCACATGTGATTGAAATAATATATTTGTCTTTCTTTTATGGTAGAAATGGTAGATATGGTAGTAAATGGTAGATATTTGTCTTTCTCTCTGATAAATGGTAGATATTGGGAGCCAGGTTTATTACCATCAGAGAAAGGAGTTACAAAGAAGCAAGGATAGGTAGAATGCTAGCATGAAGCTTGAGGTGTTGGATTTAAGCTGGGGACATAGAAACTCATGATCAATTTAATAGGTAGAGATAGATAGATAGATATACAGATAGATGTATAGATAGTTGAGGACATACATGTAGAAGCTTACACCAAAGCTTATATATTATATGATCCCATTCATATGAAATTGACTATTTTGTTTAGCATAATACCCTCTAGTTCCATCCATGTCATTGGAAACAGTAAGATTTCATTTTTTTTTTTTTTGATGGCTGAGTAATAATCCATTGTATATATATGCCACATCTTCTTTATCCATTCATTTGTCAATGGGCTCTTTCCATTATTTGGCTATTGTGGACATTGGTCCTATAAACACTGGGGTGCAGGTGCCCCTTGGGATCACTATGCTTGTATCTTTGGGTAAATACCTAATAGTACAATTGCTGGGTGGAAGAATAGCTCTATTTTTAGCTTTTTGAGGAACCTCTATATTGTTTTCCAGACTATCTGTACCAGCTTGAATTCCCACCAGTAGTGTCTGAGGGTTCCCCTTTTTCCACATCCTTGCCAACATCTGTTGCTTCCTGACTTGTTAATTTTAGCCATTCTGACTGGTGTGAGGTGGTATCTCATTATGGTTTTGATTTGTATTTCCCTGATGGCTAGTGATGTTCAACATTTTTTCATGTGTCTGTTGGCCATTTGTAGGTCTTCTTTGGAGAAATGTCTATTCATGTCTTCTGCCCAATTCTTGACTGGATTATTTCCTTTGGGGTGTTGTGTTTGATAAGTTCTTTTAAATTTTAGATACTAGTCCTTTGTCTGATATGTCGTTTGTGAATATTTTCTCCCATTCTGTAGGTTGTCTTAGTTTTGTTTACTGTTTCCTTTGCTGTGCAAAAGCTTTTTATCTTGATGAAGTCCCAATAGTTCATTTTTGCTTTTGTTTCCCTTGCCTTTGGAGACATGTCTTGCAAGAAGTTGCTGTGACTGAGGCCTAAGAGGTTGCTACATGTGTTCTCCTCTATGATTTTGATGGATTCCTGTCTCACATTTAGGTCTTTCATCCATTTTGAATTTATTTTTGTGTATGGTATAAGGAAGGGTCCAGTTTCATTCTTCTGCATGTGGCTGTCCAAATTTCCCAACACCATTTGTTGAAGAGACTGTCTTTTTTCCATTGGATATTCTTTCCTGCTTTGTTGAAGATTAGTTGACCACAGAGTTGAGGGTTCATTTCTGGGTTCTGTCTTCCATTCCATTGATCTATGTGTCTGTTTTTGTGCCAGTATCATGCCGTCTTGATGATTACAGCTTTGTAATATAGCTTAAAGTCTGGCATTCTGATGCCACAAGCTTTGGTTTTCTTTTTCAACATTCCTCTGGCTATTCGGGGTCTTTTCTGGTTCCATACAAATTTTAGGATTATTTGTTCCAGCTCTGTGAAATTGTCGATGGTATTTTGATAAGAATTGCATTGAATGCGTAGATTGCACTGGGTAGCATAGACATTTTAACAATATTGATTCTTCCAATCCATGAGCAAGGAATGTTTTTCCATTTCCTTCTGTCTTCCTCAATTTCTTTCATAAGTGTCCTATAGTTTTCTGAGTACAGATCCTTTACCTCTTTGGTTAGGTTTATTCCTAGGTATCTTATGGTTTTTGGTGCTATTCTAAATGGGATTGATTCCTTATTTCTCTTTCTTATTTCTTGTTGTTAGTGTATAGATTCTGTGCATTGATTTTCTATCCTGCCACTTTGCTGAAATCCTGTATGAGTTCTAGCAATTTGGGGGTGGAGTCTTTTGGGTTTTCCACATAAAGTATCATGTCATATGCGAAAAGAGAGAGGTTGGCTTCTTTGCCAATTTGGATGCCTTTTCTTTCTTTTTGTCTGATTGCTGAGGCTAGGACTTCTAGTACTATGTTGAACTATGTGGTAAGAGTGGGCATCCCTATTGTGTTCCTGAACATAGGGGAAGAGTTTTCAGTTTTTCCCCATTGAGAATGATATTTGCTGTGGGCTTTTCATAGATGGCTTTTATGATACTGAGGTATGTTCCCTCTATCCCCACGCTGTGGAGAATTTTAATCAAGAAAGGATGCTGTATTTTGTCAGATGCTTTTTCTGCATCTATTGAGAGGATCATATGGTTCTTGTCCTTTCTTTTATTAATGTGGTGTATCACATTGATTGATTTGTGGATGTTGAACCACCCTTGCATCCTAGGAGTAAATTCCACCTGCTTGTGGTGAATAAACCTTTCCATGTACTGTTGGATCCTATTGACTAGTATTTTGGTAAGAATTTTTGCTTCCATGTTCATCAGGGATATTGGTCTGTAATTCTCCTTTTTGGTGGGGTCTTTCTCTGGTTTTGGAATCAAGGTAATACTATCTCACAGAATGAGTTTTTTTTTTTTTTTAATTTTTTTTTAAAATTTTATTTATTCGACAGAGAGAGACACAGCTAGAGAGGGACCACAAGCAGGGGGACAGGGAGAGGGAGAAGCAGGCTTCCCACTGAGCAAGGGAGCCCGATGCAGGGCTTGATCCCAGAACCCTGGGATCGTGACCTGAACCGAAGGCAGATGCTTAACGACTGAGCCACCCAGGCGCCCCTCAATGAATTTTTAAATTCTTCTTTAATTTCCTTGTTGACCCATTCATTCTTTAGTAGAATGCTTTTTAACCTCCATGTGTTTGAGTTCCTTCCAAATTTCCTCTTGAGACTGAGTTCAAGTTTCAAAGCATTGTGGCCTGAAAATATGCATGGAATTATCCTAGTCTTTTGGTACTGGTTGAGACCTGATTTTTGACCCAGTATGTGATCTGTTCTGAAGAAAGTTCCATGTGCACTCAAGAAGAATGTGTATTCTGTTGCTTTAGGATGGAATGTTCTGCTCTGTATATATCTGTGAAGTCCATCTGGTCCAGTGTGTCATTCAAAGCCCTTGTTTACTTGATCTTCTGCTTAAATGATCTGTCCGTTGCTGTGAGTGGGGTGTTGAAGTCCCCTACTATTATTCTATTATTATCAGTGTTTCCTTAATTCTGTTATTAATTGGTTTATACAATTGGCCACTGACAAGTTAGGAATATAAATATTTTTAATTGTTAGATGTTCTTGTTGGATAGACCCTTTATGTATTATATAGTGTCCCTTTCATCCCTTACTACAGTCTTTGTTTAAAATCTAATTTGTCTAATATAAGGATTGCTACCCCAGCTTTCTTTTGATGTCCATTAGCATGATAGATGGTTCTCCTCCTCTCATTTTCAATCTGTAGGTGTCTTTGGGTCTAAAATAAGTCACTTATAGACAGCACATGGATGGGTCTTGCTTTTTTATCCAATCTGATACCCTGTGTCTTTTGATGGGAGCATTCAGCCCATTTGCATTCAGAGTAACTATTGAAAGATATGAATTTAGTGCCGTTGTGTTGCCTGCGAAGTCCCCATTTCTGTAGATTTTCTCTGTTTCTTTCTGGTCTATGTGACTCTTAGGGTCTCTCTTCGCTTACAGGATCCCCTTTAATATTTCTTGCAGGGCTGGCTTGGCGGTCACATATTCTTTCAGTTTCTTTCTGTCCTGGGAAGCTCTTTATCTCTCCATCTGTTCTGAATGACAGCTTTGCTGGATAAAGTACTCTTGGCTGCATATTCTTCTCATTTAGTACTCTGAATATGTCATGCCAGCCCTTTCTGGCCTGCTAGTTCTCTGTGGATAGGTCTGCTGCCAGTCTAAAGTTTCTACCCTTGCAGGTTATGGGCCTCTTGTCTTGAGCTGCTTTTAGATTTTCTCTTTGTCCTGTGATTTGCAGGTTTCCCTATTCTATGTTGGGGTGTTGACCTATTTTTATTGATTTTGAGGGGGGTTCTCTGTGCCTCCTGGACTTGAATGCTTGTTTCCTTCCCCAGATTAGGGATATTCTCAGCTATTATTTGCTCAAATATACCTTCTGTCCCTTTCTTTCTTTCTTCTTCTGGGACCCAATTATTCTAATATTGTTTTGCTTTAGGGTATCACTGATTTCTCGAAGCCTCCCCTCATAATCCAGTAGTTGTTTTTCTCTTTTCCTCAGCTTCTTTATTTTCCATCATTTTGTTTTCTATGGCACTGATTCTTCTGCTTCATTTACCCTAGCTGTTAGAGCATCCATTTTAGACTGCATCTCAGTAAAGCATTTTTAATTTTGGCCTGATTAGATTTTAGTTCTTTTAATTCTGCCCTAAGGGATTCTCTAGTGTTTTTTATGCTTTTTTCAAGCCCAGCTAGTATCTTTATACTCATTATTCTAAATTCTAGGTCCAACATTTTACTTACATCCACATTGATTAAATCTATGGCAAAGAGTATTATCTCTGGTTCTTTCTTTTGTTGTGAATTTCCTCCTTCTAGTCATTTTGTCCAGGGAAGAATAGACAAACGAGAGAACAAAATCAAAAATATCAACCATGACCCCCAGCAAAATATACACTAGATCAATCCAAAGAGATTAGAAACCAAAGGAGAAAAGGAAAAAGGATGGAAAAGATAGAATAAAATCTAACAGACACTAGATCCCAAAATTGTAAAGAAAGAAAAACTTATATATATACAAAAATAAAATCAAATACAGTGAAAGGAAGCCAAAAACGAATAATATATCTATAAAATATAAACATAAAATATGAAAGTTAAAGAAAGACTTTAAAAAAGAGTTGATAAAATGAGAAGCTAGTTGACAAGGAAAAGAAGAAAAAGAAAAAAATTTTTAAAGATTTTATTTATTTGTCAGAGTGAGAGAGAGCACAAGTAGGGGGAGCAGCAAGCAGAGGGAGAAGCAGGCTCCCTGCTGAGCAAGAAGCCTGATGTGGGACTGGATCCCCAGACCCTGGGATCCTGACCTGAGCTGGAGGCAGATGCTTAACCGACTGAGCCACCCAGATGTCCCAAGAAAAAGAAAATTTTAAACTGAAAGACTAAAGACTCATGAGACAAAAACTCGAATTCTATATACTATTTCCCCTAGCACAGGAGTTTTTCAGTTCTGTGTGATCCATAAACTTGGTATTAGCCTGATATGCCTGCTGGTCTTCTTGGGGAGGGGCCTGTTGCACTGATTATCTGGTGTCTTTGCCTGGGCAGAGTTGCACCGCCCCCTACCAGGGGGGTCCGAGTTCAGTGTAATCTGTTTCAGGTTGCTCTATATAGTTTTTGTTCCCTAAAGGCTTTCTGTGCTGCTTTAGAGGATGAAAAAAAAAAATAAAAATGGCGGCATCTTGATCTCCAGTCCCAGGGGCCCCCACTCTTCAGTGAACCCTCAGGGAAAAGCAGTCAATCACTTTTGTGTTTGCCAAACTCTACAGATGCCTGCAGTGTGCACCCCCACTAATCCTCCTAGGAGTTGAGGGGGGTTCTCACCAAGGTTCCTCCACTTGCTGGGCCCCTGCTCTTGGAATGATAGCTAGATCATGCATGCACCCTGGCCACTCCCCTCAGGCTAAGGAGGAGGGTTGGCACCGTTCTGCTGGTTGCTGGGCCCCTGCTCCGGAAGCGGTTGCCTGATCCTGTGCTCACCCGCACTGCTCCAGCAAGGGGAAGGAACAGGGTCTCACAGTGGTTCTGCTGCTTGCTGGGCCCCTGCTTGGAGAGCAGTCCCCTGATTGTGCAGCGGTTTGCAATTTATGGCAACACCAAGCAGAGAGACCACTCCCAGGCCCCTAATTTTAGCTGGCTTCCCCACTCCAATGTTTGGGAACTCTGCCACACTCAGGCACCCCCATTGCTTTTGTGACCCCGGGGATCCTGAGACCACACTGTCCCACATAGGATTCTGCCCTGCCTCGCCACCTGAGAACCTTTTAGGCAGGCATGTCCCTCACCAGAGCCAAGGTCTGATTCTGCTCAGCTGCTGTATCACTTTCCAGTAGCTGGCTGTTGGAGGCTCCCTCCCTCCAGGGTTTATCTTCCAATATATCCCCTCAGATTCACTTCTCTACACATCCTACCTTGCAAAAAGTGGTTGCTTTTCTATTTGTAGAATTGTAGCAACTCTTTTTGTAGATCTGGGGTTGAATTCACAGGTGTTCAGATGCTTTGATAGATATCTAGCTGAATTCAAGGGACCAGATGTAACGAGGGTCCCCTACACTTCTGCCATCTTCCCACCTCCCCCTTATTGAGTTGTTAACTAGGAGGCAGAATATTCATTACTTCAGGCAGGAAGCAGGGTTTCCCACCTTTTATTATTATTATTTATTATTACTATTTTCAATTAGCCAACATATAGTACATCATTAGTTTTCTATATAGTGTTCAATGATTGTTGAGTTGTGTATAACACTCAGTGCTAATCACAACACGTGCCCCCCTTAATATCCATCATCTGGGTACCCCATCCCCACACCCCCCTTCTCCTCTGCAACCCTCAGTTTGTTTCCCGGAGTCCAGAATCTCTTATGGTTTGTCTCCTTCTCTGATTTCTTCCCCTTCAGTTTTCCCTCCCTTCCCCTATGGTCCTCTGCACTATTCCTTATATTCCACATATGAATGAAACTACCTGATAATTGTCTTTCTCTGCTTGACTTATTTCACTTAGCATAATCCCCTCCAGTTCCATCCATGTCAATGCAAATGGCAGGTATTCATCCCTTCTGATGGCTGAGTAATATCCCATTGCATATATGAAACACATCTTCTTTATCCATTCATCTATTAAAGGACATCTTGGCTCCTCCACAATTTGGCTAATGTGGACATTGCTGCTATGAACATTGGGTGCATCTGCCCCTTCTTTTCACTACATCTATATCTTTGGGGTAAATACCCAGTAGTGCAATTGCTGGGTCATAGGGTAGCTCTATTTTTAACTTCTTGGGGAAGCTCCATACTGTTTTCCAGAGTGGCTGTACCTGCTTGCATTCCCATCAACAGTGTAAGAGGGTTCCCCTTTCTCCACAACCTCTCCAACATTTGTTGTTTCCTGTCTTGTTAGTTTTTGCCATTCTAACTGGTGTAAGGTGGTATCTCATTGTGGTTTTGATTTGTATTTCCCTAATGGCTAGTGATGTTGAACATTTTTTCATGTGTCTGTTAGCCATTTGTATGTCTTCTTTGGAGAAGTTTCTGTTCATATCTTCTGCCCATTTCTTTTTCTTTTTTTTTTTTTTTTTAAGATTTTATGTATTTATTTGACAGAGAGAGACACAGCAAGAGAAGGAACACAAGCAGGGGGAGTGGGAGAAGCAGGCTTCCGGCAGAGCAGGGAGCCCGATGCGGGGCTTGACCCCAGGACCCCAGGATCATGACCTGAGCCGAAGGCAGACACTTAACGACTGAGCCACCCAGGCGCCCCTCTTCTGCCCATTTCTTGACTGGATTATTTGTGGTTGTTGAACCATGCTTGCAGCCCAGGAATGAATCCCACCTGGTCATGGTGAATAATCCTTTTCATGTACTGTTGAAATAATCATGTGTTGAGTTGGAGAAGTTCTTTATAGATCTTGGATATCAGCCCTTTATCTTTAGTGTCATTTGCAGATATCTTCTCCCATTCCGTGGGTTGCTGCTTAGTTTTTTTGACTGTCTCCTTTGCTGTGCAGAAGCTCTTTATCTTGATGAAGTCCCAAAAGTTCATTTTTGCTTTTGTTTCCCTTGCCTTTAGAGAAGTGTCTTGAAAGAAGTTGCTGCAGCCGATGTTGAAAAGGTTACTGCCTATGTTCTCCTCTAGGATTTTGATGGATTCCTTTCTTACATTGAGATCTTTCATCCATTTTGAGTTTATCTTTGTGTATGGTATAAGAGAATGGTCCAGTTTCATTCTTCTGCATGTGGCTGTCCAAATTTCCCAGCACCATTTATTGAAGAGACTGTCTTTTTCCATTGGATATTCTTTCCTGCTTTGTCGAAGATTACTTGACCATAGAGTTGAGGGTCAATTTCTGGGGTCTCTAATCTGTTCCATTGATCTATGTGTCTGTTTTTGTGCCAGTACCATACTGTCTTGATGATCACAGCTTTGTAATATAGCTTGAAGTCAGGCATTGTGATGCCCCCAGCTTTGATTTTCTTTCAACATTCCCCTCGTGATTCAGGGTCTTTTCTGGTTCCATACAAATTTTAGGATTGTTTGTTCCAGCTCTGTGAAAAATGGCGATGGTATTTTGATTGCATTGAAAGTGTAGATTGCTCTGAGCAGCATAGATGTTTTCACAATGTTTATTCTTCCAATCATGAGCATGGAATGTTTTTCCATCTCTTTGTGTCTTCCTCAATTCCTTTCCTAAGTGCTGTGTAGTTTCTAGAGAGTAGATCCTTTACCTCTTTGGTTAGGTTTATTCCTAGGTATCTTATGGTTTTTGGTCCTATTGTAAATGGAATCCATTCCTTAATTTCTCTTTCTTCAGTTACATTGTCAGTGTATAGAAATGCAACTGGGATGCCTGGGTGGCTCAGTCGGTTAAGCAGCTGCCTTCGGCTCAGGTCATGATCCCATGGTCCTGGGATCGAGTCCCGTATTGGGCTCCCTGCTCAGTGGGGAGCCTGCTTCTCCCTCTCCCACTTCCCCTGCTTGTGCACGCATGCTCTCTCTCTCTCTCTCTGACAAACAAATAAAATTAAAAAAAAAAAAAAAGATTCTCTCTCTTCCTCTCCCTCTCAATTCTCCCCCCACTGCTCATGTGCACTCTCTCTCTCAAAAAAACAACAACAACAACAAAAAAAAAACAAGAAAAGAAAAACCAGCATAACAACAACAACAAAAATAAATGCAACTATTTCTGTGAATTGATTTTGTATCCTGCCACATTGCTGAATTGCTGTATGAGTTCTAGTAATATAGGAGTGTAGTTTTCTACATAAAGTATCGTGTCATCTACAAAGAGAGAGAGGTTGACTTCTTTGTCAATTTGGATGCCTTTTCTTTCTTTTTGTTGTCTGATTGCTGAGGCTAGGACTTCTAATACTATGTTGAACAATAGTGGTGAGAGTGGGCATCCCTATTGTGTTCCTGAGCATAGGGGAAAAGCTCTCAATTTTTCCCCATTGTGAATGATATTTGCTGTGGGCTTTTCATAGATGGCTTTTATGATACTGAGGTATGTTCCCTCTATCCCCACACTGTGGAGAATTTTAATCAAGAAAGGATGCTGTATTTTGTCAGATGCTTTTTCTGCATCTATTGAGAGGATCATATGGTTCTTGACCTTCCGTTTATTAATGTGATGTATCACGTTGATTGATTTGTGGTTGTTGAACCATGCTTGCAGCCCAGGAATGAATCCCACCTGGTCATGGTGAATAATCCTTTTCATGTACTGTTGGATCCTATTGGCTAGTATTTTGGTGAGAATTTTTGCTTCCATGCTCATCAGGGATATTGGTCTGTAATTCTTCTTTTTGGTGGGGTCTTTGGTTTTGGGATCAGGGTAATGCTGGCCTCAGAGAAAGAGTCTGCAAGTTTTCCTTCCATTTCTGTTTTTTGAAACAGCTTCAGTAGAATAGGTATTAAGTCTTCTTTAAATGTTTGGCAGTATTCCCCTGGGAAGCTATCTGGCCCTGGATTCTTGTTTGTCGGGAGATTTTTAATTACTGCTTCAATTTCCTTGCTGGTTATGGGTCTGTTCAGATTGTCTATTTCTTCCTGTTTCAATCTTGGTAGTTTATAAGTTTCTAGGAATGCATCCATTTCTTCTGAATTTCTTAATTTATTGGCATATAGTTGCTGGTAATAATTTCTTTTTTAAAAAAAAAAAAGATTTATTTGTCAGAGAGAAATAGCAGGAACAGGAGGAGCGGCAGGCAGAGGGAGGGGCAGGCACCCTGTTGAGCAAGGAGCCTGATGCAGGACTCGATCCCAGGATGCTGGGATCATGACCTGAGCCAAAGGCAGACGCCCAACCAACTGAGCCACCCAGGCATCCCTTATGTAATAATTTCTAATATTTGTTTCTATTTCCTTGGTATTAGTTGTGATCTCTCCCCTTTCGTTCATGATTTTATATATATATATATTTTTTTTTTTTTTAAAGATTTTATTTATTTATTTGAGAGAGAGAATGAGAGACAGAGAGCATGAGAGGGAGGAGGGTCAGAGGGAGAAGCAGACTCCCCACTGAGCAGGGAGCCTGACGTGGGCCTCGATTCCAGGACTCCAGGATCATGACCTGAGCCGAAGGCAGTCGCTTAACCAACTGAGCCACCCAGGCACCCCCATTCATCATTTTATTAATTTGGGTCCCTTCTCTTTTCTTTTAGATAAGTCTGGCCAGAGGTGTATCGATCTTATTCTTTCAAAGATTCAGCTTCTAGTTTCAATGATCTGTTCTACTGTTTTTCTGGTTTCTGTTTTATTGACTTCTGCTCTAATCTGTATTATTTCTCTTCTCCTGCTTGGTTTAGGCTTTATTTGCTGTTCTTTCTCCAGGTCCTTTAGGTGTAAGGTTAGCTTGTGCATTTGGTATTTTTCAAATTTTTTTGAGAGAGGCTTGAATGGCTATGTACTTCCCTCTTAGGACTGCCTTTGCAGTATCCCATAGGTTTTGAACTGATGTGTTTTCATTCTCATTAGTTTCAATGAATTGTTTATGTTCTTCTTTAATTTCCTGTTTGACCCATTCATTCTTTAGCAGGATGCTCTTTAACTTCTAAGTGTTGAGTTCCTTCCAAATTTCTTCTTGTGATTGAGTTCCAGTTTCAAAGAATTGTAGTCTGAAAATATGCAGGGAATAATATCCATCTTTTGGCATCAGTTGAGACCTGATTTGTGACCCAGTATGTGATCTATTCTGGAGAAAGTTCCATGTGCACTCGAGAATAATGAGTATTCTGTTGTTTTAGGATGGAATGTTCTGTCACGAAGTCCATCTGGTCCAACATGTCATTCAAAATTCTTGTTTCTTTGTTGAGCTTCTGTTTAGATGATCTGTCCATTGCTGTCAGTGGAGCATTGAAGTCTCCTACTATTAATGTATTATTATCAATATGTATTTTTAATTTTGGGTATTAATAGGTTTATATAATTGGCCGCTCCCATGTTGGGGGCATAGATATTTACAATTGTTAGGTCTTCTTGTTGGATAGACACTTTATGTTTTTTTTTGTTTGTTTGTTTGTTTTTTTAAAGATTTTATTTATTTATTTGACAGAGAGAGACACAGCGAGAGAGGGAACACAAGCAGGGGGAGTGGGAGAGGGAGAAGCAGGCTCCCCGCGGAGCAGGGAGCCCGATGCGGGGCTCGATCCCAGGACCCGGGATCATGACCTAAGCCGAAGGCAGACGCTTAACGACTGAGCCACCCAGGCGCCACCGAGACACTTTACGTTTGATATAGTGTCCCTCTACATCTCTTACTACAGTCTTTGGTTTAATTTGTCTGATATAAGAATTGCTACCCCAGCTTTCTTTTGAGGTCCATTGGCATGGTAAATGGTTCTCCATTCCTTCACTTTCAATATGGAGGTGTTTTGGGGTCTAAAATAAGTCACTTGTAGACAGCACATGGATGGGTCTTGCTTTTTTATCCAATCTCTTACCCTGTGTCTTTTGATGGGAGCATTCAGCCCATTTGCATTCAGAGTAACTATTGAAAGATACGAATTTAGTGCTGTTGTGTTGCCTGCGAAGTCCGTTTCTGTAGATTTTCTGTTTCTTTCTGGTCTATGTGACTCTTAGGGTCTCTCTTCGCTTACAGGATCCCCTTTAATATTTCTTGCAGGGCTGGCTTGGCGGTCACATATTCTTTCAGTTTCTTTCTGTCCTGGGAAGCTCTTTATCTTTCCATCTGTTCTGAATGATAGCCTTGCTTGATAAAGTATTCTTGGCTGCATGTTCTTCTCATTTAGTACCCTGAATATGTCTTTCCAGCCCTTTTTGGCTGCCATCACTTTTTAGCTCTGATGTTATTCTGATGTCCTCCCTCCATATGTAAAGAACGTCTTCTCTGTAGCTACTCTCAGGATAGTTTCTTTTTCTCTAAAATTTGCAAGTTTCACTATTATATATCAGGGTGTTGATCTATTTTTATTGATTTTGGGAGGGGTCCTCTCTGCCTCTTGGACATGAATTCTTGTTTCATTCCCCAGATTAGGGAAATTCTCAGCTATGATTTGCTCAAATATACCTTCTAGCCCTCTCTCTCTCTCCACACCCTTGGGGATCCCAATAATTCTGACATTGGAACATTTCATGATATCATTAGTCTTTCCAATTCTTTTTCTGTTTTCCTCAACTTCCTTCCTTTCCCTCAGCTTATCTTCTAGATCACTTATTCTCTATTCTGCTTCATTTATCCTGACTGTAAGAGTATCTACTTTAGACTGTGTCTCATTCATAGCATTTTTAAGTTTGGCCTGATTGATCTCATTTCTGCCCTTAGAGATTCTGTATTGTCACTAATGCTTTTTTCTAGCCTAGCTATTGACCTTATGATTGCTATCTTGAATTCTATCTCTGACATCTTGTTTATATCCATATCCGTTAGTTCTGTGGCAGAGGACATTGTCTCTGGTTCTTTTCTTTGTTGAGAGTTCCTCCTCCTAGTCATTCTGTCGAGGGGTGGTTGAGGGAATGAGCAGAGTCCAAAATATCAATGACAACCCAAGCAAGATGCACCCTAGCAAAATACGGAGTGGTTGGAAGCCACCACAGAAAAACAAAGCCAAAATGAAACACAAGAATAAAATTTTAAAAATGTTTTAAAAGGGGGTGGAGAGGAAGAGGGGGCTATAATTTCCCAGTGTGGACAAAGCAGAGTGTTCCAGTTGTCCCTGCATGAATGTTGGTCTGCGTGTTAGAAGACACTATATCCCAAAACTGCAAGGAAAGTAAAACTGATATATATACATATATATGTATGTATATACAATGAAAAATGAAGCATAGATCTATAAAAAACATAGGTGTGAAAAAATACAAGTTAAAAAATGAAATATAAGTTGATATAACAAACATCTTAGTTGAAATGGGAAAAAGGTAAAAAGAAAAAACAGAGAAAAAGCATAAGAAAAAGGAAAAAAAAAGGAGAATTTTATCTGAAAAATAAACAAGTCGTGAGTAAACACCTGGAGCTCAATATACTGTTTTCCCCTGGTGTTGGGATTTTACAGTCTTATGAGATCCATAGGGTTGTCATCCACCTATTCTTCCAGCTGTCTTCTGGGAGAAGGGACTTCTGCGCTGTTTCTCGGGTAACCCTGCCTGGGCGGAGTTGCCTCACCCCTGTCGGGATGGGGCTCACTGGAAACTGGTCCTCTGTGTGGCTTTTGTTCCCTCGGGGCTTTCTGCGCCTCTTCAGAGGATCAGAGCAAAAATGGCTGTGCCCAAACCTCTGGCCCAGAGCAGAAAATTCACAGTCTGGCCTCTTTAATAAACCCTCCACAACAAACAGTCTCCACTTTTGTATGTGCCCCCGCAAATCCACAGCCTCCCACAATGCACACCCACTGCAACTCTCTCAGAGGTAGGCCCAGGGGCATGGGAGTGCCATTGGCCTCTGTGACTCTAAAAATGCGAGCAGCCACCGGCTCACACGTGCATCCAAAATTCCTGAATCATGTCTGGATGCTGCTCTAATGTCCGTTCTGGGCCACTACCGCCCTGCGAGTTTTTGCCCAGTCTGGCACAGGTTCCAGACTTTTTCAGGCTGCTCAGGAAAAGCTCAATTATCAACAGGCTGGGCTTGAGGTTTATGGCAATCGAGCTGAGAGTCCCCTTCTGGGCTTGCCGACCATAACTTGCTTCCTGGCTCCACTGCTCAGGCACTCTACCGGTTCAGGCTCCCCCTTATGCTCTGTGGCTTCTCATATCCCAAGACCACAATTCCCTACCTAGAATTCTGCCTTTTCATTTCCAGAGCCCATTTCAGAGATGGATGTCTCTCACTAGAGCAGACTTCTAAGGGCTCCAATTTTGTGCTCTGGTGTTATGTCACTTCCCAGGAGCCAGCTTATGGAGGCTCCCTCCCCCTTCTGTTTATTCCAATATCTCCGCGCAGATTCACAACTCCACACATCCTACCTTGCAAAAAGCAGTCACTTTTCTGCTTGTTGAGATCCAGATATATATTCTTACATCTCAGGCTGATTTCATGGGTGTTTAAAATGGTTTGATAGATACTAAGCTAAATTTAGGGGGCCAGTTGAAACTGGGTCCCCTACTCCTCCACCATCTTGCCTTCCTCTCCCCCTGTTTCCCACTTTTCATTCCTAATTTTCAGGAGTTTCCTGTCATGACCCCTGCTATCTTGAGCCCGTTTGGTTTGACCTGGTTTCTTGCGATGTGCTGCTAGGACAGGCCTTTGACCTTCCCAATAGCTGGCCATTACTTCCTCCTTGCTGGTCTCCAGGCATCCTGTTAGAACCTAACTGCCTCCTCTAACAGGACCTGTCTCATGGCTAAAATTTTAAAAATAAAAGCTATAAGATCTTTATTTATATCTACCTGTATGTTTATGTATATCTATATATGCATGTGATAGATGTGTGGTATTTTTTCTACCTTCAGATGGAATTGCCAAAATTAATTTGTACAGAACTCTATTTAATGGGCCTGATGAAAATCAAGCATTTGTATGGGAATTAATGGTACAGCATAGAATATAGTTAATGGTATTATAATAGCTTTGTATGGTGACTACATTTGTGGTGAGCACAGCATAACATATAGAGCTGTTGATCATTATGTTGTACACCTGAAACTAATGTAACATTGTGCATAAACTAAACTTCAATTAAAAAAAGAAAAAATAGGCATTTATATGAATCAAGTATACTCCCAGAAATGTAGAAACTAATGTTTTTCAAGCTCATGTCATCTAGGATAATTTTAGATAATTAAGAGCTAGTTTAAGTTTGTTTAATCAAAACAGGCTTGTCTTTACAGTTATCAGCATTAAATATAATATTTTTATTCTAGCTAAGTTTACTAAAGGCATATAAGCTCATGTTATCTCTTAAAGAGTTTGTAAACAAGGGGCGCCTGGGTGGCTCAGTTGGTTAAGCGACTGCCTTCGGCTCAGGTCATGATCCTGGAGTCCCAGGATCGAGTCCCGCATCGGGCTCCCTGCTCGGCGGGGAGTCTGCTTCTCCCTCTGACCCTCCTCCCTCTCATGCTCTCTGTCTCTCATTCTCTCTCTCTCAAATAAATAAATAAAATCTTTAAAAAAAAAAAAAAAGAATTTGTAAGCAAGAAAGATAACTCAATGTGATGGTTGGCTATTTAATGTCTCATGAAATTTTAATGACTAATCTAAACGTAATTGTTAAGAACAAGTAAATTACATAGATGTAAGTCAGATAAAAGTTTATAAACTTTTCAGAGCAATTGAGTGGCTCAGTAGGTTGATGTCTGACTCTTGATTTCAGCTTGGGTCATGATCTCAGGGTTGTGGGATGGAGCCCCATGTAGAGCTCCATCCTCAGCGGGGGGTCTACTTGAGGATTCTCTTTCTCCCTCTCCCTCTGCCCCCTCCCCTGACTCTTTCTTTCTCTCTCAAATAAATAAATAAATACATAAATACATAAATAAAATATTAAACAAGTTTATAAACTTTTTAACAATAATTACGCTTTATGGTATGTCTACTTAAAATTTCCAAAATCTTTTTGGTAACATGAAACCTTAAAGTTATACGAAGCTAAGTTAAATGATAGATATTCATTGAGTATCTAGATCATTTCCCAATAAGATAAAATATTGAAACATTAGTTACCGAACATTATTCACTTTTGGCTTCTTATTACAGAGAAGCTGAAGATATTTGGGTCTATTAGTAAATATTTCATATGCCACATTGAAAAACTCACTGTGTAGAAGAATATACTTCCAGAAATCATAAAATTATTCATAAACTTGTCAATCCACAAAATGCTAGTGTAACAGACAACACACAATTGCTTATGTCTTAGTTTTCGCTAGAAATTAAGGATTCTAAGTATTACAAATTCTAATCAATATATGTAATTAAAACTACTTAGAAATAAGTGTTGGGGTGCCTGGGGGGGCTCAGTCATTGAGCATCTGCCTTCAGCTCAGGTCATGATCCCAGGGTCCTGGGATCGAGCCCCGCATCGGGCTCCCTGCTCCACGGGAAGACTGCTTCTCCCTCTCCCACTCCCCCTGCTTGTGTTCCTGCTGTCGCTATCTCTCTCTCCGTCAAATAAATAAATAAATAAATAAATAAAATCTTATTAAAAAAAGGAAATAATAAGTGTTAAAGGAAACCAACATGTATGAAAAGTAGGTAAGGAAAGTAGAATGCCTATTTGGGTGAGAAGAAGTATGGGGACACCTGGTGGGTTCAGTTGGTGAAGCAAGTAACTCTTGATCTTGGGGTTGTGAGTTCAAGCCCCATGTTGGGTGTAGAGATTACTTTAAAAAAAAAAAGGTATGAGATATGAGAATGTATTTTTGTTAAGGAAAAAATAATTTTGTCTTAAGTGAAAATGACTGGTCGTTTCAGAATTAGGAAGAGCAAAATATAGGGCAAAGCCTAAATGGATATAAAAAAGCTATAGGTCGTTTGTGGAAAATGAATCTTAGGAAAGTCATTTTATGTGGGTCAAACTGGCTAAGATTGGAATGAATTTATTCAACTTCTTAAATAATGAGTTTTAAATATCAAAAGTACATTGTTGTAAAATTAGAATTTGGTTTTCTCAGGGCACCTGGGTGGCTCAGTCAGTTAAGCATCTGACTCTTGATTTTGGTTCAGGTCATGATCTCAGGGTAATGAGATTGAGCTCAACAGCATCAGTCCTGCTTAAGATTCTCTCCCCTTCTCCCTCTGCCACTTCCCATGAGGAAAAAAAAAGAATTTTGTTTTCTCTTTGTTAAAATGATGAAGTGTTCTTGGACTATTGGTCTCCTCTTACTAAGAGATTATAAAAGGTTTTTCTTACCTTTTGGGTAATCTACCTGGAAAGCAAAGATTTTGTGTTTTATCAAAATTTCCTGCACTTCATTTGTCTTTACTGGTTCTTTGATTATTTGGGAGAACTGAGTCCTCTCAAAATTAAAAGAGTTAAGTTTAGTTCACAACTATGTAACCTTCTCTATTTGCCTTTAAAATCTTCTATTATTACTTTGGTTAAATAGGTAATTAGCTATTATTTCATAATGATCTTTGATCCTATTTAATCAAATTTTTAAAGATTTTGGCATTTTTGACAATTTTCCCAAATTAAATTCCAAGTGCCATCTTTTTGACCTCTAATTAACTTTGAGATGTCCCAGAGGGTCTGTGGAAAATCTCAAAGGACTTGTCTCCAACCTGGTAACATGTTAAACTAATTAGGTTTATTATCAAATAAATTATGTTAAATGTTAAATTACATGAGAAGCATTGTCAAGTAAGAAATGATGCTAAACCTTCTTAGGTTATATCTGTATGGATATAGGTTATTAATATAAGTGTTCTAGAAATTGTATGAAATTCCTAGAAATCTGATATGTTTTGGTATAATGTTATTAGGCATATTCCAATTATCATCTTAAAATGTTATATGTCACAGAAATAACCAAATTTCCTTGTCAATTCCATTATAATAAAGTCTCATCAGATCTTTAACCATGGCCATTTTTAAGTCTTTTGTCATTTACAGACAATTGTTTTACTCTGATGCCTTTGCAAAAGTGCTTCGTCTTCAAAGAGGCTCATGGAAGGGACCCTACCAAGTACTTTTGAGCACTGATACTGCTGCCAAATTATAAGGTGTTAAATCTTTGGTGTGTATTTCATACCTAAAGAACAGTAGACTTGACATTTGTTCTCTTTTTTTAAAATACTTTATTTATTGGGGCCCCTGGGTGGCTCAGTCGGTTGAGCGTCTACCTTTGGCTCAGGTCATGATCTAAGGGTCCTGGGATCGAGCCCTGCACGGGGCTACCTGCTCAGTGGGGGGTCTGCTTCTCCCTCTCCCTCTGCAGCTCCCCCTGCTTGTATTCTCTTGCCTTCTTTTTCTCTCTCTGTCAAATAAATAAATAAAATCTAAAAAAAAAAAAAGGATTTTATTTATTTATTTGACAGAGAGAGAGAGAGCATGAGGAGGGCAGAGGGAGAGGGAGAAGCAATCTCCCCGCTGAGCCAGGACCCTAGGATCATGACCTGAGCCGAAAGCAGATGCCTAACCAACAGCCACCCAGATGCCCCTTGACATTTGGTCTTGTGCTAATGTTGGAGACCTCAAAATAAAATTGATCAGGAAGAGAAGCAGCTGACATCACAAGGTAGACTGATCCCTCCCAAGATGTTGTATCAAGAACATTTCTTTCCATTTCTCCTCCCATCTCTGACCATCCTTTTCCTAACTCTTGACTTAATTTTTACACTATGAACATCTTTATGATTCTTTTTTTTATTATTATGTTGTTAGTCACCATACAGTACATCATTAGTTTTTGATGTAGTGTTCCATGATTCATTATTTGCGTATAACACCCAGTGCTCATTGCAACATGTGCCCTCAATACCCATCACCGGGCTACCCCATCCCCCCACCTCCTCCCCTCTGAAACCCTCAGATTGTTTCCCGGAGTCCCCAGTCTCTCGTGGTTCGTCTCTCCCTCTGGTTTCCCCCTTCAGTTTTCCCTTCCTTCTCCTAATGTCCTCTGTGCTATTCCTTATGTTCCACATATGATTCTTTTGTTCACCTTTTACCTTGCTCTGGTCTGGAAAGAGAATGCCATTGTTCACATATATCAGGCCATCACAAAAGGAGTTAATATCACTGTTAGATTTGCCGTGATGCTGTTGACCCTGTAGTTCTGTCTGTCACAAACTTCTCCCTTATTTCTATTGCCTCAGTTTCTGTGGAACAAACTTGGCCCCTTGACACTGTGCCACTCCCTAACCCTGGGGGTTCATTTCCCTGTCTCTGGTAAACAAGCCCAAACCCAGGGAAACTTGAATCTAGGCTCCGTACAAAGAAAGGGACACAAGACAAGGGTGACCAGAATAAAAATGTCTGTGCAGTCCACAGACCTTAAATTTTACCAGCTTCCGTGGCTGTCACCTTTCCAGTTGAGTCTTGGTTGATCACCCTGAAATGCACTGTTCCAACAACCTTCACCACAGGAAGTCTCTCTCTTGGCACAGCCTGTACCCTATGTACATCTTTATCTATGGAGAACTAGCGCCCCCTAATGCACGGGCAGCTCAGTGTCTAAATAGATGGAAGATGGCAGTAAGCTATGGTCTGGGGTACCTAGTCTAGTCTCTATCCACAATCAAACTGAGGCTTCACATTGGGCTGCACCTCTCAACCCACACTACAGACTCAAACAGGAACTACCAGGAATTATACATGACCCAGGTTTCATCTGTTTTGGCCGATCTTCACTGCCTCGTTTGGGAGTTCGTGGCAATGAAGCCATGGTTAGAAATTTATCCCTTACTCTAAGGGAAATATCAGGGTCTACCTCTGATGCCGTAGCTGCTGAGCAAAGATCATTGAATTTGCTTACTAAAGTTGTCTTAGACAAGAGAGTAGTTCTTGATTCTTTCCTTACTGAGCAGGGAGGTGTTTGTTCTATAGCCAATACCTCTTGTGCTTGGATAAGTAGTTCTGGGGAAGCTGAGATATAACTGGGTGAAACAGTTAAACAAGCCACTGGCTTAAGCAGATTAAACCTAACTCTGGGTCATTCTTTGACCTGTTTGATTTGGCTTGTTTGGGTCATGGGGACCTTGGCTTTGGAGTGCACTCCAAACTTTGGGTCTTCTTTTTCTTCTTTCTATTTCCTCCCCTTCCCCTCTCTCCCCCCTCCTTCTCCTCCTTCTCCTCCTCCTTTTCCTCCCTCGCCCCCACTCCTCCTCCTTCTCTCCCTTCATCTTCTGGTTTTATTTTTAAGTATTTTAAGTAATCTCTACACCCAACATGGGGCTTGAACTCACAACCTCAAGATCCAGAGTCACATGCTCCACCGACTAAGCCAGCCAGGTGCCCCTGGGTATTCTTCTTCATCATTATAGTCTTTCTGGTGCACTGTCTTCTCTGAAAGATCTTGAATACATGTCCACAACTGCTGGCCAGCTGATGGGTAATCTCACTGAGATTGGAACTCCAAAAGAAACATGAAGAAAATGGCCATTTATAAGACTATGAGCCCAACTTTTTGACCTGTGGATACTATACAAAGACCAAAGCAGATGACAAAAGCAGTGACTAGGAGTGCCACTCCTAGTTTTTTTTAGTGCTCTAGCCTTAACATTTGATCATACCTCTCAGTACTCGTAGAGTCTGATCAAAAGGGGAGAACTGTTAAAGTAACCAGATTAGACCCAAGGCGGACTCACTTATGGTAAATCCCATGTCGGCAAACCAACCTTAACTAAATTTCTATGCTGGGCTCTGCAGAAAAGGAAGGCTTGGATTAGCCAGTCAGTGCTTATCTGCTCTGCACAAGTTACCTGACTTGGCTCCAAGACTCCCCTTTGCTCCAGATAAGGAAAGTAACCCTGCCTTAACCAACCAGCAAATGACTGGTATAACTTTTTTGTAAAAATCTGTAAAAATCTCTCACCTTCTATAGCTCTTTGGAACTTCTTTCTATCTGCTAGAATGGATGCTGCCAAATTCATGAATCACCCAATAAAGCCAGTAAGAGCTTTAAAATTTACTCAGCTGAATTTTGTTCTTTAAACAAATAACTTTAATTTATAAAGAAAAGAGTAGAGGAGGTATTTGAGAAATGAGGAAAATAAAATAATCTTGCTGGGGTTTTTTTTTTTTTTTTTTTTTTTGAGTTGTAGAAGATCTTTATTTTTTATTTATTTTTAGTTAATTAAGTACTTTTTTTACCCCGTCCCCCACCCACCTCTCCTCCAGAGACCCTCAGTTTGTTTCCTATGATTAAGAATCTCTTTTGAGGGCGCCTGGGTGGCTCAGTTGCTTAAGAATCTCTTTTGATTTGTCTCCCTCTCTGATTTCATCTTGTCTTTTTTCCTCTCTTCCCCTATGATCCTCTCTTTTGTTTCTTAAATTCCACATATGAGTGAGATCATATGATAATTAGTCTTCCTCTGATTGACTGTTTTGCTTAGCATAATACCCTCTAGTTCCAGCCATTTGATGGCTGAGTAGTATTCCATTGTATACCACTTCTTCTTTATCCACTCATCTGTCGATAGACACCTGGGCTCTCTCCATAGTTTGGCTATTGTGGACATTGCTGCTATAAACATTGGGGTGCAGGTGCCCCTTCAGATCACTAAATTTGCATCTTTGGGGTATATACCTAGTAGTGTAATTGCTGGGTCATAGGGTAGCTCTGTTTTCAACTTTTTGAGGAACCTCTATACTGTTTTCCAGAGAGGCTGCACCAGCTTACATTCCCACCAACAGTGTGGGAGAGTTCCCCTTTCTCTGCATCATTGCCAAGATCTGTCCTTTCCTGACTTGTTCATTTTAGCCATTCTGACTGGTGTGAGGTGGTATCTCATTGTGGTTTTGATTTGTATTTCCCTGATGCTGAGTGATGTTGAGCACTTTTTCATGTGTCTGTTGGCCATTTGGATGTCTTCTTTGCAGAAATGTCTGTTCATTGTCTTCTGCCCATTTCTTTGATTGGTCTTCTGCCCATTTCTTGATTAGATTATTTGTTCTTTGGGTGAGTTTGATAAGTTCTTTATAGATTTTGGATACTAGCCCTTTATCTGATATGTCATTTGCAAATATCTTCTCCCATTCTGTCAGTTGTCTTTTGTTTTTGTCAACTGTTTCCTTTGTTGTGCAGAAGCTTTCTACCTTGATAAAGTCCCAATAGTTCATTTTTGCCTTTGTTTCCCTTGCCTTTGGAGACGTGTCTAGCAGGAAGTTGCTGCAGCTGAGGTCCCAAAGGTTGCTCCTGTGTTCTCCTCAAGGATTTTGATGGACTCCTGTCTCACATTTAGGTCTTTCTTCCATTGTGAGTCCATTTCTGTGTATGATGTGAAGAAATGGTCCAGTTTCATTCTTCTGCATGTGATTGTCCAATTTTCCCAACACCATTTGTTGAAGAGTCTTCTGGGTTCTCTATTCTGTTCCATTGATCTATGTGTCTCTTTTTGTGTCAGTACCATACTGTCTTGATGATTACAGCTTTGTAATAGAGCTTGAAGTCTGGAATTGTGATGCCACCAGTTTTGGTTTTCTTTTTCAACATTCCTTTAGCTATTCGGGGTCTTTTCTGGTTCCATACAAATTTTAGGATTATTTGTTCCGACTCTGTGAAATAAGTTGATGGTATTTTGATAGGGATTGCATTGAATGTGTAGATTGCTCTAGGTAGCATAGACATTTTAACGATATTTGTTCTTCCAATCCATGAACATGGAACATTTTTTCCATTTCTTTGTGTCTTCCTCAATTTCTTTCATTTGTGTTCTGTAGTTTTCTGAGTACAGATCCTTTGCCTCTTTGGTTAGGTTTATTCCTAGGTAACTTAATGGTTTTTTGTTGCAATTGTAAATGGGATTGATTCCTTGATTTCTTTTTCTTCTGTCTCATTGTTAGTGTATAGAAATACAACTGATTTCTGTGCACTGATTTTATATCCTGCCACGAGTTCTAGCAATTTTGGGGTGGAGTCTTTTGGGTTTTCCACATAGAGTATCATGTCATCTGTGAAGAGTGAGAGTTTGACTTCTTCTTTACCAGTTTGGATGTCTTTTATTCTTGTTGTTTGATTGCTGAGGCTAGGACTTCTAATACTATGTTGAATAAAAGTGGTGAGAGTAGACATCCCTGTCTTGTTCCCCACCTTAGGGGAAAGGCTCTCAGTTTTTCCCCATTGAGAATGATATTTGCAGATATGAGATACTACCTCACACTAGGACTTCTAATACTATGTTGAATAAAAGTGGTGAGAGTGGACATCTCTGTCTTGTTCCTGACCTTAGGGGAAAGGCTCTCAGTTTTACCCCATTGAGAATGATATTTGCAGGGCTCAGTCGGTTGGCAGCTGCCTTCAGCTCAGGTCATGATCCCAGGGTCTTGGGATCGAGGCCTGCTTCAGGCTCCCTGCTCAGCAGGGAGTCTGCTTCTCCCTCTCACTCTGGTCCCCTGCTCCTGTTCTCTCTCTCTCAAATAAATAAATAAAATCTTAAAAAAAGAGAGAGAGAGAGAGAAAGGTATTTGCTGTGGGCTTTTCATAGATGGCTTTTATGATTTTGAGGTATGTTCCCTCTATCCCTACACTGTGGAGAGTTTTAATCAAGAAAAGATGCTATATTTTGTCAAATGCTTTTTCTGCATCTATTGAGAGGATCATATGGTTCTTGACCTTCCTTTTATTAATGTGATGTATCACATTGATTGATTTGTGGTTGTTGAACCATGCTTGCAGCCCAGGAATGAATCCCACCTGGTCATGGTGAATAATCCTTTTCATGTACTGTTGGATCCTATTGGCTAGTATTTTGGTGAGAATTTTTGCATCCATGTTCATCAGGGATATTGGTCTGTAATTCTCCTTTCTGGTAGGGTCTTTGGCTTTGGGATCAAGGTAATGCTGGCCTCATAGAAAGAGTTTGGAAGTTTTCCTTCCATTTCTGTTTTTTGAAACAGCTTCAGTAGAATAGGTATTAAGTCTTCTTTAAATGTTTGGCAGCATTCCCCTGGGAAGCTATCTGGCCCTGGACTCTTGTTTGTTGGGAGATTTTTGATGACTGCTTCAGTTTCCTTGCTGGTTATGGGTCTTTTCAGGTTTTCTATTAATTCCTGTTTCAGTTCTTGTAGTTTATACATCTCTGGGAATGCATCCATTTCCTCCAGATTGCCTAATTTGTTGGCATATAGTTGCTCATAATATGTTCTTATAATTGTGGGTATTTCTTCAGTGTTGATTGTGATCTCTCCTCTTTCATTCATTTTATTAATTTGGGTCCCTTCTCTTTTCTTTTGGATAAGTCTGGCCAGAGGTTTATCGATCTTATTAATTCTTTCAAAGAACCAGCTCCCGGTTTTGTTGATCTGTTCTACTATTCTTTTGGTTTCTATTTCATTGATTTCTGGTCTAATCTTTATTATTTCCCTTCTGCTGGATTTAGGCTTTATTTGCTGCTTTTTTCCCCCCAGCTCCTTTAGGTGTAAGGTTAGGTTGTGTATTTGAGACCTTTCTTATTTCTTGAGAAAGGTTTGCATTGCTATATACTTCCCTCTTAGGACCGCCTTTGCTGCATCCCAAAGGTTCGGAACGTTATGTTTTCATTTTCATTAGTTTTCATGAATTTTTAAATTCTTCTTTAATTTCCTTGTTGACCCATTCATTCTTTAATAGGATGCTCTTTAGCCTCCATGTAATTGAGTTCTTTCCAAATTTCCTCCTGTGATTGAGTTCCAGTTTCAAAGGATTGTGGTCTGAAAATATGCATGGAATTATCTCAGTCTTTTTTTTTTTTAAAGATTTTATTTATTTATTTGACAGAGACACAGCAAGAGAGGGAACACAAGCAGGGGGAGTGGGAGAGGGAAAAGCAGGCTTCCCACGGAGCAGGGAGCCCGATGTGGGGCTCGATCCCAGGACCCTGGGATCACAACCCAGGTAGACGCTTGACGACTGAGCCACCCAGGGGCCCCATCCCAATTTTTTGGTACAGGTTGAGACCTGATTTGTGAACCAGTATGTGATCTATTCTGGAGAATGTTCCACGTACACTCAAGAAGAATGTGTATTCTGTTGCTTTAGGATGGAATGTTCTGAGTATATCTGTGAAGTCCATCTGGTCCAGTGTGTCATTCAAAGTCCTTGTTTCCTTGTTGATCTTCTGCTTAGATCTGTCCATTTCAGTGAGGGGGGTATTAAAGTCCCCTACTATTATTGTCTTATTATTGATGTGCTTCTTTAATTTAGTTATTAACTGTCTTGTATAATTGACTGCTCCCATGCTAGGGGCATAAATATTTGCTATTTTTAGATCTTGTTGGATAGACACTTTAATTATGATATAGTGTCCTTCTTCATCTCTTATTACAGTCCTTGGTTTAAAATCTAATTTGTCTGTATAAGGATTGACACCCCCACTTTCTTTTGTTGTTCATTAGCATGATAAATGGTTTTCCACCCCCTCACTTTCAATCTGGAGGTGTCTTTGGGTCTAAAATGAGTCTTGCAGACAGCATATTAATGGGTCTTTTTTTTATCCAATCTGATACCCTGTGTCTTTTGATTTGAGCATTTAGCTCATTACATTCAGAGTAAGTATTGAAAGATATAAATTTAGTACCATTGTATTATCTGTAAAGTCACTGTTTCTGTACATTGTTTCTGTTCCTTTCTCGTCTATGTTACTTTTGGGCTCTCTCTTCGCTTAAAGGATTCCTTTTAATATTTCTTGCAGGGCTGGTTTGGTGATCACAAATTCTTCTAGTTTCTGTTTGTCCTGGAAGCTTTTTTTTTTTTTTTTTTTTTTAATCTCTCCTTCTATTTTGAATGAGAGCCTTGGTGGCTCTCAATCAAGTATTCTTGACTGCGGGGCGCCTGGGTGGCTCAGTTGGTTAAGCGACTGCCTTCGGCTCAGGTCATGATCCTGGAGTCCCGGGATCAAGTCCCACATCGGGCTCCCTGCTCAGCGGGGGGTCTGCTTCTCCCTCTGACCCTCCCCCCTCTCATGCTCTCTGTATCTCATTCTCTCTCTCAAATAAATAAATAAAATCTTTAAAAAAAAAAAAAAAAAAAAAAGTATTCTTGACTGCGTATTTTTCTCATTTAGAACCCTGAATATATCATGCCAGTCCTTTCTGGCCCGCCAGGTCTCTGTGGATAGGTCTGCTGCCAGTCTAATGTTTCTACCCTTGTAGGTTATGGACCTCTTGTCCTGAGCTGCTTTCAGGATTTTCTCTTGTCTCTGAGGTTTGCAAGTTTCACTATCATATGTCGGGGTGCTGACCTATTTTTATTGATTTTTGAGGGGGGTTCTCTGTGCCTCTTGGACTTGGATGCTTGTTTCCTTCCCCACATTAGGGAAGTTCTCTGCAATAATTTGCTGCAGTATACCTTCTGCCCCTCTCTCTCTTTCCTCTTCTTCTGGGATCCCAATTATTCTAATATTGTTTCATTTTATGATATCACTTATCTCTCGAATTCTCCCCTTGTGATCCAGTAGTTGTTTATCTCTTTCTCAGCTTCTTTATTCTCCATCATTTTGTCTTCTATGGCACTGACTGTCTCTTCTGCCTCATTTATCCTAGCAGTTAGAGCTTCCATTTTTGATTGCATCTCATTCATAGCCTTTTTTGTTTTGACTTGATTAGAT
Organism: Halichoerus grypus; assembly: GCF_964656455.1. Taxonomy (NCBI): domain Eukaryota; kingdom Metazoa; phylum Chordata; class Mammalia; order Carnivora; family Phocidae; genus Halichoerus; species Halichoerus grypus. Next base: position 89,323,285 of record NC_135721.1, on the reverse strand, counting down.
TTTTTCTTTTATTTCTCCAGAAAGGGATTCTCTAGTGTCTTCTATGCTTTTTTCAACCCCAGCTAGTATCTTTATAATCGTTATTCTGAACTCTAGTTCCTACACCTTACTAATGTCCGTATTGATTAGGTCCCTGGCAGTCAGTACTGCCTTTTGTTCTTTTTTTTGAGGTGAGTTTTTTGTCTTGTCATTCTGTCCAGAGAAGAATAGATGAATGAGAGAACAAAATACTAAAATGGCAACAATGACCCCCGAGAAATATACATTAAACACTTCAGAAAAGACCTGATTCTGGGGGGGGGGGGGGAAGGAGGGAATACAATTAGACCCATGAACAGAGTAGAGCAATACACTGGATCCTGTGTGTATTTTGGTCCGTTTGTTAAAAAACTAGATCCCAAAATTGTAAGGAAAGAAAAACTTATATATGTACAAAAAATTAAATACAATGAAAGTATAGACTGTAACTGTAAAAATGAGAATTAAGAAACAAAAAAAAGAAGGAATATAAACAGACAGGTGAACAGAACAGAGCAATACACTTTATCCTGAGTGTATTTTGGTCGGTTTGTTAGAAGAAACTACATCTCAAAATTGTAAAGAAAGAAAAACATATATATAGAAACATAAAATTAAATACAGTAAAAGAATAGAACGTAACTGTAAAGATGAAAATTAAAAAAGATTTTAACAAAAGAGTTGATAAAATAAATTGGTTGAAAAAGGAAAGAGAAAAAAATTAAAATTGAAAGACTAAAATTTTTTTGTGGGGAAAAAAATCCATGGATTCTATATCCTATATTCCTCTAGTGCTGAAGTTCTGCCATTCTCAATGATCAGTAAGCTTGGTCTTGGCTGGATGTTCTTGCTGGTCTTCTGGGGGAGGGGCCTGTTGCAGTGATTCTCAAATGTCTTTGCCCCAGCTGGAACTGCACTGCCCTTGCTGGGGGCCAGGCTAAGCAATCTGCTCCAGTTTGCTCTCAGTAGCTTTTGTTCCCTGAAGCCTTTCTGCGCAGCTTTAGAGGATGAGAATGAAAATGGTGGCCTCCCAGTCTCTGGCCTGGAGCTGAGAGCTCAGGGCCCCACTCCTCTGTGAGCCCTCAGAGAAAAGCAGTCAATCACTCCTGTCTCCCCGGTTTCCATCTGCACTCCATGCTCACCCGGCCTGTGACCAAGCATTTCTGTCTCAGCCAGGCAACCCCATTTTGAATCTCCAAACCCTGCAGATTCCTGCAGCGGGCTCCCATGCTGCTCCTCTGGGGGGAGGAAGGGGAGTCTTGCCAGTTCCACCGCTTGTTGGGCCCCTGCTCGTGGTTTATGGCAACCCCGAGCTGAGCGCCCACTCCTGGGCTCACTGATTGCAGCCTATTTCCCTCACTTTGATGCCCGGGAGCTCTGCTGCACTCAGACACCCCCAGTCTTCCTATGACGCCCGAGGATCCTGAGCCCACACCGTTCCACCTAGGATTTCACCACCTGAGCACCTTTCAGGCAGGGACTTCCCTCAGTAGAGCAGACTTCTAAAAGTTCTGATTTTGTGCTACACTGCTCTATCACTTTCCAGTAGCCAGCTTATGGAGGCTCCCTCCCCCCGTGGTTTATCTTCCCATATATCGCCTTGGATTCACTTCTCTGCACCTCCTACCCTTGCAGAAAGTGGTTGTTTTCCTATTTGTAGAGTTGCAACTATTCTTTTCTTAGATCTCTGGTTGATTTTGTAGGTTTTCAGAATGATTTAATAGCTATCTAGCTGAATTCCTGGGACCAGACGAAACTAGGGTCTCCTATTCCTCCACCATCTTGGACTGGAAATCACTATGGGATTTTTTTGTTTGTTTGATCATGCAATTTCCTGATTTGGAGTAAAATTCCCCTTTAAGAACATGTGTGACTGCCTGCAGTCAAGGCTCTTGATGGGCCCAGAACGCAGGGCTGATTCTGGCCCCTGAAGAGGATGTATATTGTACTGCAAATGGTGTGAAGAACCAAGCCCCAAGGGCCCACTGGACAGAACATCCAGAAGCAGTCCAGGGCCTTTAGGCTATAGTCTGGGCAGGAATCACTGGGAGCCTGCAATCCTATTCATGGATAGGGGCTTTAATAGCAAAGGGGATATACTGAGAGGTTCCATGAGGTATCACACATCCTTTGAGCCTGTGAGCTCCATGAAAGCAGGGCTGGGCCTTTTTGTTTCCCTGCTATAGACTCAGTGTCTACGGTACCCCACTATACACACATACTCAATAGTTAACATATGGGGTATATGTGGGTACGGCTCAAATATTTGTTAGCTAAATGATAAAATGCAACCACATTTTGCAAAGGCATCACAGCTCTTTCCTCTTGTATTAGTTTGCTCAGGCTGCCGTAACAAAATAGCCCAGCTGGGTGGCTCAGGTAACCGAAATGTATTGTCTCCCAGTTCCGGAGCTGGAGGGCCAGTCAAGGTTTGGCAGGTTTGGTTTCTCCTGAGGCCTCTCTCCTTGACTTGCTGCCTGCAATTTTCTCCCTGTGACCTCACACAGCCTTTCCTCTCTTTGTGCATCCCTGGTGCCTCTTCCTTTTCATAGAAGAACACCAGTCCTACTGGATTAGGGCCCCACACTTTCAACCTTATTTAACATTAATTACCCTTTTAAAGACATTATCTTCAAATGCAGTTACATTAGGGTTAAGGCCTCAACATATGAATTTGAGGGGTGGGACACAATTTAGTCCACAACACCCCTCCTCACCTGCGGGCCCCTCACTGTCCTTCACCTTATGTACCCACTTCCTTCTCTTTCTCTTCCGTCTCCACAGACCCACTTTCTCTTTCTCTATGGCTTTACCTCATTCGCCCTTTTAGAAGTTCACTCAACAAAAGTGGAATGTGCTGAGTTCACAAGGCAGGAGCCCTGTGGTTTTGCCTCAGACCTGTTTTGTTTGGCTTGATGATGGGCCTTCCTGTGGGTCACCTCTCCACACCACTTCCGTGCCCTCACTCTGGCCCCTTTGGCTCATCCTCAGGTGGGTCTGGCCCCCATGGGCATTTTAGAGGGGAATTCCCAAACCAGAGCCCCTGAGTCCCAAATTGTGCACAGAATTCAGCTTGCACACTGCGCTCATTTGGTGGATGCCAACTGACCAGCCAGAGGAGTCAGAGAAGAGGTCAAAGACAGCAGCTCCTCTAAGAAGGAGCTTTGGTGGTTTGGAGGAAAGGATTGGCAGAGAAACAATTGGTCTGCATCTTAAATGAGATTCCCAGCCTTTCTCTGTCTCTCTTTTACCCAAGCATGTTTTAACCCCAATAAAGGGGTCTACTTTTCATATTGTTCTTATTTGGCCACCATTACACACATACACACCCTATTAACACAACAACACTGCACACACTGACACCCAACCACTCACTAAGCATACATGTACAGCCCACTAGGCATACCCCATACCACCTACACACCCCCCAGCACACAATCCCACTACAGATACCCCATCAAGCACATGAATACTCACTACTCACACCTACACATGCAATCCCACTCCTCACACATATGACCCCACTACATACACACCCAACCACTCACACATAATTCCACTAAATACCTTCCACTACATATATGCCTCACTACTCACAAATACCCATTAATCACACACACATAAGCACCCCATTACACATACAACTTCACATATGTATACCACAGTACTCAGCACATACAATACTCACACACATACCCCTACACAAATTCTATTTACATGCAATCCCACTGCATACATGCAAACCCCCTATACATGCACACCATTACACACGGCCCACTACTTGCATATATACACATGCACGCAGCCCATTATGCACACACTCCCACAGAGCCATGCACATTCACCCACACAACCCTCTATAAGTGCTCCCCACCACACAGAGACCTCACTATGCACAGACACACACACCCCTTCTACAGATATGCACACATACACTATACATACCCAACCTACTTCAGACATACACACTTCTACATGCACTTACACTTATATATTTTCACCCCATACCCACACCTGCTCACGCACCCCATTACACACATGCACACAAATCCATAAACATATACATAAGCCTCACCACCTCCTTTTCTCCCATGTTGATGACAATTTTCTCCGTACTCCCAGCCTCATATTCACAGCCTGCTTTTGACTGCCCATCCTACATATCCAAATTTCATTTCTCACCATCCCTACTCAGACTACTTTCTCCAACCAGGCTGATCGCTTTCCTTTTCTGCAGATTTAGAACGCCTGGCACTCAGTAGGGGTCCAATAAGTTTCTGTTAAACTGAAATGTTGTTCTCTGCAAATGTTCTCTCCCTTCTTTGCCCAGAGCAGATATTTTGCTTCCTTCAATACCTAGCTTAAGATTCATGGCCACTGCACAGTAGCTCCCTTACCTGATGTTCTTCTATGAAGTGTTCGATTTTGTACCATACGCCTTGCTTATATACCAGGATGTCAAAACCAAAGCTGTGATCTAAGCAGCAGACATCAGATACCAAACTTATTGTGAGGTTCCCTGGTAGAGTGTTCAAGGTAGTTAGTCCAGCGCTTGTTTCCTGACTTTTGAGCTCTCCCACTCACTTTACAATATAGAGAGTAGAGAAAGTGGAGCCGGAGGTGGAAGGGAATAATGGAGTTTCTGTGGAGAGAGATTCTGCAGCCCGAGTCCCATCTCCTTAGGGGGTGGTAGAGGAACTACCTCCTTAACCTCAAACCTGGAGAGTGAGATGCAGCGGTAAAACTCAGAGAGGGTGACACACATTTCTTGCAGAAAGCATGCGAGTTCAAGGGGTTGTGGCAGGGGAGTCAGGGACAGGAGAGGGCTGTGGGTGGGTGTAACCTACTTCTCACTGACAGTGGGGCAAGGACATGGGAGAGAGGCTGACCTGGAACCAGTTAGAACCCTTCCCAGGAGCACTGCCTGGGAAAGGAAGGGAATGTCACTAGTGATAGTGGTGGAGAGGTCTGCGAGAAGTGGGGCTGGTGGGGCAGCCTCCTGGAGAAGAGGACCAGAAGCAGCAGCTGCAGGAGTCCAGCAGGGGCTCTGAAAAGCTCCTGTGAGTTCCCACAAGGTAGTGAGGTGTGAAAGCCTGCTGCACCTTTAGGCTGTGGAGCCAACTCAGGACAGCAGCAGGCTCTGACCGAGTGAGAACCTCCCTGTCCACCTCCCACACCTCCCCTCTGCTCAGGAACAGAGGAGTGCAAAAGAAAACTACTTCATCGCACAGGGAGGATCCATTTACACATCTGAATCAAGACTGTGACTTAAAGTGATCCTAGGACTATTTCCTAGGAATGAACAGAAAAGCCTGGAGTTTTCATCTAGTCTTCATCCACTGGCAGGAGAAAGCTTCCCCACCTGTGTCAATATTAAAGGAACAATAGGTGACAGAAAAGTTTCATTTTGATTACATTCCAGTGTCATCCTTGTTCAGCTCACTGGTTGCACATGTATTTCCTATTAAGTTCCTTAGCGTTCATATCTGTTGGTATTCCAAATGCGATCCTTGCTTTCTTTAACCTGCTACAATATCAGAGTACCTGGGTGGCTCAGGTGGTTAAAGCACCTGGCTCTTGGTTTTGGCACAGGTCATGACCTTGGGGTCCTGGGATCAAGCCCCATGTTGGGCTCCCCGCTCAGCAGTCTGCTTGAGATTCTCTCCTTCTTCTTCTGCCCCTCCCCCCACATGTGTTCTCTTTCTCTCTCTAAATAAATCCTTAAAAAAAAATAAACCTGCCACAATATCTAGCACTTCACTGGGGGCAAGCAGAGAATATGGTGGCCCTGGGAGTGAGTATGGCTAGGCTCTCACATGGCAGGACCCTGCACAAGTTATTTCACCAGCCTCAGTGTGCAGTGTACCCATTGCTCTTACTTTGGCTCGGCGTTGTTTATCATTCTTAGAGCGAGGAGTTAACCCACCAAATTCCCACAAAATTTGCTCATTCTAAGGAGTTAAATCTAGTAAGAGAGTTGTTTTAAGGGGAGAACTGTCCCATTTTTACCAACATCCGCTGGACACTTAGTGGAGCACTGTGTGTGTGGTTTTCAAAGTGTATCTTACTGTTATTTGTTAAATTTTGAAGGACAGATTTCAAGCTTGGGAGATATGCAAAAAGACAATCTACATCTGTTAAGAACTCGGCAAGTGGAATATGGGTGATATACACCAACAAATAAACCATAATAAAATTTAAGTTTTAAATCACTTACAATTATACAATTTAGGGGTATTTAGTACGTTCACAATCAAACTATCAGCACTATCTAGTTCCGGAATATTTTTGTCATTCCATAAGGAGACTCCATACCCATAAGCAGTCACTCTTTTTCCCATTTCGGTAAAATCATGAACAATTTCTTTAAGCCATTTTATCATCTTATCCATCATAAAAGGTCAGACTGACACTCCAGAAAAAAATCTTCCAAGAAATCCAGTGGAAATAACTATATTGTCATATATGTTACATATTTGAAGACTGATTAAAAATATGTTTTTATTCTGGCTAAATTTGAGTCCTAGAGTAAGTTAATTTTTTAAAAGCATAAATTGCATGTACCCCCCCCTTCAGAAGGATTTTAATTAAAAAGAAATCTAAGAGACTATAGCTTAGAAGTGATCATAGGAACAGAGTTGTCAATCAAAACAAGTATCGATGTCCAAGCAATGTTGAAAATTCAGGAACACAGAACGAGACTCACCATCATGAGACAAGCCAAAATGTCATATACAAGAATATAGAGAAAAAGGGAGTTGAGGAAGAGATCTTAAGAAATAAGCTGCATACATAATTCAAAACAAAATTGAAAGGAAGAAAAAGGCTATAGGCATGCTGTAAATCTCCACCTCAAATGGACAGCATTTCTTAAGCTGTGGGTAGTGACTATGGGGCACAGGACTGATTTTGTGGTCTCCACCTACATTAAACATGAAATAGAAAACATCTTCCATATTGTTATACAAGGAACTACACATCTAATATTGTTTCCACCCCAAACTCAACTAAACCATAGTAAAGGAATCTGAACACACACACATACACACCAGGAAAACAGGCACCAACAAAATTTTGAAAGCTGGAAACGTGGACAAGTGGCAAATAATTAGTAGACCCAGGAAAGCTGAGTCTGGACCAACAGTGGGAGGAGCTGAGAAGCCATGAGGTAGGTACATAGTAGATTCGTCCAAAAATTTAGGCACAAACACTACCAGATACCTCAGGCCTTAAGGAGAAGGGTGATGGGGAGTTGAATTAAGGAGGATGGGGTAAAAAGTGTTCAAAATACAATTCCTGCCCCCACCCCACCCTGAAGTCCTAACTCCAGAGAAGTTGGGATGTTACTCTGGAGAGTAAAACAGAGGATGTCTAAACTGGGGGATAGCACATATAATTGGGCTTAATTACAACCAGAAACAGATATTAAGTGACTATACGAATACCTCCTTCCCACTCAATTCCTAGGTGCTGACATCAGACCTCTACCCTTCAGTCAGGAGACTGAGCAATTCTCTAGAGGATCAGACCAACCAAAAGCAAAGAGCTTAAAACGGTGATCTCAGGGGTTCTCCAATGAACAGCCTACCCTGATACCCTATAGTAAAAGAGCCTCCAAGTTGACAAGCCCCACCCACTTGTGCAGAGCTTCCAGTCAGCATCTTCATCCTTCCTCTCTTATTCATGAATACCTCCAAGGATTTCTGGGTATGTGAGGAAAGCCTTTAATGTGAACAAATAGATCCAAATAAACGGATTAGAGCAACTTGGAAGAAATAGTGGATTCTGTGGATTCTTCAAAAATTTAATTTTCTGAGAGACAATATTCCACTCAAAACAAAAACAGTGTTATTAAAAAGGAACATTTAGAAAACAAAACAAAGCTCTTGGAAATTAAAAAATATGATTAACAGGGGGGAAAAATCAATAGGACTATAAGATATAGTTGAAGAAGCCTCCCCCAAAGTGGAACAAAATAAGAGATGGAAAAATAGGAGAGAAGAGAGAGGAGGTCCATCATCTGAATAGTAGGAGTTACAGAAAATGAAAGCAGGAAAAAACAGTGGGGAAGCAATTTTCAATGAAGTAATTACATTTTCCAGGAGACTGAATAATATTAAGATTTTGATCAGAAGGGTTCAGAGTGCCAAGCACATAGGATGAAAACAGACCATCACCAAGATGTATCATCACGGACCACTGGGGGAAAACTACAGTTCTAAGAGCTTCAGGAGAGAAAAAACTGATCATGTAAGTATGGCTGCTAGAAGACCACAGAGCAGTGCCTTTGAAATTCCAAATGAAAATGACATCCAAATGCATGCTGTTAACTGTCAATGATGGGAGAAGAGTAAAGGCATTTTCAGACACTTATGATCTTAAACATTTGACCTCTCACACACATTTAGAGAACCTACTCAAAGAGGCATGCCACCAAAAAGAGGGAACAAATGAAACATGGGAACATGCAGGACAAAACCAGGAAATCCAAGGTAAGAGGCAAAGGGAGTCCCTAGGATGGCAATATGCAGCAAGTGGAAGAAAACGCATCAGAGTGGAGCAGGGCAAGGGCTCCATAGCTGTGCTGACCTTCCCCTCAAAGTGAATGATAGGGACAGGGAAAATCAATGGAACCGTCACTTTTATTGATGATGTTAACAAGAACGACAGTGGATGGCAGAGACCATAAAGGTATACGTTCCTAACATGAATGACTTAAACAGAAGTTTTAGGACTCTCTTTTTCAATCAGTATCTTAGCAAGAGCATTTTTTTTTTTTTCTAAAACTGAAAAGCAGAAATAAAAAACCTACCTAAATTAAGAGGAATTCTGTATAGTCATATGTACCTATATATGCAGATACACAGGAAGTTGCTCACAGCAGTGGCCTATAGGAGTGGCTGACCTCTGGCAAAGAGGAGACTTTGCCATTCACCTTTTCATTCTTTTGACTTGTGTACTACAAAAAGTAATTGTTCAAATGTGAATACATTCCCTAATTTAAAAAGATGGGAGTGAAAAAAACTGATCGTGTATGGCAAGCAGTTTTATAAAACTTGCCTCAGTTATTGTTTTTGTTTTTTGTTTTTAGAATAATATTCTTCAAGATTTAAAAAATGATGTAATAGTGTTATATAGAATACTCTAATATATTGATGTGTGATGCTGAGCGTTTGTCCTTTTAGCTATCCCACAGGATGGATGTAAGCAGTGTCACATTCACTCTCTTTATTATATATATATTATATATATATTCACTCTGTATATTATATATATACCCTATATAAGAGTTTTATATAGTAAATATATAAAACTGTATTTAGCATATAGTATTTATATTAATACTGTATTTAATATATAAATTATATATTAAACTGTATTTAATATATAGTAGCTAATATGTTCAGTATAGATTTGAGAGTATGAGAGAGAGTGAGCGAGCACAAGCAGGGGGAGGGGCAGTGGGAGAAGCAGACTCCCCGCTGAGTAGGGAGCCCAATGCGGGACTCCATCTCAGGACCTTGGGATCATGACCTGAGCCGAAGGCAGACGCTGAACTGACTGAGCCACTTGGGTGCCCCAGTATTCACTATTAATAAATGTGCTTAATGGGTGGTGATGGAAACTTATTGCAGGTTACAAAGAAGTCTGAAAGTGCTAAACCAAGTACTTTTGTAACTACAAAAACCCTTTCCTACAATACTTACTGAACATCCACTGGGTCCTGGTTACGATCAGATCTAAGATGTTTGTGCACCAGTGGGTTGCATGTGTATATGGAATCAGAAAACATCCATCTTTGTGTTAGTATTCCAGGTGCAGTGTCCATTTTTGTCTACTCTAGGCCTTCCTCTATAACTGATGCTTGGGATAGCCTCTGGACAATTAAGAATTTAGGGCTTTGTAAAGCATACCACTATGGAAAACTGAGAAAAATAAAGATGATAGGATACCATTATTACATCATTTTTTTAATCTTGAAGAATATTATTCTAAAAACAAAAACATTAATAAAATCATAGGTCTATCCCAAGATTTCTTAATATCTTCTTTAACGTTCCACTCGGAAGGTAGAAAACCACCAAGTTTTTCTCCAAGGAAGGGTACAGATGGAATGCAATATTGCATTACTGCATGTACCAAATGCAAACTGGAAGAACAAGGAAACAAGCCACACACACCCCACCCTATAACTTTTGCTGAAGAACTGCTCACTTGACATCCTAGGAACTATCTTGCTGAGGTCTGTCATTATGATCTAGAAGCAATGAACCTTCTCCAGTTAGCAGAGTGAATGTGACACTGCCTACATCCATCCTGTGGGATAGCTAAAAGGACAAACCCTCAGCATCACACATCAATATATCAGAGAAACCACACACATAATTATTTTTCTGCCTAGATCCTCCAATTTAATAATTTTTAAATAGCTAAAATATAATCAAGGTCACATGGGTACCATACCTGGAACTATACACAAACATACCCTGTTCACAAATGTTTAGCTTCATAGCAACAACACCCTGGGACAGTCAAGGACACAATCACAGTTGTAAAAATTAAGAGTGAAAAGTAAACACAACAGGACATTTGCACAAAAGCAGAGAATCCTGTTCTTGGCAATAGGCAGGAAATGACTGGCTAAAGAAATAAGTTAAGGATAGGCATACTCTAGAATCTAAGTATCATAATCATAGGTATTTAAAGGAGTCATAGCTATATATATTCTAACAGTCTAATATTTTACATTAGTAGCTTCTTATACAAAAGTTAAAAAAAAAAAAACCTGCCAAAAACCAACCCAAATCATTTTTTTCCTTAACCATTTTACTCCAAGTTGGTGAAGACATGAGAATGTCTAGCTTAATGGCCTAGAAAGTTTTCTAGTTGCAAGATGTCTTAGTCATTAATTAATAAACTCAAAGTGAACACTGAATTGGATATAGAAACTGTGAAACAGGATATATTTCCTAAAATTTGAAAGACAGGGGACGTCACACCAAGAGCCACTTAAATTATATTAAAATGGCACCCTGAAATTATTTCATAGCAAAACATAATTTTCTATTAGCTTTCATCATATGGGTGAAACTATTCAGTCAGTAGAGAATTTATGGGAGAGCGACATGGTTAGGCTGCACCTCTGAGGTATCCACAGAAGGAAAATGACTTTTGGTGCCATGTGGCTTGTACTTATCCCCAGCCAGGCAGTCTAGTCCCCTGAACCCAATTGTATACCTGGGAAAAGATTGTAAAAATACTTCCGTAAGAGGTAAAGACTAATAAGAACCTACAAGTGCACTCTGGAAAGATGTGAAACTGTCATGGAAAAGGAGCACCACATGTTGATTTTAATGGCTTTTTTACTGGAGAAATCTATTTGTCACGTATATACCATAGGAAAATGCCCCGCTGCCCCCAAAAAAAGGTCATACAGAAAAACTGGATTCATAAAAGAACATATATATTCAAAGTAGGCAAAAATATGGTATATATCTTTTAAAAAAGAAAATATGCAAAATAATTTCACTATGGAATGCCTTGATTGGCATGTGACTTAGCACTTATTTCCTATTAATCAGATCCAATTGTTCTGATAAATCTCTATTATATATCTGTTTTAGAATATCTATTTTAAAAAAATATCTATTTTTAAGACACAACATAAAACCTGTATTTGTGCATCCATGTATAAGCTATCTTGCCTGGTATCTTCATGGATCCAAGATGCTAAAAGACTAATAATTTTTTAAAAACCTCAAGTCACAGATTAACAAATAATATATTTCCTCAAGTTTTCTGGATTATACTACTAAAAGTAACTTGTATTAATTAAGGTACTCTGGATTTCCAGATATAAATACCAGTCAGTGGTTGATTGGCTATTAAATCGTAAGTAAAATTATTCTTAGAACTGGGTCTTGGTATATGGAATGCCTTAACTTTTCTTAGTTCAAAACCTGTAATTTGACCCTAAAAATACATAATCATGCCCTTTTATGGGCCTTAAGCTGACATACTGACTGTACAATCTATACTTTGTAAGAGAGCAGGTAACTCTAGCACAGAAGAAACTATATAATGTGGCATGGGGGATGACTTCAGTGGCATTATTCCATTTTTATTTATCCAGACTGTTGCTTTCAGCCCTGCATTGAGGCCTCCTTGTATATCTGTTTCTAGTGTGTCACCAACCATCACACAGTCCCCAGGCTGTACTCCGAGGAGATCACAGCCGTGATAAAATATGGAAGGTGCTGGTTTCTCTTCTTTCTGCTCTCCACCTACAACGATAGCGTCAAAATAGGACTGGCAGGCACAAGCCTCGATCTTCTCCCTCTGGGTCTGTCGGTCTCCATTTGTTAATAAAAGTAGGCGGACCTCCTTCCGAAGTTCAGTGAGCATGGCTTTAACATCTTCTGCTAGTATCATATGCTGTAAACGTGTAGATTTCCACAGGAAATAACATTCTTCAGCCAATTTCCTATTGGCTGCACCACCCTTCGTTTCCTGGATTGCTTCTTCCCAGTGTAAAGTCCTTAGGTCAGTAATGCATGTACTGGAAGGATGAAAACATTCCTTGCTGAGTTTAACTTGAACTTTGTCACAAATGGTTTCAGCCTCTTCTTTGTAATGGTATTTTGATTGTAAGAGCTTTATCACCTAAATAAAGGAAAACAACTCCATTAACACACTTCAGGTCTTTTATAGTCATGCCCTGAGAAGCCAAGCCATGTTCCTATAATGCCAGAGTAGAGATTCCAACTCCATGTGCCTGCCTTAAGGCAGCTCTGTTACCACACCATTTCTGGTGGGAATTGGTCTCATTTTCAAAGAATATCAGAGGGAAGATTTCCCAATCTCTCTACACAACTCATTCATATTTTTGACCGATTTCTATTCTAAGAAGTATCTTCAGATATAGGTCATAAAAACCCTTCATTTGGCAGTCCACCACCTTCCATTCTGGTTATGAAGAAATAGAAATAAAACCTAGGTTTAAATTTAGTAAAACATTTTAAATTCCTCACAACCATTATATAGACTCTTCCCAAAAATAATGCTGGTTCATCCTTTTATCTACATCCATTTTACGTTCTGAAGGCCTAAACTGACCACCATATAAAATGGGACCTAATTCTGTACTTTTAAAAACATGTATTCAGTTCTAACAGAATCAAGCATGTTGGGGCGCCTGGGTGGCCCAGTCATTAAGCATCTGCCTTTGGCTCAGGTCATGATCCCAGGGTCCTGGGATCGAGCCCCGCATCGGGCTCCCTGCTCAGTGGGAAGCCTGCTTCTCCGTCTCCCACTCCCCCTGCTTGTGTTCCCTCTCTCGCTGTGTCTCTCTGTCAAATAAATAAAATCTTAAAAAAAAAAAAAGAATCAAGCATGTTCCATGATTTCAGCAGTTTAATGACCCAGGGCTTTTTCCAAACCTAGTTTTCCAGATAAAAAACTTCAAGGAGTTCTGAGTCACCCTCTGTTACATTGGTTCTGACTCCCTTATTAGAATTACACGCTCCCTCTTGTGTTCCCCCGACTTTTTATCTCGGCTTTTATTAGGTTCTTTTCCATTTGGCCTCTTTTAACATTTACGGAGGCCCTAATGTGGCAAGCATTGTGCCTAATGCTCACATATATTATTTCTAACCTTTTCCACAACTCTGCGAGGGACTCCCCTTTTTGAAATGAGGAAATGGAAATTCAGAACTATTAAGTAACTTGCCCAAGCTGGGATTTAAATCCACACTTGCCTACTTCCAAAGCACATGTGCTTACCTTTACACTATTGTATTAGGCAGTGGAGACTGGGTCTGTTGCCCTCATGACATCATCTGGTGGGGAAAATAAGCAGGTATGCAACCAACATAAATGCTGGGTTGAGTGCTATGACAGTCATGTAAACAACGGTGGAAATAAAATGTAAGAAGCAAGTCATTCCACAGGGTTATTGGATAAGACCTGGCAGAGAAAGTAGCTTTTTTTTCTAACTTTTTTAAAGATTTTATTTATTTATTTGACAAAGAGAGAGACAGCGAGAGAGGGAACACAAGCAGAGGGAGTGGGAGAGGGAAAAGCAGGCTTCCCACTGAGCAGGGAGCCCAATGTGGGGCTTGATCCCAGCACACTGGGATCATGACCTGAGCTGAAGCCGGATGCTTAAGGACTGAGCCACCCAGGCACCCTGAGAAAGTAACATTTAAACCAAGGTATTACCAAGCCTAGAAGGTGGGCCTGGGAGGAGAATGAAATCATTCTAGACAGAAGGAATAGCAAGAACAAAGCTACGGAGCTTAGAATTTTGAGAACTGGGAAAGGTGAGAAGCTGATTTCAAGCTGAAATGGAAGGCATATGAGGGAGGATCCTAAAAGAGGAGGCTGAAGAGCATGTTTGCAACTGGTTAGTAAAGGGCCTTCAATCCCAGGCTGCTATAGATGCTACCCAAGTCCCCTTGGCAGTTTCCATACATGCCAGCGGCTTCATACTGTTAAGTGATACTGTAATGCCAATTGGGCTTCATACTCTAAGTAACTAAGGGCTTTATTTGACCATGGGCGCACCCATGCACACAAGCTGGGGCTGAAGTGTTGCCCTGGAAGTGGGCCTCAACCAATGAGGGGCACAAATTGGTAGATTAATATCCCAGCCTTCTTGTCCCTTGGGAAGGACAACTGAAGCATGCTCTGTATGCTGTCTCCCAGAGTTCCGCAACTGTTCATACCAGTAACCTGCTCATTTATTAGATTCCCTCCCTTCCTTGTATGATTCCACCATTCTTCTACAGCACTTGCAAGGATCACCTCCCAAATGGACTACCTGCATTTGAAGTCCCTATCTTAGGGACATCTGGGGAAAGTTGACAATGCCAAGACAACTTTGGATCTTTGGATAATGAGTGCAATGCACATAGCTGGGACTAAAAACTGTCTGCTGTTGAAGCAAGGAGGTCAAACAAGTTAAAATGTGTTGCCCTAAACTATACAGGGAACAAGTAGTATGCTACTCACACCAGACACTCAATTCACCTACTGAAAAGGGGAAAGAGATTAATAGACACATTTTTCCTCCTTCAAAGTATAAGAATCACATTGGGGCGCCTGGGTGGCTCAGTCGTTAAGCGTCTGCCTTTGGCTCAGGTCATGGGATCCAGCCCCACATGGGCTCCCTGCTTGGCGGGAAGCCTGCTTCTCCCTCTCCTACTCCCCCTGCTTGCATTCCCTCTCTCACTGTGTCTCTCTCTGTCAAATAAATAAATAAAATGTTAAAAAAAAAAAAAGTATAAGAATCACATCAAAAGTAAATATTGTTCAGGCTATTTGTGCTCTTCAAAAAAATGCAATAGTTAAGAAGTCTTATTTCTTCAAGAAAAATACACCATTCCTAAGAATTTTAGGGGAAGGCAAAGTTAAATTTCAGTTAACAAACCGAGCTTTTACAGCCTCCATGCGCATGTCACCATCTTTTCTAACAATGTCAGTTGAATTACTCTTGAGCTGGGGCGCCTGGGTGGCTCAGTCGCTGGGTGTCTGCCTTCGGCTCAGGTCATGATCCCAGGGTCCTGGGATCGAGCCCTGCATTGGGCTCCCTGCTCAGCAGAAGCCTGCTTCTCCCTCTCCCACTCCCCCTGCTTGTGTTCCCTCTCTCGCTGTGTCTCTGTCAAATAAATAAATAAAATCTTTAAAAAAAAAAATTACTCTTGAGCTATGATGGAAGGTTACCCTAAAGTTTTATTAGCAAACCTATTGCTACACAATAAAAGAACACAGGCCTCTAGAAATCCACAGTGCTTAAGCTTAAATAGGAGCTGGCTCATAGCCAACAGAGAGAGCTCCCAGAACTGTCCAATTTCCTGTTCCTGCAATTGGCAATTCATTTCACATGTTTTTAGGGCTCTGAAAAAACAGAATTAGCTCACCTTAAAGGGGAGAGTCTTGTAAAGGTATAGCATACCACTTTCAAGTTTTGAAATTTCTTCCCATTATATCCTCTGATTTAACTTTCCCATTTTTTCACACAGCAACTAATTGCAGATTCAATTGGGATCATAAGTAGCATTTTTTTTAAGATTTTATTTATTTATTTGACAGAGAGAGAGAGAGAGCACACAAGCAGGGGGAGCAGCAGAGGGAGGAGGAGAAGCAGGTTCCTTTGCTGAGCAGGGAGCCTGATGCAGGGCTCGATCCCAGGACCCTGGGATCGTGATCTGAGCTGAAAGCAGTTGCTTAACCGACTGAGCCATCCAGGCACCCCCAAGTAGCATTTTAATATTAACATATTTGGGGAAAAAGTTTATCAGACATTTACATATTATTAAACCAGAAATAACACCTATTGAGAATCACTGTTGTACACCTGAAACTAACGTAACATTGTGTATCAACTATACTTCAATAAAAACAAAAAACACCTAACTTGAATTAGTTCATATTATTACTAGTATAAACAATCCTAATCCCTGCACTGAGAAAATAGGAATTTTGATTGAATTGGGGGTGGAGGAAAAGATCTCTAATTTGGAGGTGTGATGACATTTTGTGCAAGGGATAAGGTGGCTTGAAAAGGATTCTGAGTACAATTAAGCCCACCAGGTACCTAGGGGCCTGAAGAAAAGGGCCCTAAGATAGTGAAGGGGGGAAGGGGGAGATCAATTTGTAGATAAGATAAACTCAAGCTTCTACTTCAAAACTCTAAGTCTCATCTTAACCCATATAGAAAGGAAACTATATCCTTCCAACCTGCTCTCTGGACCCAGAATTAAAGATAACTATCATCAGTACTAGTTTTTAGCTAATTGTGATTTAAACACTCTTTGAGGGCTAGTGTAGGAACTATATAATACTGTAACACTACGATATGATATGAAGTGGCTGAATTCCAAATAAAACTGAGTTAAAAATACATGCTCACAGGGGCACCTGGGTGGCTCAGTTGGTTGGGCTTCTGACTCTTGATTTCAGCTCAGGTTGTGATCTCGGGTTCCTGGGACGGAGCCCCATTCAGGCTCCACGCTCAGTGTGGGGTCTCCTTGGGATGCTCTCTCTCCCTCTGCCCCTTCCCATGCTTGCACTCACTCTCTCTAAAATAAATGAATAAAATCTTTATTTTTTATTTTTTTTTAAAGATTTTATTTATTTGACAGACACAGCGAGAGAGGGAACACAAGCAGGGGGAGTGGGAGAGGGAGAAGCAGGCTTCCCGCTGAGCAGAGAGCCCGATGCGGGGCTCGATCCCAGGACCCTGGGATCGTGACCTGAGCCGAAGGCAGACACTTAACGACTGAGCCACCCAGGCGCCCCTGAATAAAATCTTTAAAAAAAAATTACATGCTCACTATGACTGCCTACATATAGCCTAACAATTCAAGCAGCCCTCATGTTTAGTCCAAGTCTTTCTTCAAACATCATTTACTCCATGTGACTTACCTGACCAACCTATTTAAAACTGCAATTCATTCTCCTCTCCACTTTTCCAAACATACTTATAAATAAACATACATTTGATGTATTATGTTCATGATCAACCACCACTAGAAAGTAAACTCACAAACGCAGAAATCTTTTCTGCTCTGTTCACTGAGAAACCCCAAATTCTGTGGACAGCTTCCTCCTGGGTAGTGACCCTGAAAGAAAGGCCTGAAGATGGCAGAAAGAAGTAACTTTTCCAGAAGATTAAAAAAAATTAAATGGATATATAGAGTCAGTATATGGCTCCTTCTCCCCAAGCACAAGGCAATGACTAGACCTTTCCTCCCTTTCTCCTTTCATAAATCAGAGTATTTATGAAAGCTGGTATGTTACTTTTGAATAGGCCAACATTTATGGATGGTGTTGTATTCTTTTTTTTTTTTTAGATTTTATTTATTTATTTGGGAGAGAGAGAGCATGAGCAGAGGGAGAAGCAAGCTCCTCGCTTAACAGGGAGCCCAATGCGGGGCTCAATCCCAGGACCCCGAGATCATAACCTAAAGCAAAGGCAGATGCTTAAACAACTGAGCCACCCAGGCTCCCCAGATGGTATTGTATTCTTACATGATAAAGCACTCCTTGTATAGTCAAAAGCACACAACTCAATTCTGCTCATTTAATAGGATGTTTATAAAGGAGGTGGCAACCGAACCAAGTCTGAAGACCTGGATTTTGATCCATTCATCCATTATTCATTTAATATTTACCATGTATCAAATGAATATGACCAAGATAGTTTGTTTCCTCTTAAGAAGCTCTTAAGTTGCAGGCATCTGAATTGCAAAAATTAATTGTAATATCCTTTGATAAGTATATTTTAAGATATCTTGAACAAAATACAGTGTTGGTATAAGGAAGGGTGTAAAGACTAGGGAGAAATACGATCTGACTTTTTTTCAGAAATTTCACTCTGGCAGGAACGTGGAGGATGAACTGGACACAGTAAGCTTGGAGACACCACCACAGCAATCGTCTAGGTGACAGACAAGTCCACCTTTAATTAAGATAAGGGTGGTGGGGGGGTGGATATGCAGGAGGAGACAGACTGGGTGACAGGGTGGATGGTACAATTCATCAAGTTTACGCTTGGATGCTATATACTTCCCATGCATTCAATTAAACCTCATAAGGACACTGAGGACTAACATCACCATTCAAATTTTTAAATAAGGAGTTAAGATTTAGACAGTTTAGGGAACTTGTTCAGACACTTTCAGCTAGGTATTGGGAGAGTTGTGATTCAAACTCAAATGACTGATTTTAACACATGAACTCTAGGCTATAGCATGATTTGGCCTAAACCAAGAATTTAATTTCAATATACTGGGCTTGACCTGCCAAGGACACACAAGACAGCTAGAGAGACTGGAGGCAATACAGCACAGGGTGGTGCCCATGAGGTTAAGGTCAAGGGTATGCAAATGGAAGGGATAGTCAATAGTATGCAATACCTCAGCAAAGTCATTAATACAGACTTAAAATGTCCATTGACTCTGGCAATTTGGGAAGTGCCTAATGACCTGGCAAGTCTATTTCATTAAGCACAAAGAGAAGCTATATGTCAAGGGATTAAGGAATATATAAAAGGTGGAGACGTGGAGATAATGTATATAGATTTCTTTTGAAAAATATTGCCGTCAACACAAAAACAGACACATAGGTCAATGGAACAGAACAGAGAATCCAGAAATGGACTCGACTCTATGGTCAATTATCTTCCACAAAGCAGGAAAGAATATCCAATGGAAAAAGGACAGTCTCTTCAATAAATGATGTTGGGAAAATTGGACAGCCACATGCAGAAGAATGAAACTGGACCATTTCCTTACACCACACACAAAAATAGACTCAAAATGGATGAAAGGCCTAAATGTGAGACAGGAATCCATCAAAATCCTAGAGGAGAACACAGGCAGCAATCTCTTTGACCTTGGCCTCTTTGACTTCTTGCTAGACACATCCCCAGAGGCAAGGGAAACAAAAGCAAAAATGTATTGGGACTTCATCAAGATAAGCTTTTTTTTGTTTGTTTTGTTTTTTCAGCATGGTTATTTCATATTTTATTGGACTGATATACATCACCATTCCTGTGATAAAGCTAACCTAGGGCTAAGAATGTCAAATAGGAAAAGGGGAGAAACCATCCACAAATTTGATTAAACTATTAATATTAAGGTACATAAATCTTTGGGTTGGAATCGAGGGAAAAAAACTGTTCAGAGCTTTGGTTTCTAACAAGAATCTCCTAAAGGCTCTACTAATACAAGGTCAGTTCATGGAAAAACTCTTGAATTGCACAAAACCCCATTAGGCAGGAGAAATGGGCAAGATAGAAGGACGTGGGCTCTGGGGGCAGCCGGTCTGCAGCAAGGACGGCTGGGCTGGAGGCCGCGGCTCACGCCCAGGACGTGGAGGTAGGAGTCTAGAAGTCTAGAGGCAAAGTTTAGTGCATTCACCCAAAGTCCTTGCTTTCCAGTCAGTCTCTAGGGTGCTGATGATTTCCTCAGACATGGAAAAAGCTTTTTTTTAAAAAAAGACTTTATTTATTTGACACAGAGAGAGAGAGGGAGCACAACCAGGGGGAGCAGCAGAGGGAGAAGGAGAAGCAGGCTTTCTGCTGGTCAGGGAGCCGGATGCGAGGCTCAATCCCAGAACCCTGGGATCATGACCTGACCATGACCAAAGGCAGATGTTTAACCGACTGAGCCACCCAGGCACCCCAAGATAAAAAGCTTTTGCACAGCAAAGGAAACAGTCGACAAAACTAAAAGGCAACCTACAGAGTGGGAGAATATATTTGCAAATGTTTTATCAGATAAAGGGCTAGTATCCAAGATCTATAAAGAACTTATCAAACTCAACACCCAAAAAACAAATAATTCAGTCAAGAAATGGGCAGAAGACATGAACAGACTTTTCTCCAAAGAAAATGGCCAAGAGACACATGAAAAAATGCTCTACATCACTTGGCATCAGGGAAATACAAATCAAAACCACAATGGAGTATATTAGTCAGCCATCAAAAAGAATGAAATCTTGCCATTTGCAACAACATGGATAGAACTAGAGGGTATTATGCTAATTCAAGAAGTCAGAGAAAGACAAATACCACATGATTTCCCTCATACGTGGAATTTAAGAAACAAAACGGGAAAGTAAGGAAAAATAAGATAAAAACAGAGAGGGAGGCAAACCATAAGAAAATCTGAACTCTAGGGAACAATCTTGAGGGTTGCTGGAGGGAAGGTGGGTGGGGGATGGGGTAATAGCATGATGGGCATGAAGGAGGGCACCTGATGTAATGAGCACTGGGTGTTCTATGCAACTGATGATTCCCTGAAACCAATAAAACACTACATAACTAACTTGAATTCAAATTAAAAACAACAACAACAAAAAACAAGGCCCTCAAGAGAGATAAATACCTAGTGAAGGAAGAAAGGTTCAAAGGAGGCTTCTTTTTTATTTTTTCAAGTATGGGACAGACCTGAATATGCAGGAGTGAAACGCACCAAGAAAGGATGAAGATGCAAGGAGTCAAAACCTGGGGCACCTAGGTGGCTCAGTCAGGTAAGCATCGGACTCTTGACCTGGGCTCAGGTCTTGAGGTCGCCCCGGTCCAGCCCCACCTTTGGGGCTTAAAAAAACAAAACAAAACAAAACAAAAAACCCAGGGAGTCAAAACCTAACTAATGAAGCATGAAGGGGTTGGGACTCTCAGGGTTGGAAGGATTAGCTTTTGAAAGTGGGTTTTCGCATCTGATAATCCTTGGTTTTCTCCCTAGAGCTGAAGGCAGAAGAAAGAAAGCAGGGGTGGATTTGGGGCTTGAAGAGGTCTGATTCAGCATTTGTGGGTATAGAAAGGAGAGGATGCTGCTGAATAATGCCTCATGAAAGTAATGCTCTGTACAAGCACGGACTGTGAGTGTCACCTCAGAAATCTTAAGGGTCACACCCACAGCAGGGAGACTGGAGGTGAATTTCTGCGGAGAAAATTTTCTGGAGTCAATTAAGTCCAGGCTCGCCACTGATAGTTGTGTAACTTCTTGGGTCTCCTCAAAGATCTGCCTAAGACCAAGCACTGCCAAAGACCACGCGGTGTGGAGAGGCCAACCGCGTAGAGCCTGGCGCCACACTAGCCTAGCTGGTCCGAACCTGTCTTGGCAAAAAGCCAGGTGACCGTCTATGTTTGTGGGCAACTCTGCCACCGTGGCAGTTTTAACGACATTCTCCCGGGTCCCACAGCGCTGGAAACAACTTCTAGAACCCAGCTTCCCAGACGTGGGCGTAGGCAGGCAGGTAACCCAAGCCGCTGGGCGTGAGAGAAGGCAGCCTCCCCAGCCAGTTTCCCCTGCCCACTGGTCCTTCTTTCCCGCTCCTTCCCTCACGAGGTGGGTCTCAAAGGACGAGAAGCCAGTGCCTCCGGGATGACCCAGCGCCAGGCGCGGTGTCGATGGACTCGGCAGTGGGAATGTCGGGGGTGGGAGGACACCAAGGGGACAGGAAAGCGCGCGATACGGGTTGGGCGCGCTGACCCTGCCCAGAGGACGACCGCGGGAGTCGGGACGTTACCTCCAACATGCCTTTTCTACTCGCCCCTGCCGTGTCGATGAGCGTGTTGTCCAGATCGAAGAAAACCGCCCGCACCCTGTTCAGCACCATCCCGCCACTCGCGCTCGCACCGCGCCAACTCGCTGCTGCCACCGCTGCCCGCGCATGCGTGAAGCGGGCCCGCGGTCAAGGAAGACGTGGGCGGGGCCGTGAGGTCACCTGACCATTCGGCGCTGCCCGCGGGACTCCCGCGAGAGGTCTCAATATTGGAGCGTCTGAGGAAATGCCGCGAGACTCCGGGATCGTGGTCTAACCCGTGCGATCAAGGAACGCTTTCGTCAGTGGGCGAGTGGTTATCTGAACAGTTTGGATGTGGAGGGTGATTAGTAGCGCTGTTTTCCTTCCTAGCCTCTTTCTGCTTATCTCTTTTTTTCATGTTGTCCTCCTGGCGTGAGGAGAATGTCATAAGTACCCGGGGGAGGTTTTGTGCGCCATCTGGCGCCTGAAGGAGGCCGAGAATCAGTTGGCTTTTCCGGTTAGGCTATGGGTTGTCGCAGGGAGAGCTGCCCGCTGTCCGAAGCGTCGCTGGTCTTTTGCTTGCCCTAAGTTGGGGTGTGAGTGCATGTGTGTAGTATCCGGAGTCTGCGGTTACGGGAGAAGTCATGTCGATGGCAGGAATGCCAGTGGGGTGCAAAGGTGTGATATTTACCCTACTAGAGTAGCCGTGTTAGAACTGGAGCCTGATTCCTTAAGACCCCTGTGTCGGGGCTGTGCTTGGAAAGACAGGGGGGACTCTGTAGGGTCTGCTGGTGTTTTGTCCACTTAGATTGCTTTTCCTGAAGACTTGCATTTCCAGGTTTTTGGATACCATATAAATGGTTTTCAGGTGTAGCAAGGAGCTGAGGGACCGTAACAGTCTATTGATCCCCAGAAGGTCAATAACAACTGCTTTCTACTCCTAGCAAGACAAAGATGTTGAAATTAATTTCTGAGCTTCTAGATTGTCTCTATTGGGTAACTTTACTGGAATTTAGATATATGATCATCAGTGACCAGAAATTTTCTAGCTGCAGACCAAATTGCCACCAGAATTTTGTTGAATCTGTGATCAAAGAGTGGTTTACATTTTTAAAGTGATTGGAGGAAATCATCAGGGAAATACAGATCAAAACAACAATGAGATACCACCTCACACCAGTCAGAATGGCTCAAATTAACAAGTCAGGGAACAGCAAATGTTGGCAAGGATGCCGAGAAAGGGGAACGCTCTTACACTGTTGGTAGGAATGCAAACTGGTGCAGCCAATCTGGAAGACAGAATGGAGGTTCCTCAAAAAAGTTGAAAATAGAGTTAACCTATGACCCAGCAATTGCACTACTAGGTATTTATCCAAAGGATACAAACGTAGTGATTTGAAGGGGCACCTGCACCTCAGTGTTTATAGCAGCAATGTCCACAATAGCCAAAATATGGAAAGAGCTCAGATGTCCATCAACAGATGAGTGGATCAAGGAGATGTGGTATATATGTATAATGGAGTACTACTCAGCCATCAAAAATAAAATCTTGCCATTTGCAATGATGTGGATGGAACTAGAGGGTATTATGCTAATCGAATAAGTAAGAGAAAGACAAATACCATATGATTTCACTCATATGTGGAATTTAAGAAACAAAACATGAATATAGAGGAAGGGAAGGAAAAATAAGATAAAAACAGAGAGGGAAGCAAACCATAAGAGCCTCTTACTCTTAACTCTAGGGAACAAATTGAGGGTTACTTGGAGGGGAGGTGGGGGGAGGAAGGTGTAATTGGGTGATGGGCATGAAGGAGGCACTTGATGTAATGAGCACTGGGTGTTATATGCAACTGATAAATCACTAAATTCTACCCCTGAAACTAATAATACAGTTTATGTTAACTAAATTGAATTTAAATAAAGAATTCTTTTAAAAAGATTTGAGAAAGAGAGCATAAGCAGAGGAAGTAGCAGGCAGAGGGAGAAGCAGGCTCCCTGCCAAGCAGAGATCCAACATGGGGCTCAGCGCCAGGCCCAGGGATCATGACCTGAGCCAAAGGCAGATGCCCAACTGGCTAAGCCACCCAGGCATCACTAAATAATTTTTTAAAACAAGGGGGGAAAAAAGTGATTGAAAGAAATCAAAGGATGAGTTCATGACATGTGAGAATTATATGAAATGCAAACTTTAGTGTCCATAAATATATTTTTTTAAGTAGGCTCCACACCCAGCGTGGAACCCAAAGCAGGGGCTTGAACTCCTGACCCTGAGATCAAGACCTGAGCTGATATTGAGTCAGAGGGCTAACTGAGCCACTCAGGTGCCCCCATAAATAGTTTTATTGGGACACAACCACATTCATTCAGTTATATATCATCTTGCTGCTTTTGCCCTACAAGCAAAGTTGAGTAATTATATGTGAGACCATATGGCCTGCACAACCTAAGATATTTACTATCTGGCACTTTATAGATAAAATTTGCCCACTCCTGAGGTACATGAGTAACAGTTGGGCTGCTGGCGTTCAGTAGACTTAGATCAGTTTTCTTATCTTTATGTTAATAGTTTTTTTCTTTTGCAGTGGCAGACTACAATTTCCGTATGTTTAGCAGCAGAATTTTACAGTTAACCTCTCTTTGCTATTATGGCAAATAAAGATAATTTTATTTATTCCTTAAAAACGTGACTCTGGTTGATCTGTTGATGTGCAGGGCCAGCCTAACAGTTTTGGTCATTTAGATTACCAATCAGCTAAAATTATGAATGCATTAATTGGAGTTAACCTTTTTTAGTTGCCTGAGATGTCAGAATAAATTAAGCATAAAACTGCTTATGGGGTGGGGCGCCTGGGTGGCTCAGCTGGTTGAGCCTTCCACTCAGGTCATGATCCCAGAGTCCTGGGATCAAACCCCGAATTGGGCTCCCTGCTCAGCGGGCAGTCTGCTTCTCCCTCTGCCCCTCCGCCCACTCATGTGTGCTCTCTCTCTCTCAAATAAATAAAACCTTAAAAAAAACAACTGCTTATGGGTAATGAAACTTAGAGGACTGAAGCTGTTCCCCCCACCCCCTGATGTGTATATAGAGTTTATTGAAGTCACAAATCCAAATCCAAATTCAGAGGAGGTATGGTAGTCTGTATAATCCGCTTAATGGGTTGGGGCACTTGACAGCTTCCTCTTTCTGACGAGTAGTCTAAAGGCATTCCATGACCTGTCCAACTTTACTACTTAAAGAGGGGTGATGGCCAGAAACTATATCCTGACAACTTTAATTCCTTCTAATTATAGAATCAGGGTTAGGATGTTGCAGTTAAAATTTGTGAACCAGTTCTCCTGTAACATTTTTAAGATAGATGTACTGGCTCTACATAGGTGGGCCGCAGGTACAATATTTAAAGTTGGTCAGCTTGACAGATTTAACTCTAGTAGCTAGAAGAGCATATTTGCAGGATGCAAGGTCTAAGTAAAAAATTGGTAATTGTGAGACTTGATGTGGTAACAAAGTGGAAACTAAACTAACATTGCTTTTGCATTCTGCACTGTGCATAATGGCATCATTGTGCCATTGCTCCTGCCCAGCATTGATCCTGGCCTTTCTCACCTTCAGGAAGCTGTCAGGCTCTTCCTACCCACTTCCCATGTACAAGTTCATTACAACTCCATGACTTCAGAAGAGAGGTTTGCCTTCTGGCTTAAAGTTTGTTTGTTTTCAGAATGGGGCATTGCTATGTCAATAGGAATAAAACAGAAGCAACTGGAAGTGAATCACAGGTTCCCACTATATCTACCCAGCTATCATCAGTTGTATCCATCCACACTGCCTGTTATCCTTAAATGGGCCATCTCTATTGCCTTCTGTGGCTAGCCTTTTCAGTTCTTCCCTATATCCCCACCCCAGCTTGGGGAAATCTTTTCAGCAATTCTTTCCTCTTGTGCATCATCAAAAGTTTCCCATCTATTGAATCCACTCCAGTTAGCCTCTCAATCACAGTATTGCACTGAAACTACTATTGCCAAGTCACCAGTGACCTTCACCTTACTAAATCTAATAGCCATTCTTTGCCCTCATAGTAACTGCCCTATCAGCAGAGGGCACATTCCAGTTGGTAACAGTTCACCAGCAGTGCTATCAGAGTATCAGAATATGGATAGTTATTATCCAGGTGCATGCACTCACTTGCATGCTCTCTCTACACACACACATGCTCCTCCAAGGGTTTATATATATTTGGGATTCCACAATCCTGCACTTCCTATGCTAAGTCATTCAGGAGACAGTGACAGAAGTGTAAGAAAGTATCTGTCTTTCTCATAGTAAATACAGAATTGTTGTCTTAAAGCTTGGAGTTGCAGTACTGCAACTGCTATTTATTCTTTGGATTGATTCTTTAGGTTGATTTTATTGATTCTTTTGTTAATTTCAATTCTGTATTTTCTTAATAATTGAAATTGATTATTTAAGGATACATTATCTCTTTAACCTGTGTTATCTTTTACTAGACTTTCCTCTTATTTTGTTACTGTTGGTTGGTTGAATCTAAGTCAAACATTTATTTGTCTGATTGTGAAAAACGGAATTTGAACTCTTTTACCTCTGTGGTCAAAATCCTATGCGGAACAAAATGCTAAGTGTGTTCCAGAGACCAGCAAGGTTTGTCATTCCTCACTTTGAAACACAAATACCCTTGATAAGAGAGGAGGTTCCACTGCCTGTGATAAGCCAGGGCCTGCATTTCTGTAGCCTCATGCCCTTCCCTCCCTCAGCCCATCAGGTGACCCGGCCTTGTCCTTCAGAGGTCTCCATGTGCTGCACACAGCTCCTTCTGGTGAGCAGTTTGTATTAGCCTCTTGAGTACAGTGCCTGTCCTAGGATCCCAGATTCTATTCCTCTACTAGGAGGAAGTAGCAACTTTTTTGCAGTTAAAATTACAGTAGTTTCCTCTTATCCATGGGATATGTTCCAAGACCTCCAGTGGGTGCCTGAAACTGGACAGTACTGAACCATATATATATAATATGTTTTTTCCTATACATGCGTATCAATGATAAAGTTTATAAATTAGGCACAATAAGAGATAAACAATAGCTAATACTAAAATAGAATAATTATAACAATATACTATAATAAAAGTTACATAAATGTGTCTCTCTCAAGTTCTCTTATTGTACTGTACTCACCCTTCTTGTGATGATATTAGATGATAAAATGGCCACGTGATTAGATGAAGTGAGGTGAATGATGTAGACATTGTGATGTACAGTTAAGCTACCTGACAGTACATCAGAAGGAGGATCATCTGCTTCCAGATTGTGGTTGACCATGGGTAACCGAAACCACGGAAAGTGAAAACAGGGATGTATGTAACTATACATAGTGACACAGGGTGATTTATGTTTCTTTCCCACTGTACAGTCAACCCTGTGAGGGCAGAGACCTATGCCAGTTTAATTCACCATTGTATCTTCAGAGCACTCTACAAAGCACATAGTAGATCATCAATAAGTATATATATTTAACTGAATTAATGGCAGTTTCACCAGCTCTCCTCAAGCCAGACCATAATCTGACTAGAGATCCATTTCATCTTCTCTTCACCTTACCTGTTGTGGAGAGAGAAGAGCAAACTGGAGAGTACATAGGGGGAGGGGTTAAAAAGTGGAGTTGGAAAAGGTAAACTTTCAGAAGCTACAGTATATAGAGGGGAGAAAAGTCTAAGAAACATATAAGCACAATGCCCTCCCGTGCCAGACCATTGTGATTTAGAAGAACTTACCTCTTAAGTTTTGTATTAAACGTCCAATATGTGTGGGTGTGTTTACCCATCTGCTTCCCCATCTAGACTGTAAACCAAGTGAGCTGTTACCTGCCACTGAAAACTCAGTGATGATGTGACCCAAACCCTAACCTGACAACACGTTTTATGCTCCTGTTCAATGTCACCACCTCTACCTGGCAACACCCTCCCTACTTCCCAGCCCTTGAATCTGCAACCACACTGACTTTCTCTGCACTTCCCCTACTTCACATTCTTGTCTCCTGCCCACAGCTGATACCCACCACTAGGGATACCTCTCTTTTCCCTTAGTCCCTTCAGTTGACTACTTCCCTCTCCTTCAGTCTGAACCTAGACTCCAGTAGCTGTGGGATTCTTTCCTGACTGCTCCTCGTAAGCACAGAAACACCCAGACTGGGGGTTAGGTGCCCCCTTCCCCTTACAGCATTTAACACCCTGTAATTTATCTACTTGTTTACTTGTTCTGTGAGTGAAGAGCTCCACCTTTAATTACTGTATCCCCAGGCTCAATCTAGAGCTCAAAAAACATTGAATAAGATGAAAATTTTAAATTAAAATGTATCTAACAAAACTTACCATTTTAGCCACTTTAAAGAATATAGTTCTGTGGTATTAAGCACATTCACATTGTTCTGCAACCATTCCCTCTAACCATCTCCAAAACTTTTTGATCTTTCCTAACTGAAACTCTATTCAATAAACAACAACTTCCCATTCCTTTCTCCCACCAGCTCCAGACAACCATAATTCTACTTTTTGTCTCATGAATTTGACTAGATACCTCATGTAGGTGGAATCGTCCACTTATTTGACCTTTTGTGACTGGCGTATTTTACTTAATGTCCTCAGGATTCATCCATGTTGTAGCAGAAGTCAAAATTTCCTCCCTTTTTAAGGCTGAATAATGTTCCATTGTATGTGTATATCACATTTTATTTATTCATTCATCCATCAGTAGACATTTGGGCTACTTACAACTTCTGTCTGTTGTGAATAATGCTGGTATAGACATAGGTGTAAAAATAACTTTTGAGACCCTGTTTTCAATTCTTTTAGGTATATATCCAAAGGTGGCATTGCTGGATCATATGGTAATTCTGTGTTTAATTTCTTGAGAACTACTTCACATCAACTGTCCTCTACATCAGCTGCATGAATTTTATATTTCTACCACCAGGGCACAAGGGTTCCAATTTTTCCACATCGTGACCAACACTTATTATTTTTTGCCCTTTTCCCTTTTTATTTTATTTTATTATTTATTTATAATTCCTTATTTAAATTCAATTTAGTTAACTTATACTGTATTATTAGTTTCAGGAGTACAATTTAGCGATTCATCAGTTGCATATAACACCCAGTGCTCATTACTTCAAGTGCCCTTCTTAATGCCCATCATCCAGTTATCCCTTCCCAGCACCCACCTCCCCTCCAGCAACTCTCAGTTTGTTTCCTAGAGTTCAGCATCTCTTATGGTTTCATCCCTCTCTATTTTCATCTTATTTTATTTTTCCTTCCCTTGCCCTATGTTCATCTCTTTTGTTTCTTAAATTCCATATATGAGTGAAATCATATGGTATTTGTCTTTCTCTGACTGACTTATTTCACTTAGCATGAAACCCCCTGGTTCCATCCATATCGTTGCAAATAGCAAGATTTCATTCATTTGGATGGCTGAGTAATATTCCATTGTAGAAATATATCCCACATCTTCTTCCTTTCTAAAAAATTAATATTTATTAGTTTCATTTGTACAATTTAGTGATTCATCAGTTGCATATAACACCCAGTGCTCATTAAATCAAGTGCTCTCCTTCATGCCCATCACCCAATTACGCCTTCCCCCCACCCATCTCCCCTCCAGCAACCCTCAGTTTCTTCCCTAGAGTTAAGAGGCTCTTATGCTTTGCCTCCCTCTAGTTTTTATCTTATTTTATTTTCCTTTCCTTCCCCTATATTCATCTGTTTTGTTTCTTAAATTCCACATATGAGCGAAATCATATGGTTTGTCTTTCTCTGATTGACTTGTTTCACTTAGCATAATACTCTCTAGATCCATCCACATCATTGCAAATGGTAAGATTACATGCTTTTGATAGCTGAGTAATATTCCATTCCATATATATATATACACAACCACTTTTTTATCCATTCATCTGTTGATGGACATTTGACATTTGGGCTCTCTCCATAGTTTGGCTATACTGTGGACATTGCTGCTATAAACATTGGGGTGCAGGTGCCCCTTCGGATCACTACATTTGTATCCTTTGGATAAATACCTGATAGTACATTTGCTGGGTCGTAGAGTAGCTCTATTTTCAACTTTTTGAGGAACTTCCGTCCTGTTTTCCAGAGTGGCTGCATCAGTTTACATTCCCACCAACAGTGTAAGAGGGTTCCACTTTCTCAGCATCCTTGCCAACATCTGTTGTTCCCTGACTTGTTAATTTTAGCTATTCTGACTGGTGTGAAGTGGTATCTCATTGTGGTATTGATTTGTATTTCCCTGATGCCAAGTGATGTGGAGCATTTTTTCATGTGTCTGTTGGCCATTTGTATGACTTCCTTGGAGAAAAGTCTGTTCATGTCTTCTGCCCATTTCTTGATTGGATTATTTGTTTTTTGGGTGTTGAGTTTGATAAGTTCTTTATACATCTTGGATACTAGCCGTTTATCTGATAAGACATTTGCAAATATCTTCTCCCACTCTGTAGGTTGCCTTTTAGTTTTGTCGACTGTTTCCTTTGCTGTGCAAAAGCTTTTTACTTTGATAAAGTCCTAATAGTTCATTTTTGCTTTTGTTTCCCTTGCCTTTAGAGACATGTCTAGCAAGAAGTTGCTGTGGCCGAGGTCGAAGAGGTTGCTGCCTGTGTTCTCCTCTAGGATTTTGATGGATCCCTGTCTCACACTTAGGTCTTTCATCCATTTTGAATTTATTGTTGTGTATGGCGTAAGAAAGTGGTCCAATTTCATTCTTCTGCATGTGGCTGTCCAATTTTCCCAGCACCATTTGTTGAAGAGACTGTCTTTTTTCCCTTGGATATTCTTCCCTGCTCTGTGGAAGATTAATTGACCATAGGGTCGAGGGTCCATTTCTGGATTCTGTGTTCTGTTCCACTGATCTATGTGTCTGTTTTTGTGCCAGTACCATACTGTCTTGAAGATTACAGCTTTGTAATATAGCTTGAAGTCCAGAATCGTGATGCCCCCAGCTTTGGATTTCTTTTTCAATATTACTTTGGCTATTTGGGGTCTTTTCTGGTTCCATACAAATTTTAGGATTGTTTGCTCTGGGTCTATGAAAAATGCTGATGGTATTTTGATAGGGATTGCATTGAATGTGTAGATTGCTTTGGGTAGCATAGACATTTTAACAATATTTGTTCTTCCAATCCATGAGCATGGAATGTTTTTCCATTTCTTTGTATCTTCCTCAATTTCTTTCATAAGGTTCTATAGTTTTCAGAGTACAGATCCTTTACCTCTTTGGTTCGGTTTATTCCTAGGCAACTTCATGGTTTTTTGTTGTAATTGTAAGTGGGATCGATTCCTTGATTTCTCTTTCCTCTGCCTCATTAGTGTATCAAATGCAACTGACTTCTGTGCATTGATTTTATATCCTGCCACTTTGCTGAATTTGTGTATGAATTCTAGCAATTTTTGGGTGGAGTCTTTGGGGCTTTCTCCATAGAGTATCATGTCACCTGCGAAGAGTGAGAGTTTGACTTCTTCTATGCCAGTTTGGAAGTCTTTTATTTCTTTCTGT
The DNA here is from genome assembly GCF_964656455.1 of Halichoerus grypus. NCBI lineage: Eukaryota > Metazoa > Chordata > Mammalia > Carnivora > Phocidae > Halichoerus > Halichoerus grypus. The sequence goes on along the minus strand of NC_135721.1, from coordinate 89,291,662 downwards.
TGTCTGATTGCTGAGGCGACTATGTGGAACAACAGTAGTGAGAGTGGACACCCCTGTCATGTTCCTGACCTTAGGGGAAAAGCTCTCAGGTTTTCACCGTTGAGAATGATATTTGCCATGGGTTTTTTTGTATACGGTTTTTATGATATGGAGACATGTTCCCTCTATCCCTACACAGCAGAGAGTTTTTATCAAGAAAAGATGCTGTATTTTCTTAAATGCTTTTTCTGCATCAATCAAGAGGATCATATGGTTCTTGTCCTTCCTTTTATTAATGTGGTGTATCACACTGATTGATTTGCAGATGTTGAACCACCCTTGCAGCCCAGGAATAAATCCTACGTGGTCGTGGTGAATTATCCTTTTAATGTACTGTTGGATCCCATTAGCTAAGTATTTTGGTGAGAATTTTTGCATCCATGTTCGTCAGGGATATTGGTCTGTAATTCTCCCTTTTGGTGGGGTCTTTGGTTTGGGGATCAAGGTAGTGCTGGCCTCATAGAATGAGTTTGGAAGTTTTCCTTCCATTTCTGTTTTTTGAAACAGCTTCAGGAGAACAGGTATTAATGCTTCTTTAAATGTTTGGTTTCCGCTGGGAGGCCATCTGGTCCTGGACTCTTGTTTGTTGGGAGATTCTTGATTACTGCTTCAATTTCTTTGCTGATTATGGGTCTGTTCAGGTTTTCTATTTCTTCCTGTTTCAGTTTTAGTAGCTTATATGTTTCTAGGAATGCATCCATTTCTTCCAGATTGCCAAGTTTGTTGGCACATAATTGCTCATAATATGTTCTTGTAATTGTATTTCTTCAGTGTTGGTTGTGACCTCTTGCATTCAAGATTTTATTTGGGTCCTTTCTGCTTTCTTTTGGATAAGTCTGGCTAGGGTTTATCAATCTTATTCTTCCAAAGAACGAGCTCCTAGTTTCATTGATCTGTTCTACTGTTCTTTTGATTTCTATGTCATTGATTTCTGCTCTAATCTTTGTTACTTCTCTTCTCCTGCTGGATTTAGGCTTTATTTGCTGGTGTTTTTTTGTTTTGCTTTGTTTTTTCCAGCTCCTTTAGGTGTAAGGTTAGGGTGTGTAGTTGCGACTTTTCTTGTTTCTTGAGAAAGGCCTGTACTGCTGCATCCCAAAGGTTCTGAACTGTCGTGTTTTCATTTTCATTTGCTCCCATGTATTTTTTAAAATTCTTCTTTAATTTTCTGCTTGACCCATTCATTCTTTAGTAGGATGTTCTTTAACCTCCATGTATTTGTGGTCTTCCAATTTCTTTCTTGCGGTTGACTCTAAGTTTTACAGCATTGTGGTCTGAAAATGTGCAGGGAACCATCCCAATATTTTGGTACCGGTTGAGACCTGATTTGTGACCCAGTATGTGATCTATTCTGGAGAATGTTCCATGTGCACTTGAGAAGAATGTGTATTCTGCTGCTTTAGGATGAAATGCTCTGAATATATCTCTGAAGTCCATCTGGTCCAGTGTGTCATCCAAAGCCCTTGTTTTTTGATGCGAAGAGTGAGATCTTGTTGATTGTTATCTTCTGCTTAGATCATCTGCCCATTGCTGTGAGTGGGGTGTTAAAGTCCCTTAATATTATTTGTATTATTATCAATGAGTTTAAGTTCATTATTAGTTGATGTATATATTTGGTGGCCCCCAAGTTAGGGGCATAAATATTTACAACTGTTACATCTTCTTGTTGGATGGACCCTTTTATTATGATGTTAGTGTCCTTCTTCATCTGTTATTATAGTCTTTGGTTTAAAATCTAGTTTGTCTGGGTCACCTGTGTGGCTCAGTAGGTTAGGTGTCTCCCTTCGGCTAAGGTCATGATCCTAGGGTCCTGGGATTGAGTCCCAGTTTGGGTTCCCTGCTCAGCGGGTAGTCTGCTTCCTCTTGTGCCTACCCCACCCCAGCTTGTTCTCTTTTTCTTGCTCACTCTCTCAAATGAATACATAAAATCTTTTTTAAAAAATAAACAAAATCTACTTTGTCTGATATAAGGATGGCTATTCCAGCTTCCTTTTGATATCAGTTAGCTTGATAAAAGATTTCCCACCCCCCACCCCGACTTTCAATCTGGGGTTGTCTTTTGGTCTAAAATGAGTCTCTTAAAGACAGAATATCAATGGATCTTTTTTTTAAATCCAATCTGATACCCTGTGTCCTTTGATGGAGCATTTAGTCCATTTACATTCAGAGTAACTATTGAAAGATGTGAATTTAGTGCCATTGTATATTTTTAAAGTCACTGTTTCTGTAGATTGTGTCTGTTCCTGTCTGTGTCTTTGTTACTTTTGGACTTTCTCTCTTCTCTCAAAGGCTCCCCTTGAATATCTCTTGTAGGGTTGGTTTAGTGTTCACAAATTCCTTTAGTTTTTGTTTGTCCTGGAAACTCTTTATCTTTCCTTCTATATTGAATGACAGCCTTGCTGGATTCAGTATTATTGGCTGCATATTTTTTCCCATTTTGCACATTGAATATATTATGCCAGTCTTTCAGGCCTGCCAGATCTCTGTGGACAGATCTGCTGCCAGCCTTATGTGTCCACCCTTGTAGGTTAAGGACCTCTAGTCCTGAGCTACTTTCAGGATTTCTCTTTATCTCTGGAATTTGCAAGTTTCACTATTATATTTTGAGGTGTTGACCTATTTCTATTGATTTGGGGGGGGGTTCTCTGTGCCTCATGGACCTGAATGCCTGTTTTCTTCTCCAGATTAGGGAAGTTCTCAGCTATAATTCATTCAAATAAACTTTCTGCCCCCCTCTCTCTCCTTCTTCATCTTCTGGGACCCCTATTATTCTAATATTATTGCATTTTATGGTATCACTGATTGTTTGAAGTCTCCCGTATGATCCGTAGTTGTTTTTCTCAGCTTCCTTACTTTCCATCACTTTGTCTTCTATATTACTGACTCTCTCTTCTGACTCATTTCTGACTACATCTCAGTAATAGCATTTTAAATTTCAACCTGATTAGATTTTAGTTCTTTTATTTCTGCAGTAAGGGATTCTGTAGTGTGCATTATTTTTTTTTCAAGCCCAGCTACTATCTTTATAATCGTTGTTTTGAATTCTAGCTTCAACATCTTACTTATATCCATCTTGATAAATTCCATGGCAGAGAATGTTACCTCTAATAGTTCTTTTTTCTTATGGTGAATTTCTCCTTCTAGACCTCGTGTCCAGAAAAGAAAGGAGGAAAGAAAAAGAAAGAAAAAAGAAAAAAAAGAAAAAATAAGAAAAAACAGCAATAATAACAACAATAATAGAAACTTCAGGAAGTGTTTCTGGCTGCCCTTTTCCACTGGTCCTTCTTCTACAGAGTTCCTTCTTGCTTATAGTGGGAAGTGTTTGCACCTTTAAGTAGGTGTGCTTTGATTTATTTGTGAAATTAGGCCTGTAAAGAAGAAAATAGAAAACAGAAAAAACAAAAAACAAAAACAAAAAATAGCCTGATCCAAGACAAGAAAAAGGAAGTGGAACAAATATGAATACCAACATACAAACAATAAATTAAGACTGATTCAAAAAATAGAAACAGGAAGGGAGAGAAGATTAGGGAAAGAAGAGAAAAGAAAAGAAAAAGAAGAAGAAGAATGGTCCAAATGCTGAGAAGAAAACAAACAAACCAACAAATGAACAAAAGATTATATGCTTGATCCAAAAAATTAAAATTAAAAATAAAAATTAAAAAAAAAGAAGCCTGGTTTAAAATTTAAGAGGATACACTTGAACCAACAAATAAAAGATTATATGCCTGATAAAAAAAAGAAAAAGAAAAAAAAAGTATATATAAAGTAAAGGATAAAGAATAAAAAAAAATAGAAAATTTAAAATGTAAAAAAAATTTTTAAATTAAGAAAACAGATGAAAAAAATAAAAAAGGAAGCAAGCCTGGTCCTATTTCCACCAGAAGCTGATGTTTTGAAGCTTTCTTTAATCAGTAGATTTAGTAGATGCAGGGGCCTGTGTTGGTCTTCTGAGGAAGAGCCCTGCTTTGCTGGCTCAGAAACTGATTTGCCCTTGTAGATATGCTCCTGCCAGGCCAGGTGGTCAGGGTTTAGTGCAGGGGACTTCAGCCTCTACTGGAGGCACAGTGTTTCTCTCTGGAGTCTGACTGTGGGCAGGAGGAGGGAGAGGTGGGAGGAGGGAAGGATGGTGTGGGAGGTAGAATACAGCTCCTGTCCATGGGGAGCGAAACTCCCAGCCACCACTCTTCAGGAGGCCCTCTTCGAAAAGTGAACAATCTCCTGTGTCCCAGCTTCCATCAGTTCCCAGCCCTAACCTGTCTATGCCTGGATCGTCGGCTCAGCCAGAGCATTTTATCTTTGCCAGTGGCTGGGATTAAAAACTCCCAAGTTTTATAGGGCCTGGTAAGGTATTGGCCCACTCCTGTCCCCTGGCGGAGAGGCTCAGGGCGTGCCCAGCACCAACTGTCCGGAAAAGCCATTGCACAGTGCGTGTGTGGTTAGAGTTTATTGTAATGCTCAGCGAAAAGCTGGAGCCAGGTTATCAGCCATCTGCACTGTCAACTGTATGGCTTGAATCTATTGTGGCAGACAGCAAAAGCGGTGGCCAGGTTATCCGGAATCTGCTCAGTCTCTATCAGCATTCACACAGAGGTTTAAGCCTATTGTGGCTCACAGGGAAAAGTTAAGAGGTTTTCTGCCCTCTGCTCGCACCTCTGACCCTGCTGCTAAACTCCGCTCAATGGCTCCCCAACTGGCCTTTTGTCTTTGGAGAGGGGAAATACATTTTCCAAATGCCCTCCAGGAAAGGGAGTGATCTTTCCTTGAGTAACCCAGGAGATCGCCTCACCCTGGCTTATTGTGTGTGAAAACCCACTGCACTCTTTCCCACTTTCTCCCTCTTTCTGACTTTACTCCTTGAAATGGGTTTCTTCCCCTTCCTTGCCATGGGGCTTTCCTCTCCCCCAATTCAGGGCTCCGAACATCTCATTTGCCAAGTTCTCTCACTCCAACTGTGCAGATTGTTTCCCTAATCCTCTGATCCTTTTCCTAGATGTTCAAAATACCTAAGTGTTGATCTAGTTGTATTCAAAGGACAAGGCAAGTTCAAGATCCCCCTATTACTCCATCATCTTAACCGATCATATGGTTTTTCTCCTTTCTCTTATTGATGTGATGTATAGTCTCTCAGCCAACCTGCAAGTTAGGATTGAAGTCTCTATTTTGCAGAGGAAGCAATAGTGTGTTAATGAGTTGAAATAATTATTTTATGTAACACATCTAGGATCAGGTGGATCAGGTTGTGGAGCAAATTAGGGTTTTTGGTTTTGTTTTAATAATCAGCTTTATTGAGATATGATTTAGACACAGTAAAATTTACTCATCTTAAGTTATAGTTCAGTGTGTTTTGACAAATGTAAGCAGTTAAGTCTCCATCATCAGAATGAGCATGAAAAATTCTCATCATCCCAAAATGTTTTTTTTCACTCAAAATTTTTAATGAAATATATATGAAGGAGCTAAATCTTTCTTAAGCTTAAATCTGTCTTGCCTCATATTCTAATTTATTGCTAACTAAGCCACTTTTTTCCTGGTTTTCAGTGTTCTCTTCTTATAGCCTGGAAATGAGACTTCTGTAGTCTCCTTGCTTTATTTATTTGGGGAGGGATATTCTACTTGTTTAAATTTCATAATGGAAAATATTTAAATATTAACTGAAGCAAATAGAATTTATAATCCATCTCTCCATACCCTTCACCTTGTTAACTGTTTGCTACTCTTATTTCATCCAACCCTCACCCCATCCCATGATTTTTTATTTTCCTACTAGAGTATCTTGAAGACAACCCAGAACATCATTTTATCTGTAAATATTCCAGTGTATTATAGTATAACTACTCTTCTCTGAGGACTATTTTTGTGTTTTTGCTTTTTAACAACTATCATACCATTATTGTACTCAACAAAATTAACAGTAATTTCTTAATTTCACTGATTACTCAATCCATGTGGAACATTTCCTAGTAGTCTCAAAAATGTCTTTACAGTTCCAATTCCATAGCTAGGGCCATTAATATTAGAGGCTTGAGAAGAAAAGTATCTAGAATTCAGCATTTATCTTTCACTTCTCTCACCTATTGCCTTGCTCACCTTGGTAAAGGCTGTAGCTTCCACATCTTGGCAGATCTTTTAGCTACTTGATTAGGCATTGAGTCCTACTGATTCTGTCTTTGCCATATATTTTCCCTCTCCTCCCCTCTTCTTCCTTCCAGGTTTTTCTCACTCATATGCCCATAAGTACAAATAATGATCATTCCATTCACCTGATTACCTGCTCTAGTTCTGCTCAAACTACAATAAAAATATGGATTTCTAGAGGGCAGTGGGAGGAGCTACATGGACCCTCTCCCCAGCAAAACAACTATAACTGTGGGAATTATTAAACAAGAACAACCACTTAAAGTCTCTGAAAATTTTGTTAAGACCATTCATCAATTGGAGAAATACTTATCCAAAACAATCTAAATATTGGGGAAGTTAAGAGGGTGGAGAAGTAGGGATACCGTGGCCTTTTCTTGACCCTTGAACACAGCTGCACAGCTGTATTGAGGTCAGATCACTTGGAACACCCAAGGAATCAATCTGAGGCTTGGAAGAAGGATCTTCTCGGTTGGAGGGATACAGTGCAAGGTACATGGAAATGAATTGCAGGAGAGAAAAACTGCTGTGCTGCTGAGGGGAGGGAGCCCTTTCTGCAGGCAGAGAAAAGGGAGAGAAAGAGGGAGGGGTTGAGAGAATGTGGCATTGGGTCCTCATAAGAAGAAAACCTGTCTAGACCATGGCCTGGGGAGCAAGGGGAAACTGAGTGTGGGAGATTTTTTACAAACCATGTGTGGAGCTCAAACTCTTGAGGTTTTGGAAGTGCACAACTTTCCCCAAAGGGGAGCTGTGGGTTGCACACCTGGGAAGAAAGAGGGTACTGGCTGGAGAGCACACAAAGTAGCATAAGGATCTCCTGGGTTGCACAGAGACATAACTTCCCCTTTCTGGAATACATTTGGAAGGGGGTATATTGCTTCTCCAAGGAGAAAAGACCTTGCAGGTGCCAGCAAAGAGTCTTTCATCAGCAGGGGACAAAGTCGCACATAGAGGGTGGATAGCCTGATTGCTGCTTTTCCAGGTGCTACACTATAGATTCTGCACACCTAACAGGTGTGGGACTGTTTTTCTGGGACAAAGGACACTAGACACAGTGTGGAGGGAGGCTTGACTCCAGAGAGAGCAGAAAGGTGCAATGGGGGTTCTGTAAGATTTGGAGTTCAGAATCCTAACTGTGCACCAAAGATAAAACACAGGAGAGGTGCCTGGTGTGCTGATGGCCCTCACTTTTCTGTGAGGGCTTCCTGAGCAGCAGTGGGTGTGAGATCCCTTGTCCAAGGAGGAAAGAGTGGGGTGGTGCCATATTCCCCTCTCCACCAACAGTCAAACTTCAGAGAACACAGTGACCCCCAGTGGAGGTGAGAGCTGCTTACACCAAAACCAGTCCCTCTGTGCCTGGAAAGTGCATATTCACTGGGGCAGCACTGACATCGAGCTAGTGCAGCGGGCCTCTCCCTGAGAAGACCAGCACAGGCAGTACCCCACATGCACCAAGTCTACTGATCATACAGCGCTTCAAAGCATCCCCTCAGTTCTGGTGGAAATAGGACGAGGCTGTATTTTTTTCTTCCCTCCCTCCCTTGGAATCAGGCTTATAGTTTTTGTTTGTTTTTTAATGTTCAGTTAGCCAAAATACACTACAGCATTAGTTTTCGATGTAGTGTTCAATGATTCATTAGTTGTGTATAACACTCAGTGCTCATCACAAACTGTGCCCTCCTTAATGCCCTTCACCAGGTTACCCCAGTCCCCCATGCCCCTCCCTTCTGTAACCCTCAGTTTGTTTCCTGGAGTCCAGAGTCTCTCATGGTTTGTCTACCTCGCTGATTTCTTCCCATTTAGTTTTCCCTCCCTTCCCCTGTGCTATTCCTTATGTTCCACATATGAGTGAAACCATGTAATAGTCATTCTCTGCTTGACTTATTTCACTTAGCATAATCCTCTCCAGTTCCATCCATGTCACTGCAAATGGTAGGTATTCATCCTTTCTGATGGCTGAATAATATTCCATTGTGTATATGAACCATATCTTCTTTATCCATTCATCTACTAATGGACATCTCGGCTCCTTCCACAGTTTGGTTAGTATGGACATTGCTGCTGTGAACATTGGGTGCATGTGCCCCTTCTTTTCACTACATCTGTATCTTTGGGGTAAATACCTAGTAGTGCAATTGCTGGGTCATAGGACAGCTCTATTTTTAACTTTTTGAGGAACCCCCATACTGTTTTCCAGGGTGGCTGTACCAGCTTGCATTCCCACCAACAGTGTAAGAGGATTCCCCCTTCTCCACATCCTCGCCAACATTTGTTTCCTGTCTTGTTAATTTTAGCCATTCTAGGGCGCCTGGGTGGCTCAGTTGGTTGAGTGACTGCCTTCGGCTCGGGTCATGATCCTAGAGTCCCAGGATTGAGTCCTGCATCGGGCTCCCTGCTTGGCAGGGAGTCTGCTTCTCCCTCTGACCCTCCCCCCTCTCAAGCTCTCTCTATCTCATTCTCTCTCTCAAATAAATAAATAAAATCTTAAAAAAAATTTTTTTAGCCATTCTAACTGGTGTAAGGTGGTATCTCATTGTGGTTTTGATTTGTATTTCCCTGATGGCTAGTGATGTTCAACATTTTTTCATGTGTCGTTAGCCATTTGTATGTCTTCTTTGGAGAAGTGTCTGTTCATGTCTTCTGCCCATTTCTTGACTGGACTGTTTTTTGGGTGTTGAGCTTGATAAGTTCATTATAGATCTTGGATACCAGCCCTTTATCTGCAATGTCATTTGCAAATATCTTCTCCCATTCTGTGGAAATGAAAAGGCAGAATTCTAGGTAGGGCACTGTGGTGTCAGGATATGAGGAACCACAGAGCAAAAGGGGCTTCCTGAACTGGTAGAGTGCCCGAGTGGTGGAGCCAGGAAGCAGGTTATGGTCAGCGAGCCCAGGAAGGGACTCAGCTTGGATCGCCATAAACCGTGAGCGAGGCCAGTCCATAATTGCTCTTAAGTAGCCCGAAAAACTCTGGAACTTGCGCCTGGGACTGGGAAAAACTCACAGAGCGGCAGTGGCCTGGAAAGGGCTTTAGAGCAGCACCCAGACATGATCCAGCAGCTTCAGGGCGAGCACAAGCCTGCTGCCGCTTGTGGTTTTAGAATCACAAAGGGCAGTGGCTCTCCCTGGCCCCAGGCTTATAGTTTTTTGTTTGTTAGTTTTTTTCATTTCCTTTCGCTTTTATTTGGATCAGGTTTCTTTTTTACTTCTTTTCTTTTCTTTTTCTTTGGAATCGAGCTTATAGTTTTTTGTCTTTTTGGCTTTTTTCGTTCCTTTTCTGTTTCTTTCTTTTTTTGGAGGGGGGGATCGGGCTTTTTTATCATTCTTTTTTTCAAGGATTATTTTAACAAACAAATCAAAGCACACCTAGTTAAAGGTCTAAACACTTCCCACTGCAAGCAAGGAGGAACTCTGCAGAGGACTGACCAGTGGGAAAGAGCAGCCAAAATGTAACAGCAGAGTGCACACAGCATACACCAGAAACACTTCCTGAAGTGCCAGGCCCTGGACAGTGTATGACCCTTTTTAAAATTTTTTATCTTTTTATTCTTTATTTAAATTCAATTTAGTTGACATAACATATTAGTTTCAGGGGCAGAATTTAATAATTCATCATTTGCATATAACACCCAGTGCTCACTTTATCAAGGGCCCTCCTTAATGCCCATCACCCAATTATTCCTTCCCCACACCCACCTCCCCTCCAGCAACCCTCAGTTTGTTTCCTATAGTTAAGAGTCTCATACCTCCCTCTCTAATGCAAACTGTTGCAGCCACCCTGGAAAACAGTATGGAGGTTCCTCAAAGAGTTAAAAATTGAGCTAACCTATGACCCAGCATTTTTACTACTAGGTATTTACCCAAAGAAAAATAAAATAAGATATATGACCCTTTTAATACAGCATTACTCTCAAGTGCAGGGACTATAACAAGCTTTCATAACACACACAACACAAAACTTAGCCAAATAACAAGACAGAGGAACTCTCCCCAAAAGAAAGGTCAAGAAGAAATCACAGCCAGGGACTTGGTGAAAACAGATATAAACAATATATCTGACCAGGAATTTAGAACGATAGTCATAAGACTACTAGCTGGACGTGAATAAAGCATATAAGACACAAGAGAAACCCTTGCTGCACAGATTAAAAGAACTAAAAACGAGTCAGGCTAAAATAAAAAAAATGCTATAACTGAGATGCAAAATTGGATATAATCACACTGAGGATTGAACAGGCACAGGAGAGAATAGATGATATAGAAAATAAAGTTATGGAAAATAAGCTGAAAAGAAGAGAGAAAGAAAACGGTTAGATCACGAAAGTAGACGTAAGGAACTCAGCGATTCCAAAAAGCGAAATAATATCCGTATCATAGAAGTCTCACAAGAAGAGCGGAAAAAGAGGGCAGGTTTATTTGAACAAATTATAGATGAGAACGTTCTGAATCTGGGGGAAAAAAGTTCAAGAGGCACAAATAACTCCTTCAAAATTAAAAGAAAGAACAAAACAGGTCAAGACCACGGCATGTTATAGCGAAACTTGCAAAATACAAAGATAGAGATTTCTAAAAGCAGCTAGGGAGAAAACGTCTTTAACCTACAAGGGTAGACACAAAGACAGGAAGCAGACCTGTCCATAGAGACCTGGCAGGCCAGAAAGGACTGGCATGACATTATCAACGCATTAAATGGGAAAAATATGCAGCCAAGAATACTTTATCCAGCAAGGCTGTCATTCAGAATAGAAGGAGAGAGAAAGAGTTTCCAGGACAAACAAAAACGAAGGGAGTTTGTGAACACTAAATCAGCTCCACAAGAAATATTAAAGGGAACCCCTTAAATGGGACAATGAAGCCAAAAGCAACAAAGACTAGAAAGTAAGAGACACAGGGCACCTGGGTGGTTCAGAAGGTTAAGTGTCAGCCTTCAGCTCAGGTCATGCTCCTGGGATCCTGGGATCAAGCCCTGCATTGGGCTACATGCTCAACAGAGGAGTCTGCTTCTCCCTCTCCCTCCTGCTTGTGTTCTCTCTCTCTCACTCACTCTCTCTCAAATAAATAAATAAAGCCTAATTTAAAAAAAGGAATAGACAATCTATAGGAACAGCAACTTTAAGGTAATACAATGGCACTAAATTCATTATCTTTCAGTAATTACTCTGAATGTAAATGGACTAAATGCTCCATCAAAGGACACAAGGTATCAGATAGGATTAAAAAAAAAAAAAAATCCTTAAATATGCTCTCTAAAGGAGACTCATTTTAGACCAAAAGTCACTTCCAGATTGAAAGTGATGGGGTGGGGGATCATTTATCATGCTAACGGATATCAAAAGGAAGCTGGAGTAGCCATCCTTATATCAGACAAACTAGATTTTAAACCAAAGACTATAATAACAGATGAAGAAGGACACTAACATCATAATAAAAGGGTCCATCCAACAAGAAGATGTAACAGTTGTAAATATTTATGCCCCTAACTTGGGGGCCACCAAATATATACATCAACTAATAATGAACTTAAACTCATTGATAATAATACAAATAATATTAAGGGACTTTAACACCCCACTCACAGCAATGGGCAGATGATCTAAGCAGAAGATAACAATCAACAAGATCTCACTCTTCGCATCAAAAAACAAGGGCTTTGGATGACACACTGGACCAGATGGACTTCAGAGATATATTCAGAGCATTTCATCCTAAAGCAGCAGAATACACATTCTTCTCAAGTGCACATGGAACATTCTCCAGAATAGATCACATACTGGGTCACAAATCAGGTCTCAACCGGTACCAAAATATTGGGATGGTTCCCTGCACATTTTCAGACCACAATGCTGTAAAACTTAGAGTCAACCGCAAGAAAGAAATTGGAAGACCACAAATACATGGAGGTTAAAGAACATCCTACTAAAGAATGAATGGGTCAAGCAGAAAATTAAAGAAGAATTTTAAAAAATACATGGGAGCAAATGAAAATGAAAACACGACAGTTCAGAACCTTTGGGATGCAGCAGTACAGGCCTTTCTCAAGAAACAAGAAAAGTCGCAACTACACACCCTAACCTTACACCTAAAGGAGCTGGAAAAAACAAAGCAAAACAAAAAAACACCAGCAAATAAAGCCTAAATCCAGCAGGAGAAGAGAAGTAACAAAGATTAGAGCAGAAATCAATGACATAGAAATCAAAAGAACAGTAGAACAGATCAATGAAACTAGGAGCTCGTTCTTTGGAAGAATAAGATTGATAAACCCTAGCCAGACTTATCCAAAAGAAAGCAGAAAGGACCCAAATAAAATCTTGAATGCAAGAGGTCACAACCAACACTGAAGAAATACAATTACAAGAACATATTATGAGCAATTATGTGCCAACAAACTTGGCAATCTGGAAGAAATGGATGCATTCCTAGAAACATATAAGCTACTAAAACTGAAACAGGAAGAAATAGAAAACCTGAACAGACCCATAATCAGCAAAGAAATTGAAGCAGTAATCAAGAATCTCCCAACAAACAAGAGTCCAGGACCAGATGGCCTCCCAGCGGAAACCAAACATTTAAAGAAGCATTAATACCTGTTCTCCTGAAGCTGTTTCAAAAAACAGAAATGGAAGGAAAACTTCCAAACTCATTCTATGAGGCCAGCACTACCTTGATCCCCAAACCAAAGACCCCACCAAAAGGGAGAATTACAGACCAATATCCCTGACGAACATGGATGCAAAAATTCTCACCAAAATACTTAGCTAATGGGATCCAACAGTACATTAAAAGGATAATTCACCACGACCACGTAGGATTTATTCCTGGGCTGCAAGGGTGGTTCAACATCTGCAAATCAATCAGTGTGATACACCACATTAATAAAAGGAAGGACAAGAACCATATGATCCTCTTGATTGATGCAGAAAAAGCATTTAAGAAAATACAGCATCTTTTCTTGATAAAAACTCTCTGCTGTGTAGGGATAGAGGGAACATGTCTCCATATCATAAAAACCGTATACAAAAAAACCCATGGCAAATATCATTCTCAACGGTGAAAACCTGAGAGCTTTTCCCCTAAGGTCAGGAACATGACAGGGGTGTCCACTCTCACTACTGTTGTTCCACATAGTCGCCTCAGCAATCAGACAACAGAAAGAAATAAAAGACTTCCAAACTGGCATAGAAGAAGTCAAACTCTCACTCTTCGCAGGTGACATGATACTCTATGGAGAAAGCCCCAAAGACTCCACCCAAAAATTGCTAGAATTCATACACAAATTCAGCAAAGTGGCAGGATATAAAATCAATGCACAGAAGTCAGTTGCATTTGATACACTAATGAGGCAGAGGAAAGAGAAATCAAGGAATCGATCCCACTTACAATTACAACAAAAAACCATGAAGTTGCCTAGGAATAAACCGAACCAAAGAGGTAAAGGATCTGTACTCTGAAAACTATAGAACCTTATGAAAGAAATTGAGGAAGATACAAAGAAATGGAAAAACATTCCATGCTCATGGATTGGAAGAACAAATATTGTTAAAATGTCTATGCTACCCAAAGCAATCTACACATTCAATGCAATCCCTATCAAAATACCATCAGCATTTTTCATAGACCCAGAGCAAACAATCCTAAAATTTGTATGGAACCAGAAAAGACCCCAAATAGCCAAAGTAATATTGAAAAAGAAATCCAAAGCTGGGGGCATCACGATTCTGGACTTCAAGCTATATTACAAAGCTGTAATCTTCAAGACAGTATGGTACTGGCACAAAAACAGACACATAGATCAGTGGAACAGAACACAGAATCCAGAAATGGACCCTCGACCCTATGGTCAATTAATCTTCCACAGAGCAGGGAAGAATATCCAAGGGAAAAAAGACAGTCTCTTCAACAAATGGTGCTGGGAAAATTGGACAGCCACATGCAGAAGAATGAAATTGGACCACTTTCTTATGCCATACACAACAATAAATTCAAAATGGATGAAAGACCTAAGTGTGAGACAGGGATCCATCAAAATCCTAGAGGAGAACACAGGCAGCAACCTCTTCGACCTCGGCCACAGCAACTTCTTGCTAGACATGTCTCTAAAGGCAAGGGAAACAAAAGCAAAAATGAACTATTAGGACTTTATCAAAGTAAAAAGCTTTTGCACAGCAAAGGAAACAGTCGACAAAACTAAAAGGCAACCTACAGAGTGGGAGAAGATATTTGCAAATGTCTTATCAGATAAACGGCTAGTATCCAAGATGTATAAAGAACTTATCAAACTCAACACCCAAAAAACAAATAATCCAATCAAGAAATGGGCAGAAGACATGAACAGACTTTTCTCCAAGGAAGTCATACAAATGGCCAACAGACACATGAAAAAATGCTCCACATCACTTGGCATCAGGGAAATACAAATCAATACCACAATGAGATACCACTTCACACCAGTCAGAATAGCTAAAATTAACAAGTCAGGGAACAACAGATGTTGGCAAGGATGCTGAGAAAGTGGAACCCTCTTACACTGTTGGTGGGAATGTAAACTGATGCAGCCACTCTGGAAAACAGGACGGAAGTTCCTCAAAAAGTTGAAAATAGAGCTACTCTACGACCCAGCAAATGTACTATCAGGTATTTATCCAAAGGATACAAATGTAGTGATCCGAAGGGGCACCTGCACCCCAATGTTTATAGCAGCAATGTCCACAGTATAGCCAAACTATGGAGAGAGCCCAAATGTCAAATGTCCATCAACAGATGAATGGATATAGAAGATGTGGTATATAAATACAGTGTAATACTATTCAGCCATCCAAAATAATGAAATCTTGCTATTTGTAACGACATGGATGGAACTAGAGGTTATTATGCTAAGTGAAATAAGTCAGAGAAAGATAAATATCATATGATTTCACTCATATTGGAATTTAAGAAACAAAACTGAAGGGTATTATGCTAATTGAAACAAGTCAGTCAGAGAAAGACAATTATCATACGGTTTCACTCGTATGTGGAACATAAGGAATAGTGCAGAGGACAATAGGGGAAGGGAGGGAAAACTGAAGGGTAAGAAATCAGAGAGGGAGACAAACCGTATGAGACTCTTGACTCCGGGAAACAAACTGAGGGTTGCAGAAGGGGAGTTGGGCGGGGGGATGGAGTAACTGGGGATGGGCATTAAGGAGAACACTTGATATAATGAGCATTGGGTATTATATGCAACTGATGAATCACTAAACTCTACCTCTGAAACATATGCTATATGTTAATTAAAAAACAGTAGATAGAGCAATGGAACAGAATAGAGAGCCCCCAATTTATTCACATATACATGGATAAATGATCTTTGATGGGGGTGCCAAGAGTACACAATGAGGAAAGGACAGTCTCTTCGACAATCAACAGAATGAAAAGGCAATCTATAGAATGGGAGAATCCAATTGCAAACCTTGTATCAGAAAAGAGACTAGGGGCCCTGGGTGGCTCAGTTGATTAAACGTCCAACTCTTGATTTCAGCTCAGGTCCTGATCTCAGGATCATGAGATCAAGCCCTGCGTTGGGCTCCACACTCACTGCGGATTCTGCTTGAGATTCTCTACCTCGTCCTCTGCCCCTCCCACCATTTGCACACACACTCTCTCTCTAAAAAATAAAATCTTTAAAAAATAAAAAGAGAGGCTAATATCCAACATATATAAGAAACTGCTACAAGTCATTAAAAATAAGTGTTTAATCCAGGGGCATCTGGGTGGCTCAGTTGGTTAAGCATCTGCCTTCAGCTCAGGTCATGATCCTGGAGTCCCGGGATCAAGTCCCACATTGGGCTCCCTGCTCAGCAGAGAGTCTGCTTCTCCCTCTGACCCTCCCCCCTCTCGTGCTTTCTCTCTCTCTCTCTCTCAAATAAATAAAATCTTTTTAAAAAGTGTTTAACCCAGTTTAAAAATGGGCTAAATATTTCAATAGACATTTTTCCAATGAAGAAATACAGATGGCCTACAGACATATGAAAAGGAGCTCAGCATCACTAATCATCAGAGAAATCCAAATCAAAGGACAATATCATGTCACCTGTTAGGTTGGCTTATATATATATGTTGGTAAGAAAGTGGAAATTTGAACCTTCATATACTGTTAGTGAGAATGTAGAATGGTACAGCCATTATGGAAAACAGTACTGAGTTTCCTCAGATAATTACAAATAGAACTACCATATGATCCAGTAATCACATATCTCGGTATGCATCCAAAGGAAATGAAATCAATAGATGACCCTGGTATTTGTTATGATAGTCACCAACTCCTGTATCATGTTGAATTCAGAGGAAATAATTTTATCTTTCATCACTATTATGTTAATTATAAATTGTTTGTAAGTGTCCTTCATCAAGTTGACAAAGTCTTTCTTAATTCTTATTTTGCTGAGAGTTTTTTAAATCTTGAATGTATTTTAGGGGTGCCTGGGTGGCTCAGTCGTTAAGCGTCTGCCTTCGGCTCAGGTCATGATCCCAGGGTCCTGGGATCGAGCCCCACATCGGGCTCCCTGCTCGGCGGGAAGCCTGCTTCTCCCTCTCTCACTCCCCCTGCTTGTGTTCCCTCTCTCGCTGTGTCTCTCTCTGTCAAATAAATAAATAAAATCTTTAAAAAAAAAAAAAATAAAATAAAATAAATCTTGAATGTATTTTGAATTGTCCTAAATGCTTTTTCTGTATCTATTGAAATGATCAAGATTTTTCTTCTTCAGTCTGTTGACTTGGGAATTACCGTATCAGTTTCCCATTGCTGTAACCAATTATCACAAATGTATTGCCTTCAAACCTCATAAATGTAGTGTTTTACACTTCTGCAGGTTAGAGTCTCACATGGGCCTTACTGGACTAAAACATGTCTGCAGGGTGTTCCTTTTTGGAGGTGCTGGGAGAGAATCTGGTTCCTGGCTTTTTCCAGCTTCTAGAGGCTGTCTGCACTCCTTGCCAAGTTCCCCTCCCACCTCCAAAGCCAACAGTAGCTGACTGACTCACCCCCTATCCTAGTGGACTCTTCTGCTGCACTTCTACTTTTAATGACCTTGTGATGACCTTGGGACCATGGGATAATCCAGGATCATCTCCTGATTTTAATGTTAGCTGATTAGCAACCTAATTCCATCTGCAACTTTAATTCTCATTCTCCATGTAAGGCAACATGTGGGCAGATTCCAAGGATTAGAACATGGACATCTTTGGGGGGCATCATTCTGCCAGATGGCTGAATGTCAAGGAGCAGGGACATATATGAATGTAGGAGCCCCTCCTCCCATGGGTGCCTAGGGAGAGAATAAGAGGGACTTAGGGTTGCCCCTTTCTGGAGTCTCAGGGGGCAGAGCTCTTAAGCATCTATACATGACCTGTGCCCCTCTCATTGTGCTTCTCACTTTCTGCACAGAGGAGAGTTGAACTTTTCTGGATGAAAGATTTGTAGGGGACCCCTCACTCAGCTCTGGTCCACTCCCTCATTCACCCACCTCACTGTTCTACTTGTCCCTGGGTCTGTGGTCCAGGTGGGGTTGACTCAGCCACTCTCAGTGTCCAAGGGCCCAGGATAGATGGCCACCATTACTTGCACTAGGAAGAGTAACAATGTTGGCAACCAGGGAGCAGCTCAGCTGCAGCAACACCTGGGCTGTGTTGCCAAACTCCTGACCCACAGATTTGCAATTGACTCTCAGGGATCTCAGAGAGATTCCTGGGCTCCAGATCAGGCAGCCAGGCTTCTTGATCTTTGGGCTCCAGCCCGGAGAAGAGGCTGATTATTACAGCTTAGTGTGGGACAGCAGCTTGATGCCTGCATTGACCTCAAGGCCCACAGGGAAGTGAGATAAAATCTGTTGGCTGCCTGTACCTACTCACTGTCCAGAATTATTGCTGTTATTTTGTGGGCAAGTTGCTTGTGGGTTGCTGCTAAGTTCAGGAGAAGTGTCATGGGGGTCACACACAGCTATCCTTTCTCTTCTGGTTCTCTGGCACTGGGTGGTTGCAGCACCCCCATTTCTAAGGTCCTGGGTTATGGTCTGCTGACCCAGCTGTCCACAATTTCTGGGGCTTTTGGTCAGACCACTGTGTCCTGCACTGGAAGTATTGGTGTGGATTATTATGTTAGTGACTGGAACCAGCTTTGCTCAGGGAAAAAAATGCAGAGTCCCTCTTCTTCCCTTGAAACTTCTGCTTACCTCCAGTTTCCTGATACTATATGTGCACACCCAAACAACAGACCCAATCAACACTTGGGTCCGATATCAGACAGAGGGTAACCAGAGTGTGCCAAGGAGGGCTAGGTGGTCCCTCCCATTCCTCAGAGTGGAGCACCCACAAGATGTGCTTAGCTCTCTCTCCCTGTCCTTGAGGGTCTCCCTATGTTGTCCCCTGATCAGGGATGATGGAGAGAGAGCAACCACAGGATGAGGTGAAGGGGACCCTCTGACTGCCACAGTGGAAAGTGGGTTGGTCTTGGTTGGTCTGTCATGGTCCTTGGTCCTTCTGGTGTTCTGAATCTGGAACAAGTTCTCTCTGAGGTTGGGTTCCCTCTGGATCCCCCTCTACAGTGATCTACATGGAGGAAGAAGCTGTGGAGGTCACTTCACTGAGTGCAGGGCTGTGGAAGAGGCTGCAGTCTTAAGAGAAGGCTCCTGAGCAGTGAAGAGACCCCTCTCTGTGGGAAGGGAGTAGTGGACAGGTGGGTGGGCATGCAGCTCTCTCTCCAGGGTCCCCTTCTGTATGTGCCTCTGGCCCTAACGCAGCAGGGGGAGCTGTGGGCCTGCCCTGTCATGGACCCCTGTGGCACATCAGCTGCTTATTCTCAGTCCCCTGGGGTGACTGAGAGCTCAGGTGTGGGAGGCCATCAAGGGGGAGGGGAAGGATCTACGTGACTTCCCTGCCCTCCCTTTGATGGGGCAAGTAAGTAAAATTGACTTTAGGCCCCTCAGAAAGTAGAGCTCCAAGGGCCTTTCCATCATGGCCTAGTCCCCTTTTCTCTCCACTCCTCACTCTCTGCTCAGATGATCTGCTGAGTGGATCAGGGGAGGCCTTGCCACTTCCTTCTTATCTTATAGACATCACATGACCTCAGACTCACCATTCCTGTGTCTCTTTCCATTTCAGGGCCCTGGGCACAGTCTACACTGTCTCGGGAATCTCAGTGTTGGGGTCTCCTGGACAGAGAGGTACTGTGTCTTGCACTGGGCTTGCAGTGCGTCATTGGACTGTGTGGCATAGGCTGGTATCAACAGCTCCCTAATGCTGCCCTCAAAACTGTGATCCTCTGAAGTTCCTGGCACTTAGCTCCTTCTGGTATTATGGTGATGCATGCTACTTCAATTAGTTGTGAAAAGTCATATTCAATGGAAAATATTTAGAATGATATGTTCATTGAATAGATAGATGTAAGAAGTGATCTCTAAGGATTCATGTGTGAGTTCTTTTCCCTAGGATATTGTCTTGATGACTCATCCCGTGTCTTCCGTGACTATAGGATTAACCATGTTTTTTTGCCTGGATTTGGACAAGTCACTTAACTCCTTTACAGGTAGACTGCATGCAGAGGTGACTAAACTCATTTTATAAGTTTGGACTAAATGAACAAATGCGTTAAGTGCTTGGGATATGTGGAGGACCCCTGAGGATGGGGTCTTTGGAAAAACCCTGAGAGACTACAGTTAACCTGGCCAGGAGGGTAGTGACACCACAGTGCTGCTATGTATCCCACATCCCCTAGATTCCAGTAGAGACAACCAGCTGTAGCCACCCATGTTTTAAGAAAAAGTGGCAGGGAAAAAAATGTCAGGCACATAACATAGAACTGAGAAAATAATGCCCATAACATAGGTTGACTGGGATTGACTGTGACAATGAAGAGAGACAGCTGTGACAAGACAAGGATCTCAGAGCTGCAGAAAGGCTTATGCCTGCTGAGTGATCATGATTTGCTCAGAGGACACGACCCAGTAATGTGGGACTAGGCTGTCAGCAGGCCACCAACCAACATTTAATGAATGGTGACATGATAGATACATCCCAAGATCTTACATGAATGCTACTTCCCTTTCTCCTCACAAATGCCCCCTTGAGGAATTACTGTTACTCCTGTTTTAGACATGAGGAGACGTACTCCTAGAAATGTTTTTTGATCCTGCCCTGCATAATGTGGTGTGAATGGCAGAGCTAGGCATGGAGCAGACCGTGCAGATTCAGATCCTGCACCCTCCCCACTGCAGAGTGTTGTCCTCATTGCACTGTCTCTGGAGAATCTCTGTCCTGTTCACCAGGTGCAAGGAGTTATGTACAGGATTACTGGTAAGAACTTCACATTCTCTGCCTCCATGGATCCTAATTATTCTTGGGAAGATATACATAAAATAACCAGACAATAAAAACCATACAATAAAAAGTTCAACTAATAGGAGATCCCTGAAACAGATGACCTGGACACAGGTCTAGTCAGGGAGATCTTGGGAGGTTCTCTGGAAGAGGGGCTGACTGAGCCCCTATCTGAGGAATGCATTCAGGATAACTTGGGGTGCAGCCTGGGTAATGGCTGGAGTGGGTAGAGGAGGAGGCGATGCCGGCAGAAAGAACATCACACAGATGGAATCAGGAGGTAATGAGGAAAGTTTGTGGAGGAGGCGATGGGAGGTCAATGTGACTGGAGCTGCTTCTCAATCAACAGACAACTTGTAACCAACCAAGCAAACTGCAGGATGTGCATGCTGCCTAGACACAGCTCAGTGCAGTCAACTCAAAGCTACAGTAATGCTGTCATGACGCTCAGACTTCCAACTGTGACTTTGAGGTACAATGAGAATCTGAGTCTTTCCCAACCTGTCTGCTGCACACACATCTGTGTGATGTACATGTTTGGAGTGGTCTCCAGGAAAACAGGATGATAAAAATCAGCTACATCCTCTTGACTGCTCTAGAGGGGCCTTGGGCAATTTGGAGCAATTTTACATGTATTTTAAAGATACAGTGTGGATTTACAATGACACACAGCTTTACACCATATCTTGGAATCTCTGGATATCTTCATGTTTTTTTTCCATAGAGTACAAGCCTTATCAAGATAATATTTGATAAAATATACATGGCCAAAGATAATTGACTTTATTCCCAAATAGCTTTCTATTTCTAATATAAATCAAATAAATTTACAAGTTCAAGAAATCATACATAAATTAAATATCCAAACTCTACCATTATAAAATCGTGCATATGATAAGCCTTAATTTTTTTAAGTTGGAGGAAGAATAAAACACAACAAAACCCTGTCTAATGACCCAAATTCAACTGTAGGATATGTACAATATTATCCAGAGGTGCCAAGTCATATTATTCAGTATACAATTTTAAGAAAATTCCTTTATTTTTTTAATTTAATTCCTTTTAGTGACGCTCTATTTTGAAGTTGAATTTCATGTGTGCACACAACTGCATGAGGAGCCTCTTCTGAGACACAGTTTACATTGAACTGTGATTCCTGCAAACACCTGAGGATAATTAGTCATGGACCGTGGCTTGAGGATATTCAAAAGAATATGATGTGGTGAGTGACTTTAGTGCAAATGGCAGCTTAAAGACCTCCAAAAATTCTCTCCTCAAAAAATTCAATGAGGAAACTGGTAAAAATTGCCATCAACATCTTAAGAACTCTGGAAATAAACTCAAACTTGCAGCAATAGAGGGAATGTTGATACCGGTGGGAGAGGGAGAAAAAAAAAAAAAAAACAGGTGACTCTCAGAACCATGAGTTTTGTGCTGTTTTAACATGCCCTAGTCCCATCCCCTGCCCGGTGGCTCCAGAGTAGTTCAGAAAACTAAAGCCCATGTTCACAGTGAAAGTCAGCAATGTGGCAGCCACTGGAGAGAGCAGAATGGGTCTGGAGCTCCCTCAAAACCTCATTTTTAGAGAATTATCACTAATGGATCTATCTGAGGGATGTCTGCAAGACCCTACTTGTTCTACTGTTTGTATTTAATCTCACTTGGAGCTTGCCCAGAACAAAAAGGCTTTTCCCAGCATAATTGTCACAAAAGCAATTATAGGCAGTTGTTTAACTTGTGGTTGGTTAAAGTGACAGATACTAGTTGGAGCAAATAATAGAGTAATAGAAAGCTTACAAGGAGGACCAAGAAATGAGAGTTCCATAAGGGGATTTGAAAAGCTCTTACTTATTCCTAGGAATCTAGAACACTGTGAGCATACTCAGGAAAGACCCTAGAAGGCCCTAAGCTCTCCCTTCTGCCTGACCTGAATGTTCTGCACAAGCAGGAAGTGAAGGTTATGGCAGAGTTTCCAGCTGCCAGCTGAATGTTGAAGATATGATTCAACATGCTCACAAAGCCCTTCGACAAAGACTGAATGACTTCTCAGTTCCAGACTGTTAATGAAATCTCTATCCAGTCAATAGTTGACACCATATAGCTGAGCAGGGACTACAGTGGTCACACATGGCAAAGAATACAGACTTGGGAGAGTTAGTTAATTAAAATCACTAACGAGAAAGCAATGACAAAAAATAGCAAAGCCAACAAATCCTAGGGAAGAGTGAGAATCAGATTTCTAGAGTTGCCATATGATATTATTTTAAATAACCAATTTACAGCCCCCTGCCCCAATAACAAGAGATCTGCAGGGAAACCAGAAGTCTGTGCGGAAAAAGTTGACATACCATGACAGAACATGCTTTCCTATGACAGGCCTGCTTGTTAGCCTGACCCTTGTCTGAAGTCTGGGAACTTGGAATCAGGAGAGTCCCCACCATTCTCTGGTAAGGGTGGCTTGCTGTGCCTAAACTGTTTGTGCAAACCCTACGGTTTATGCAGAACATATCTTTGCTGATGGAATTCTGAAATTCAGGTATGTGCTGGGCAGAGGGTGCCTAAATGACCAGTTCCCACTAAAAACCTCTGGGTACACAGTCTCTAATGAGCTTCCCTAGAAGATGTTTCACACTTTGTTGCTGGAGGAATGAAGTATACCTTTGTGACTCCACTGGAGCAGGATTCTTGAAAGCTTGTGCCTGGTTTTCTCTGGACCTCCCAGGTAGCTTTCCCTTAGCTTATTTTGCTTAATGTGCTTTCACTGTAATAAATCATAGCAATCAGTATGGCTATATACTGAGTTCAGTCAGTCTTTCTAGAGAGACAGATGTTGAAGGTGCTCTTGGGCTGTCCCCTAACATAAGCTGATATACAAGGAGAAAAAAGCAATGAATAGGCACGGTCCCTAAGCAAAGTCCAGACATCGGACTTATTAGACAGATACTTTGTATCAGCTCTTTTAAGTATATTCAAGGAATTAAGGGAAATGATAGTTAAAGAATTAAAAGATAGTATGAGACTATATCTCTCCAAGTAGAGAATAACAATAAAAAAAAGATATGAATTATAAAAGAGAACCAAATGGATATTCTGGGGCTGAAAATTATAGTAACAACTGAAAATGTCACTAAAGGGGCTTGTATTCATTTCCTAGGTCTGCTGTAAGAAATCACTACATACTACATGGCCTAAAACAATAGAAATTTACTCTTTCACACTTCTGAAGGCTGGAAGTGTGAAGTCAAGCTATAAGCTAGACTCTGCTCCCTATTGAAAGAGCTAGAGAATTATCCTTCCTTGCCTCTTTCTAGCTTTTGGTATTTTCTGGAAATTCATGGCTTTCCCTGGGTTGCATCTACATCATTCTAAACCCTGCCTCTGTCATCACATGGCTTTCTCCCCTCTGTGTCTGTGTATCCAAACCTCCTTGCTCTTATAAGGACAGCAGCCATTCGATTAGGGCACACCCTAATCCAATGTAACCTTATCTTGACTATATCTGCAAAGACCTTATTTCCAAATAAGGATACTTTCACAGGTACTATGGGCTACAACTTTAATGTATAATTTTGGGAGACACAAAGGCTAAACAGATTTGAGCAGGAAAAATACAAAACCAGCAAATTTGAAGATAGATCAATAGAGATCCAGTCTGATGAACAGTGAGTTAAAAAATTAGGACAGGGGAAGAAATTAGCAGAGCCTCAGAGACCTATATAATACTACCAAGCATACCAACATATGCACAAAGAAGAGTCCCCAGAATAATAAAAGACAGGGAATGTAATATAAAATAAGTAAAATAAAAAATAAAAGAAAGGGACATGAGAATATGTGAAGTAATAATAGCCAAAATCTCACTAAATTTCATGAGAAGGATTAATAAAAATATTCAAGAAGTTCAACGAAGTCCAACCAGGATAAACCCACCTCGTAATAAAATTGTTCAAGGCCAAAGACAAAAAGAAACTCATGAAAGCAACTAGAGAGAAGGGACTAATCATTTACAAAGGCTCCTCAGTTTAATGGCTAATTTTCTTCAGAAACCAGAGGCCAGAAGGCAGTGGGATGACATGAAAAGTGCCGAAAGACAAAAATGGTCAACCAAGTGCTCTGTATCTAGCAGAGATGTCTTTCAGTAATGGAGACACTGAGACATTCCCAGATAAATTTTGAAAGAACCCACTGCTTCCATCAACCCTACAAAGAAATACTAAGTAGAGTCCTTCAAGCTGAAATGAAAAGACAAAAGAGTAACTTAATTCTACATGAAGAAATAAAGAGTTGCATAGGCTAATATACAAGAAAGTATAAATATATAAGTATGTATTTGTTGGCTAATTGAATTTAAATAAAAATATGTAAGTACATAAAATTTGTATAATATAAAGGTGAACAATGTATTATTTTCTCCTGATTTAAAAGAACACCACATGAAGTAAATATTATAAATATGTTGATGAGCACACATGTATAAAGATGTAATTTGTATGACAATTGCAATAAGGAGAGGGTGTGCATCGGATCTACATGAAAGTAGTTTCTATATGCCACAGAAATTAATCTGGTATTAATCCAATTAGAATGTTATAATTTAAGGTGTTAGTTATAATCTGAGGGAAGCTACTAAGAATATAACCCAGAATATATAGCAAAAAAAGCAACATGGGAATTTATTTGGTACACTAGAAAATAACAAAACTGGTAATGGAGGAATATTAGAAAAGATATGACATATACAGCCAAAAAAAAAAAAAAAAGGAAAAATGACAGATATCAATGTTACCTGATTAGTAATTAAATGTTCATGGATTATATACTCCAATTCAGAGGCAGATATTGGCAGAATGGATTAAAAAAACGAATCCTATGATCTCTATATGCTACCTATAAGGGAGTCACGCTTTAAGTCTAAGACACAGGCTGAAAATAAAAGGAAAATAAATACTAAGCAAGTAGTTTCCAAAAGAGAACTAGACTGGCTTTGATAACATAAGACAAACTTTTTTTAAATTTTTTATTTTATTTGACAGAGAGAGAACTCAGCGAGAGAGGGAACACAAGCAGGGGGAGTGGGAGAGGGAGAAGCAGGCTTCCCGCAAAGCAGGGAGCCCAATGCGGGGCTCGATCCCAGGACCCTGGGATCATGACCTGAGCCGAAGGCAGACGCTTAACGACTGAGCCACCCAGGCATCCCAAGGCAAACTTTTATGACAGTTTTCTTCTAGAAAAAAATAAGGACATTTTATAATGACAAAAGGGCCCATCCTTCAAGGAGATTACAAACATTTTACACTTAACAGAGCTCCGAAATACATAAAACAAACTGACAGAATTGAAAAGAGAAACAGACCCCTCAACAATAACAATCGGAGACTTCAATATTCAACTTCCAATAATGAATAGAATCTGTCATTTCTTGTGATGCTCACAAGGGTGGGCAAAGTAGGGGCTGAGATCCATATTTCATGGTACAGGGTACTGACATTTAGAGAGCTTAAGTGACTTGCTCAGAGTTGCAGTTCTGATGAATGATGGTTCTGAGGCAGGGGATACAGATGGTTCCCTGGGGATAGAGATCCCTGATCACCTGAATATGAGATCATGCCCTGGACATCTGAATCAAGCCCTTACCTCACTCACTTGCTCATATCCTCTTGCCCCAAGGTTTCTGCAGGGAGACAGCTGGTGCCCCAAGGAGGTGCTTGGACCAAGAGAATGGCTCAAATCCTGACCCAACTCCTGGCTCTATGTTTCAATCCCTGACTCAAAATACAATATCTTTCCTCCAAATGAAGAACCCCTGATGGGTTGGGGGGATCTGAACATGTCTCCATCTCCCCTCACTTGCCCCCAGCACTTGATTCTATCTGCTGCGTTTCAGTGAGACTTCCTGTCAGGTTATTGCCCTGAATGACCAGTAGTCTGCTTGACTCCCAACTGGCTCAGAACCCAGGACATTCCAAACCAACTGCCCACATAACAGTTGCCCAAAGAACTAGCTTTGTCTTCAACTGACCAAACGTGGATGATGAGCAGTTAATTAACTAGGAAAGGGGTCTGCCAGGCTGGCACTTTTGTGGCTTAGTGGATGAAGTCTACAAGCCCCTAGTGTCTCCCTGACTAAAGATCTGACCCACCATCTGAGCAGCCACTAAGGAAGGCATGGCCAAGAGCAAGAAGTAGTTGCACTGGCTCTTGAGTATGCACGTTCCCTGCTCATTCCTTCCTTTCCAACATCCAGTGTCTTTTGTACAAACTACAGTCATTCTTCTTTAATGTAATTACTGATTTTATTCCCATGGTACTTTCGATGGAGTAATTAGTGGGGGTGATATTTGTGGCTCTACCATGTTGTTTGGTCCAATGCCCATTTCAATGTGGCTGAACCACTGTGGGCACAGCCAGCAGAACAGTGGACAGTAAGCAGATTTTCTTGAACACAGATAGTTATGTTGTGAATCCCATGTTTGAATCCCTTATGATCTTTTTCTTTTTATAACCTGAGCCACGATCCTAGAAAATACACTGAAAATAAAACTGTTGATATACAGCTGGGAGAAGACCCTGGGAGTACATTCATTCATTCCTAGGCCACACTTCTGTTCTGTTAGCAAAGAGGGGTATTACGATCTAATGTGTACCTAACATCCCCAGCACACTCACTGCATGGGGTTGTGACTTTATTAGGATGAGACAATATAGAAAGGCAGCACAGCACGGGACCGAGAGAGAGTGAGAGAGAGAGCATGGGAGCTGGTGTCTGGTGGCTGGTATCAAATCATACTAGAAGCACATGTACCTGGGAAAGTTACTTAACCCTTTTGTCCTTGGTTCCCTGTTCTGTGGCATGAGGCCTACTTACTAGTATTCCCTTATGAAGCCTAATATAAGACAATCCAGATAGCACCTGAAGAAAATGACTGGTACTTCATAAATGCTATATAAGTATTCCAATATTAAATGTCTGCAAGAATAAGCAAGAAATATAGGAGTGGCTGCCTCCAGAGAGGAAACTTGAATGGATACAGGGCGGGGGAGGGTGCAAGGTGACCTTTCAGCCTTCACATGGGCATGATGCTTTATAGCTTATGGAGAATATGTCATCATCTCCTGTCATCCCCCATCATCCCCATGGGATATGCAGGGCAGGTCCTGTGGCCCCTGTTTTGTGGTTCATGGCTCTAAATTGCAGAGATTTTAAATGACTTGCCTGGAGTTACAAGGCTGATGACAGACCTGAGATAGGAAAGTAGTTGTTTCCCTGGGGACAGAGATCCCTGAACAAACCCCTCCCTATGCCGAGTCCTCCAGATCATGTGCTGGACTTCTGAACCAAGGGCTACCCTCCCTCCATTCCCCAAATTTTCCTGCCCCAAAGTTGCTGCCAGGACACAGAAGGTGCCTGAGCCAAGAGAAGGGCACATGCCTGACCCAGCCTCCACCCAAACATTTCAATCTCTGACTCAAAAGCTGTGACATTTTCCTGAAAGGAAGTCCCTTAACAGGTCAGGGGGAAAATCCCTCCTCCCACATCGTCACACATCAGCTGCCTCAAGGCAGACCGAGGGTCTGACCAGTGGTCTGCTTGACTCCTTTGTGGCCCAGAGCCCAGGCTTTTTCAAACCAACTTGCACATAATGCCTCCTCTCTAATGAATCAGCTTGGCCTTCAAGGAACAACCGTAGATGAACCACTAATTAACGAGGAAAGTGACCTGAAGGGCTGGTGCTTTGCTGATTTAATGGATGAAGCTGGTGTGTCCTCCACTGTCTTCTGACCACTGATCTGAGCAATAGTCTGAGCAGCCTGAGCTAAAGGCCTGGTCGAGAGCGGGCAAAGCCTACACTGGCTCTGAGTGTGCACTTTCCTACTCCCCAAACTATGAAGTCTCTATAGACTCCTCACCCTTCTCTAGACCCTGAAGTGGCAGGGAGAGGGTCCCTCTGTCACCAAATGTTCATTCCACCAACCCAATGGCACTGTCCCTTCTCACCACTGTCCCAGGCAGCACCCAAACACCCAGTAATCCTGTTCGCATCAACCTAATGGAAATCACTCCGTGAAATCCCAGTTTCATTCCTTTATAAAAATCTCTGGATTTATAGACCGCTAATGTTTGGTTTTGGATCTTGACATCTACATTCAGAAGAATTAACTTGTGATTTCCCTTTATTGTGATGTCTATTGCTAGGTGGCATCAAAATTCTCCTGATCTGATGAAAGCAGTATAGGTGTCTTCCCTTTGTATATGTTCTCTGGAAGAGGATGTAGGAGAATGGCTTCATTTCTAAAATACTTCATAGAAATTAGACGAAACCATCTGTGCCTGAAGTTTGCTTTGTAGAAAAAAATATTTTTACATTTCTTGTTTTTTAATTGGTGTTTATTTTACATATTGTAAATCCCCAAATCATAAGTGTCTAGCTTTATGGTTTCCTGTAATATAAATGCTTCTGTTGCCAACACCAGTTCAACATACAGAACATCTCCAGCCTCCTTTAGAAGGAGTTAAGAATAATACCTAATTTATTAGGATACAAGAATGAAATCATCTACTCCATGTATAGCCCAGGCACAATGATTACACATAATTAGCTCAAAAATAGTGTGGCAACATCCTTGGACAGTAGTTAACTTGCCTGCATGGATTATTACCATCATCCTGTCTCCACTTTTGTGGTTACATGCATTAGCCATGACCCCAGTTTTTGGTTGGTTTTCCTAAAGTGCCAACAAGTAAGTTAGGGAAGCAATGGAGAACATGTGCACTTGTCTGCTTTACCATTTTCATCCCAAGCACCCTGCATTCACATTTCCTCTTCCTGTTCTTCTTTGCCCCAATTTGCTTTGTCTTTTCCTTCTTTTGAGTCCATTTCAAAAGAATTTGTTGACAGCTGAAAGGAAGAGAAGAATCAGGCATAACCAGAGCCACCTAGGGCAGGTAACCATTAAGTGGAGGATGCTGAGAGCAGATCCAGAATTCCTGGGGCCCCTCCATCAGGGACCCTTCTGACTCCTTTCTGACTCCCAGCCCAGCTCCCCGCTGGGGCCATTCAGGGCTGCTCACCAGGAGTCAATGGTGCAGACCCAGGTTCAGGGGCCAGAGCAACACTAAAAAAGTGGATGAGGATGGGGCACCTGGGTGGCTCAGTTGGTTAAGCATCTGCCTTCAGCTCAGGTCATGATCCCAGGGTCCTGGGATCGAGCCCCGCATCGGGCTCTCTGCTCCGAGGGAAGCCTGCTTCTCCCTCTCCCACTCTCCCTGCTTGTGTTTCCTCTCTCGCTGTGTCTCTCTCTGTCAAATAAATAAATAAAATCTTTAAAAAAAAAAGTGGATGAGGTAGGCTGCAGGGAGGTTTTATAGACATTGATCCAAGGACCTTCAGTGCCTGGATGAGACCACATCCTACAGGATGAGCATTATAAAAAGAGGGAATGAGGAAGAGCTACAAAGAGGAGCTTATGGACAGTAAAAACAGAAAGTGAAAAGAGATTAAAGAGGAAATAAACTGCATGCACAGTTTTGCTCCCTGCATTGTAGTCCTCAAAATCCATGAAGTAATCCTGTGCATGGATAATTGTAGGAGTGGGGAGGAGGAAGCCTTGAGAAAGGATGGGCACAGTCAGGGTTGAGGTGAGAACTTGGACCCACTGCTCCTGGCAGGAAAAAGGCTGACCTGGGGATGATTCCGTCTTCACCTCTGCAATGAGGGAGTGGGTCTCTGTGATCTCCAATGTATTTTTTCCAGCCTTCAAATTTCATAACTGTGGCCAGGAATGAACTCCTGTGTCATCTTGTCCTTACAAGAAGGCAGTCACTATCTGCATGCATTTCTGTGTGTGCTGTTGCCTTCCTCAGTACTCATGACTCAGTACTCCCCTTCCTCTTCTCTTCCTTAGTGTTCATTGTCCTTCTCCTTGTCAACCTCTACCAGCCATATTGTTTTAAAATATGGGAACACTGGAGGAATGATGATGGGTATACTGCCTTTCTCCCTCATCAATCAATTGATCAATTAACCAATCCATCCAGCAGGCACCTGTCATGGGACTGGGGTTTTGTTGGGCCCTGTGGGAGAGAATGGCAACCAGTTCCACATACTATCTGTCCTGTCCTTCTGATTGAAGATCATTAATTCTCAAAAAACCCCATAGGTTTCCTAGCCCCTTGGAGAGCATGAACATGACATTAGAAGTAAGCTAACTCGTCCAAATTCCCTTAGTCTGTAAGTGGGGCAACAGGGCCTCTACAGCAGGTGTGGCGACATAAACACACAGTACATGCCAGGGTTTGCCCTGAACCTTGTAAGAACTGGGAGGGTGGGCCTTGGGCAGGCTTGAAGAAAGGTCATGGGGTGGGCATGACCAGGGTGTAGGGAGCAGGGCCAGCACTGTGTGGCTGAAGCAGTGGGTTCTGAGAGGAGCACTGACTCCCTGCCCTGCTGCCCAGAGAGAGGCTCTGTCCTGTGCCTGGTTAATGCCAGGTGACCAGGTCAGCAGGGCTGTAAGAGCGAGTGTGTGAAGCAGACCCAGCAGCCCCTCATACAGTCCTCTAGAATCCCTGCTGGCCATGGAGGGTCTCCAGGGCAGCTGCACATGGGCCTCTCTCAGATGGAAGCACATTCACAGGTCAGACTTGAGTGAGGTGTGGAGGCTGGGATGAGCTAAAGGACATTGGAACATATGCAGTAATTCCAGAGGAAATATTCTTTAACTTGTCCAGCTCTGCAAGTTTAGGAGGAGCAAACGGGACAGGAACATAATGTTACTAGTCCTATAAATTAAAAAGGAGAGAGTTGACCTCTCATCTACCTCCTGGCTTACACTAGAAGAACTTCATATCCAGATTCAAGTGCTGTGAGAGAGCCGTTGTGTCTCACCAGATTACATCCATCATAGGTCAATAACAAGAAAGATACCAAAATCCCAAGAGGTGCTAATGAAACAGAATCTAAGCTTTGACATCTGGCAGTGGGAAAGAGAAGGAAGTACAGGTTTCTTGGGAAAGAATTTTTAAATAGAAAAGCAAAACTGATGATTACAAACAGCACACTCAATACCTATGGACTCAATTCCTCCTACTAATATGTCATTAAAATATGAAATGAACAAGTTAAACTTGTACATATATTTCCCTTTCCTTTCTGATTTCTTATCCACCTTCCTCAGTCTCCAGAGCAGCAGGTGCAACCTAATTGTACCAGGAACCCTCTTGCATTGCTTCCTACCTGAGTGTTGTTCCCTACCTGGAGAGTCATCCTCCTCACTACTGGAATCTTGAATGCTCTCCACAAGCAAATCTATAGAAACACAAACATCAGCAATCAGATTATTAGAGAGGGGCTCACCCTTTCCTCCTCCTCTAGTTGAGGTTGTGTGGGTCATACGGCATCAGCATCAGCATCAACCTGATATTTCCTGTGGATTCTCAGAATTTCGCTGGACTTGGTGGAGTCAGAGCCCTTCAACAAGAATTGATCACAGTTGCAAACCTTCAAATGAGACAGAGATGCTGAATGAATCACCCTTTGCACTCTCAGTTCTACAGGCACATTATGGCTCTTACCTCCAAACAAACCACCTGAGATTCAAATTATTATGGCACATTTGAAATGTGGCTAGTGTGACTGAGCAATGTAATGTTATTTTAATTCACTGAATGATGGAATAAAATTAATTATGAGCAGACACATGTGACTAGAGCCTACCACCCTGGATAGCACAGTTCTAGAATCCAAAGATGAAAAAGAGGTAACGAAGTAGTTTGCTGGCCTGATCTGATCATGTGTAAGTATTTCTGGGCTCATGCACACATGCCAGGCACTACCTGAGGTTCTGGGACACTAAAGAGTAAGGTCAACAACCAGGCCCTAGAGGAAGTGACCTACAGAAATCCCAATGTCACTGTATAGAAACAGAAAAATTTCTAAAATATATATGGAACCACAAAGGACCTCAAATAACTAAAACAATTTTGAGAACGAAGAACAAAGATGGAGTCTCCACACTTCCTGACTTTAAAGCATATTACAAAGCTACAGTAATCAAACAGAATGGTACCAGCATAAAAACAGGCAGATAGACCAGTGGAACAGAACAGAGAGGCCCCAAATAAACTCACAGATACATAGATAAGTGATCTTTGACAAGGGTGCCAAGACTACACAATGGGGAAAGTAAAGGGGGCATAGAGTGAACACTGACACTCTCTAACCCAGCTGTTTAGGAGATTTGCAACAAGGGTGATGGGCACCAAGCTAAAAGCCAAGTTTTACTTTGAGTTCCTATTTGCCACTGTACTTTGGGTATGTTCTTATAGGATTTGAGCATTTCTCATGGTATGGTAATGTCATCAATTACATTAAATAATCTTCTTGATTCTTATCTGCTCTGGGCCATGTGTAAGCAATGACCTCAGCTATGACTGATGTTGGCTTGCACTGTCCTATGTGGGGCTTCCTACCTCAGAATCTGTGGACTGACCAGGAGCATGTGGACTTCCTATGTGGGTTTCACACTAATGACTATTCCAGAGTTGGCTGTTAAATACACCTATAGTTGTCCTGGGTTATGTACCATTGAGGCCACCTTATAATGTTGTCAGTGTTTGGGACATGTGTACACTTTAGTACTTTTGGGAGTGTGCACGGATGCTGAAACTCCCCTGCTCTGTGACTAATGATCCTGTGGCTGAATGATAAGTGCAGGTTAGTAGCTCAGAGCATCAACAACAGGGATCCAGGCCTAGGTCCACATTTTGGCTTTTCTACTTGGGAGGTCAAGACCTTGGGACATTCATTTCTGCTCCATCTCTATCTGAGGAAGGGAATATTAAACAAACTTCCAGGCACAGCTGTGGTGATGGAGGAATTTGGTATTTTACATGAAGTGTGCAGTGGTGATGAGATTTTTTTTGGAAAGTTGACACTTGCATTGTTCTGTGTAAGTGGGAAATACTTCCTGAAGAAACACACACATACTCAACACACTCACATTCACATTTACACCACATAGACAACCCTTAGCCCTCACACACAAACCACACAACCTAAATGACCTGTCATACATGGTCCATAGTCTTTACTGGACAGTTGGTTTCTCCCACTACTAGATTCAACCCTCATTCCTAGCAAGAACCCAGAATCAGGGTGGCTCTCCAGACCAAAGCAGACAAGAAAGCCCCACCTTCTTCATCACCTAGATTATTTCTCAGTGAATGGTTATTAAAAAAAAGGAATGCTTTTATTTCCTGTTGAATTAATCTGCAATAAAAAAAAAAAAAACCCAAACACTATGAGGATGGCATCACCCTAAACACTGTTGGTACAGGTCTTTTGTTCTCTTTAAGAAACCTGATGGGAACCAGTGGTTGAATCAGTGGCCCCAAAACAAAATATACAGGACACGTGTGGAAAAATGCATGAGCTTTTCATGGAAGATCTCTCATGTCCATTTTGCTCAGCAAATACAAAACTTTTTTCCAAGGAGGAACATTTTCTACTGGAAAAAATCCTTACTACCGTACAGTTTATAACTGATGCTGTCATTTTTTATTACCTTTTTGTATCAGCTCTCAGTTGGTAATAGACTTCCACTAAACCTTCCCTAACCAAGGAAATTGCATCTACCATCACTAATGTATATTGTCAGATTTTCATGTCTGCATTAGCTTGAAAAGCAAAGAAACGAAGCAACGTTTCTATTTCAGACAAAGTCAAGCTTAACTTGGGGAGAGATGGGGCCTGCACTGTCACTGGGAACGTCCTCCAATGGACACTCCAGGGAATCTGAGGGACATAGGGTAACTGTCAGGACACTGATTGTGCTGCTCAGAAATTACTCAGAGAACTCTGACTGATGTGAACATGGGGCAAGAGGTATGGATGTGATTGGTTAACAGGCAAGGTGAGCTGTTGCTGGGCCATCCTCCTTGGTGTATGAATGAAGGCAAAGAAAAGGAGCAGGAAGGAAGTGAAAAACAGAGCTTTTGGCTTTAGAGCTAAGTGGAATCTAATTCGTGTGAAATAGTCCATCTAAAAGGGAGCAAACACTAAAGTGCATGCTATGTTTCAGTGATAGAGTCCCATGACTCCTCCTGACTGTTTTGAAATCCAGTCAAATTCCCACTGCTTCATATGTTACAGGACCATTTCAGCTTCCATGTCTTCATATATGCAGCTACTGTATTCATCATCTTTTCTATTGAATTTTTTTTAATTTTTTTATTGTTATGTTAATCCCCATACATTACATCATTTCTATTGAATTTTTTACTTTTTTTTTTACTGTGGTGAAATATATATGTATATATACTGTATATATATATACTATTTTTTACTGTGGTGAAATATATATATGTGTATATATATATATATATACTGTGGTGAAATATATATATATAATATTTATCCTTCTAATCATTTGTAAGTGTACACTCAATGGCATTAATTACATTCACAATGCTGTGTACTCATCATTATCATTTATACCCCAAACCTTTTCATCATATCCAACATAACCTCTGAAAAACCTATGAAAAACAATCCACCTTCTCCCCTGCTTCCATCCCATGGTAATCTCTACTTTCTGTCTCTATGATTTTGCCTATTCTGGGTACCTCATATATGTGGATTCATACATATATGTCTTTCTGTGCCTGCCTTATTTCAGAAAGCATATTATTTTTTCAAGGTCAATCCATGTTTTAGCATATTTTGAAATGTTAAATAGGGGCGCCTGGGTGGCTCAGTCTTTAAGCGTCTGCCTTTGGCTCGGGTCATGATCCCAGGGTCCTGGGATCGAGCCCCACATTGGGCTCCCTGATCAGCAGGAAGCCTGCTTCTCCCTCTCCCTCTGCCCCTGCTTGTGTTCCCTTTCTCGCTGTCTCTCTCTCTCTCTGTCAAATAAGTAAATATTTTAAAAAATAAATAAAATTGCTAAATAGTCTATTGTGTGTATGTATCACATTTTATTTATTCATTCATCACTTGTTGGATTTTTGGGTTGTTCCCTTTTTTGGCTAATGTGAGTAAGAGTGCTATGAACATTGGTGTACAGATTCCTGTATGATACTGTAATGATGATACATGACATTATGCACTTGTCAAAACCCAAATGTCAAAGCACAAAGAGTGAATCTTAATGAAAACTATGGACTTTAATTAATAAAATGTATCAATGTTGTTTTACTAATTGTTTTTTTTTTTTTTAAAGATTTTATTTATTTATTTGACAGAGAGACAGCGAGAGCAGGAACACAAGCAAGGGGAGTGGGAGAGGGAGAAGCAGGCCTCCCACCGAGCAGGGAGCCCGACGCGGGACTCGATCCCAGGACCCTGGGATCATGACCTGAGCCGAAGGCAGACGCTCAACGACTGAGCCACCCAGGCGCCCTGTTTTACTAATTGTAACAAATGTGCCACACTTATAAGATATTAATAGGGGAATGGGGGGGGGAATGGAGCTTTCTGTATTATTTGCTCAACTTTTATGTTAATTTAAACATATTCTAAATCTATTAATTTTTTAAAATCTGGAAACACTTTCAGGGAGAGATCTATTATCAGTCAATGTTCAAAAATCAGCTAAGGTTTATACACTACCTAGAGACATTGTTCATTGTAAAATGTGAATCTAGTTTTTGAGTTAGAAATACATTTTGACTTCTATAGTTTTAGTATGATCAATTGATGTAATAAATTTAAATTTGCACACATAAAAGAAAAATGTGCCTTAGCATATTTATAGTTTTCACTTAAATATAGGACACTGAATAAAATAGAATAATTATTGTTGAATCAACTTAATGAGTAAATTTCCACAGTACCTTCATCTAGGTTGTTTATAGGGTGCACCCTCTTGTGTGGCCAAAAGCAGTTTTCTGAACGCTGATTGGGGCTGGAAGTTGATATTCTTGACCTCGGATGTTTCTTCTTACATCTTAATGCAAGATCCTGGGAAGTGCATTACAGTAGAACTATTGGCATCTTGCTGGCAGAAGATCACAGGGAAATTAGTGATCATTTACTCATAGTTCAACCTTCTGCTCTCCTTATTCACCAGCTGCCCAGCAGAGCCTCTTGAATCAAAGTTGGACTTCAGAAGATGTTGTAGTTTGGGGTGCTCTTAAAAAACACCCAAAGACAAGTTTTGTGGGCAAATACTTTTATTTAGTTGAGATGTTATAAGAAACGCAACAAAGCACAGTGACCACACCTGATGGCCTGGCCTCAAATCCCATTTAGAAGCTATACATACCTGAGAGAGTTATGGAGAGCCCTCTGTGCTTCAGTTCACTGTTCTGAGATATAGAAATGTTAATATAGCCTACTAATTAGTGTTCTGTTTTGAGGCCAAAAGTGATTTACTATGAGTAAAGCCTTAAAAGAAGTAAAGGACTGGTGCTTCATAATTGCTCTAAAGTGTTCAATTATTGGATGACTACAAGAATAAGGTAGACACCTGGTAGTAGTTGAATCCAGAGGGGAATTGGATGATTCTACAGCAAGGGAGGATGGAAGCTTACTCTTCAACCTTTACATGGGAGTGATTCTTCACAGTTATGGAGAATGTGTATTATTGTCTCCTATTATCCCCACAGCAGCCCTCTTGGGGTGGAGGCAAAGCAGGGGCTATACCCCATATTTTATAGTAGAGGGCACTGAAATTAAGAGAGATGAAGTGACTTGCCCTGAGTCATCACATTGATGAGTGATGGATCTGGGACAGGAATGTAGTTGGTTCCCTGGGGGAGAGAGATCCTGGACCACCTGAGACCTTCCCAAGGCCCCTCCCTGAGAAAAATCCCCTGGACTCCAGAACAAAAAAGCTCTACTCCCTTTCTTTCTCAAGTCCTCCTGCCCCAAGGATTCTATGGGAAAGAGTTGATGCCCTAGAGATGGTGTCTGAGTTGAGAAAAATTTAAATCCTAATTCAACCTCCTGCCTCTGCGTTTCAATCCCTGACCCAAATTATTATGCAGGAACCTCCAAACAAAGCCCCTTTGAAGAACCAGAGAAAGTCCAAATGTAGCCATTTTCCACAGCACTTGGTGAGGCAGACAAAGGTTAATGAAATAATCACAAAAATATAAATTTACATGGGAGGGTGTAGGCAAGATTGAATTTAGCTGGATATCTATCAAACCATTCTGAACACCCATGAATTCAGCCTGAGATGTAAGAAAATATATTTGGAACTCTACAAGTAGAAAAGCGACTGCTTTTTGCAAGGTAGGAGGTGCAGAGATGTGAATCTGTGGGGAGATATCAGAAGATAAATCGAAGGGGGGGGGAGCCTCCATGAGCTGGCTACCAGAAAATGATATAACCCCAGAGTGCAAAATTGGAACCCTTAGAAATCTGCTCCAGTGAGAGACATCCTTTTCTGAAAGGGGCTGAGGGGATGAAAAGGGCAGAATTCTAGGTGGGTCATTGTGGTCTCAGTATCCCAGGAGTCACAGAATGAACAGGGGTGTCTGAACTGATAGAGGGCTCAACCAGTGAAGCGGGGAAACTGGTTATGGTCAGTGAGCCCAGGAGGGGACTCTCAGCTTGAGTCCACATAAACCGAGAGCAGGGCAGTTCGGGTGGCTGCTCTCTGCCAGAGCACCGTGAAAAGGACTGGAACACGCAGGCTGTTTATCGTCCCCCAGGAGGGGCAAAATGGCTGTGCAACAGCTCTCAGGATGGGGGCCCCAGAAAGGACAGTAGAGAGATCCCCAGCCATCCCCCAGGAGCAGTGGAGCTTGGCACATGCATGAGCCTGCAACTGCTCTCTGTCCCAAGGCACACAAAGGGCAGTGACACAGGACCCACTGACTCCCTCTGGGAGGATTACAGTGGGCACCCACTACAAGAGTCTTTGGAGTTTGGCACACAAAAAAGTGAAGACTATCCCAGAGGGTTTATTGGAGGGGGGGACCACAATCTTTCGGCTCTGGGCTGGAGATCTGGGCATGGCCATTTTTATTCTGATCCTCTAAAGAGGTGCAGACAGCCTCCAGGGAACAAAAGCCACAGAAGACCAGATATACTGAGTCCAGCCCCCCGGCAAAGAGTGGTGTAACTCCGCCCAGGCAAAGACACCCAAGAAGCAGCACAGCAGGCCCCTCCCCCAGAGGACTGACTGGAAGAACAGGTGGACTACAACTTTATGGATCCCACAAGACTATAAAACTCCAGTGCCAGGGGAAAATAATATATTGAGCTCCAGGTGTTTTATCATGATTCATTTATCTTTCAGTCTAAAATTTTCCATTTCTTTTTTTTACCTTTTTCCCATTTCACCTAGTTTCTTATTTTACCAACTTATGTTTTTAAGTCACTTTTTTTTTTAAAGATCTTATTTATTTGACAGAGAGAGACAGCCAGAGAGGGAACACAAGCAGGAGGAGTGGGAGAGGGAGAAACAGGCTTCCCGAAGAGCAGGGAGCCTGATGCTGGGCTCGATCCCAGGACCCTGGGATCATGACCTGAGCCAAAGGCAGACGCTTAACGACTGAGCCACCCAGGTGCCCCGTTAAGTCCCTTTTTAATTTCTATTTTTTATACCCACGTTTTATAGATATATGCTTCATTTTAGTCCTTTTTTTCACTCTATCCAATTTTATTTATAAATAAAAGTTTTGCTTTCTTTGCAATTTTGGAATGTAGTGTCTTCTAACACACAGACCAAAATTCATTCAGGAACAAGTGGATCACCCTGCTTTGTCTGCCCTGAGAGATTATAGTCTCCCTTCCACCTCCCTTTTTGATTTTATTTTGTTTTTGTTTTGTTTGTTTTCTGTAGTAGTTTCCAACTACTTTGGATTTGTCTAGGGTGTATTGTCTTGGGTCGTGGGGGATATTTTGGACTTTGCTCACTCGCACACCCATTCTTCTCTGGGCAAAATGACTAGAAGGAGGAATTCACAACAAAAGAAAGAACCAGAGACAATATTCTCTGCCACAGAGCTAATTGATATGGATATAAGTAAGAAGTCAGAGATGGAATTCAGGATAGCAATTATAAAATTAATAGTTGGGCTTGAAAAAAAGCATAAATGACAGTAGAGAATCTCTAAGGGCAGAAATGAGATCTAATTAGGCCAAACTTAAAAGTGCTGCTGAGATACAGTCTAAATTGGGTGCTCTAACAGCTAGTGTCAATGAGGCAGAAGAGAGAATAAGCGATCTAGAGACAGGCTGATGGAAAGGAAAGAAGTTGAGGAAGGGAGAGAAAGACAACTCAGAGCCCATGAAGAAAGGGTTAGAGAACTTAATGATGCATTGAAAAGAACCATTGTCAGAATCACTGGGATGCAAGACGGGGTGGAGAGAGAGAGGGCTAGAAAGTATATTTGAGCAAGTCATGGCTGAGAACTTCCTTAATCTGGGGAAGGAAACAAGTATTCATGTCTAAGAAGGCAGAGAGGACCCCTCCCAAAATCAATAAAAATAGATCAACACCCTGACATATAATAGTGAAACTTGCAAATTTTAGAGAAAAAGAAACTATCCTGAGAGTAGCTTGAGACAGAAGGTTCCTTATGTACAGAGGGAGGAACATCAGAATAACCTCAGACCTATCCACAGAAACCTGGCAGGCCAGAAAGGCCTGGGATGATATATTTAGGGTGCTAAATGAGAAAAATATGCAGCCAAGAATACTTTAACAAGTAAGGCATCATTCAGAATGGAAGGACAGATAAAGAGCTTCCAGGACAGACAGAAACTGAAAGAATATGTGACCACCAAGCCAGCCCTGCAAGAAATATTAAGGAGGATACTGTAAGAGAAGAGATATCCCAAGAGTAACATAGACCAAAAGTAACAGAATCTACAGAAACAGAGACTTTAGGAAATACAATGGCACTAAATTCATATCTTTCAATAGTTACTCTAATGTAAATGGGCTGAATGCTCCAATCAAGACATAGGGTATTATATTGATTAAAAAGGAAGACCCATTCATATGCTGTCTACAAGAGACTCATTTTAGACTGAAAGACCCCTCCAGACTGAAATTGAAGGGATGGAGAACCATCTACCATGCCAATGGACCTCAAAAGAAAGTTGGGGTAGCAATCCTCATATCAGACAAATTAGATTTTAAACCAAAGACTGTAGTAAGAGATGTAGAGGGACACTATATCATACTTAAAGGGTCTATCCAACAAGAAGACCTAACAATTATACATATCTATGACCCCAACGTGGGAGCAGCCAATTATATAAACTAATAACCAAAGTAAAGAAACATATTGATAATAATACATTAATAGTAGGGGAATTCAACACCTCACTCACAGCAATGGACAGATAATCGAAGCAGAAGATCAACAAAGAAACATGGGCTTTGAATAACACACTGGAACAGATGGACTTCACAGATATATACAGAACATTCCATCCTAAAACAACAGAATACTCATTCTTCTTGAGGGCACATGGCACTTTCTCAAGAACAAATAAATAAACAAAATCACATACTGGGTCACAAATCAGGTCTCAGCTGATACCAAAAGATTGAGATTATTCCCTGCATATTTTAAGACCACAATGCTTTAAAACTGGAACTCAACCACAAGAAGAAATTTGGAAGGAACTCAAACCCTTAGCGGTTAAGGAGCATCCTACTAAAGAATGAATGGGTCAACCAGGAAATTAAAGAAGAATTTAAAAAATTGATGGAAACTAATGAGAATGAAAGCACATCAGTTCAAAACCTCTGGGATACAGCAAAGGTGGTCTTAAGAGGAGAGTACATAGTAATACAAGCCTCTCTCAAAAAATTAGAAAAATCCCAAATGCACAAGCTAACTTTACATCTAAAGGACCTGGAGAAAGAGTAGCAAATAAAGCCTAAACCAAGAGGAGAAGAGAAATAATAAAGATTAGAGCAGAAATCAATGAAATAGAAACCAGAAGAACAGTAACAGATCAACGAAACTAGAAGCTGGTTCTTTGAATGAATTAATAAGATTGATAAACCTCTGGCCAGACTTAACCAAAAGAAAAGAGAAAGGACCCAAACTAATAAAATCATGAATGAAAGGGGAGAGATCACAACTAATACCAAGGAAATAGAAAAAATATTAGAAATTATTGCAGTAGGGATGCCTGGGTGGCTCAGTCAGTTGGGCATCTGCCTTTGGCTCAGGTCATGATCCCAGGGTCCTCGGATCAAGTCCTGCATTGGGCTCCTTGCTGTGGAAGAAATGGATGCATTCCTAGGAAGTTATAAACTACCAAGACTGAAGCAGAAAGAAATAGACAATCTGAACAGACCCATAACCAGTAAGAAAATTGAAGCAGTAATTAAAAATCTCCCAACAAACAAGAGTCCAGGGCCAGATAACTTCCCAAGGGAATGCTACCAAACATTTAAAGAAGACTTAATACCTATTCTTCTGAAGCTGTTTCAAGAAATAGAAATGGAAGGAAAACTTCTAAACTCATTCTATGAGGCCAGCATTACCCTGATCCCTAAACCAGACATAGACCCCACCAGAAAGGAGAATTAGAGGCCAATATCTCTGATGAATATGGATGCAAAAATCCTCACCAAAATACTAGCCAATAGGATCCAACAGTATATTAAAAGGATTATTCACCACAACCAAGTGGGATTTATTCCTGGGCTGCAAGGTTAGTTCAACATCCACAAATCAATCAATGTGATACCCTACATTAATAAAAGAAAGATCAAGAACAATATGATCCTCTCAATAGATGTAGAAAAAGCATTTGACAATGTACAGCATCCTTTCTTGATTAAAACTCTTCACAGTGTAGGGATATCATAAAAGCCATCTATGAAAATCCCACAACAAATATCATTCCCAATGGGGAAAAACCGAGAGCTTTTCCCCTAAGGTCAAGAACATGGCAGGGATGTCCACTATCACTACTGCTGTTCAACATAGTACTAGAAGTCCTAGCCCCAGTAATCAGACAACAAAAGAAATGAGGATCTGAATTGGCAAAGAAGTCAAACTCTCACTCTTTGCAGATGATATGATACTTTATGTGGAAAACCCAAAAGACTGCACCCCAAAACTGCTAGAACTCATTCAGAAATTCAATAAAGTGGTAGGATATAAAATCAATGCACAGAAATTGGCTCCATTTCTATACACCAGCAACGAGACAGAAGAAAGAGAAATTAAGGAGTCGATCCCATTTACAATTGCACCCCAAACCATAAAATACCTAGGAATAAATCTAACCAAAGAGGCAAAGGATCTGTACTCAGAAAACTATAGAATACTCATGAAAGCAATTGAGGAAGACGTGGAAATGGGAAAACATTCCATGTTCGTGGATTGGAAGAACAAATGTTGTTAAAATGTCTATGCTACCTAGAGCAATCTACACATTCAATGCAATCCCTATCCAAATACCATCAACTTTTTTCACAGAAATGGAAAAAATAATCCTAAAATTTGTATGGAACCAGAAAAGGCCCTGAATAGCCAGAGGAACTTTGAAAAAGAAAACCAAAGCTTGTGGCATCACAATTCCGGACTTCAAGCTCTATTACAAAACTGTAATCATTAAGACAGTGTGATACTGGCACAAAAACAGACACATAGATCAATGGAACAGAATAGAGAACTCAGAAATGAACCCTCAATTCTATGGTCGACTAATCTTCCACAAAGCAGGAAAGAATATCCAATGGAAAAAAGACAGTTTCTTCAACAAATGGTATTGGGAAAATTGGACAGCCACATGAAAAATGAAGCTGGACCATTTCCTTACACCATCCACAAAAATAGACTCAAAATGGATGAAAGACCTAAGTGTGAGACAGGGATCCATCAAAATCCTAAAGGAGAATCCCAGGCAGCAACCTCCTTGACCTTGGCCGCAGCAACTTCTTCCTGGACACATCACTAAAGGCAAGGGAAACAAAAGCATAAATGAACTATTGAGACTTCATCAAGATAAAAAGCTTCTGCACAGCAAAGGAAATAGTCAACAAAACCAAAAGACAACTGACAGAATGGGAGAATATATTTGCAAATGACATATCAGATAAAGGGCTAGTATCCAAAACCTATAAAGAACTTATCAAACTCAACACCCAAAGAACAAATAATTGAATCAAGAAATGGGCAGAAGGCAGGAACAGACACTTCTCCTAAGAAGACATCCAAATGGCCAACAGACACATGAAAAAAGGCTCAACATCACTCGGTATCAGGGAAATACAAATCAAAACCTCAATGAGATACCACCTTACACCTTAACAAGTCAGGAATCGACAGATATTGGCAAGGATGTGGAGAAAAGGGAACCCTCCTACACTGTTGGTGGGAATGCAAGCAGGTGCAGCCACTCTGGAAAACAGCATGGATGTTCCTCAAAAAGTTGAAAATAGAACTACCTTATGACCCAGCAATTGCACTAGTGGGTATTTACCCCAAAGATACAAATGTAGTAATCCAAAGGTGTAGGTGTTCTACACCCCAATGTTTATAGCAGCAATGTCCACAATAGCCAAAATGGAAAAAGCCCTGATGTCCATCGACAGATGAATGGATAAAGAAGATGTGGTATATATATACAATGGAATATTATGCAGCCATCAATAAAATGAAATATTGCCATTTGCAACGATGTGGATGGAACTAGAGTATTATGCTAAGCAAAATAAGTCAATCAGAGAAAGACAATTATCATATGACCTCACTGATATGTGGAATTTGAGAAACAAGGCAGAGGATCATAGGGCAAGAGAGGAAAAAATGAAACAAGAAGAAACCAGAGAGGGAGACAAACCATAAGAGACTCTTAATCTCAGGAAACAAGCTGAGGATTGCTGGAGCAGAAGGGGGTAGAAGGGATGGGGTGGTTGGGTGATGGACATTGGGGAGGGTATATGTTATGGTGAGCGCTGTGTATTGTGTGAGACTGATGAATCACAGATCTGTACCCCTGAAATAAATGATACATTATATGTTAATAATAAAAAATAATATAAAATAAAATAAATTTTAACATGCAAAGTAATTATTGATAAGAATGTATTTATTGCCATATGATTACTCTGGTCATCAGTTTGGTGGCATTCCCCTGATGGAACCCCCTGATTCTTCCCCTCTCATTCATCATCTTTCAAAGCTCCTGACAGGAAAGGTTCATGTACCCCTTGACATAACCTAAGCACAAGACTGGAAAAGAGCAGAGCCATCTCAG
Organism: Halichoerus grypus; assembly: GCF_964656455.1. Classification (NCBI taxonomy): domain Eukaryota; kingdom Metazoa; phylum Chordata; class Mammalia; order Carnivora; family Phocidae; genus Halichoerus; species Halichoerus grypus. The sequence continues at coordinate 89,246,951 of NC_135721.1, read as the reverse complement.
GAGCTATAAGATCTAGGGGGTCAAGCTCAGTTAGCAATTTTTAAGTGTACAATTTTATGTGTAAACTGGTGAATGTTTGAGACCATGGACTTCAGAACAACACGGACCTAAAAGTCACCTGGGCCAGCAAGGAGAGTGTGGGGTTTCTCTGGTCAAGGATATGGACCATTATCCTGGCACGAGAGAACCAATCCCTGATCCATCAGGTCCCAGCCAGGGAACAGTGGCTCCCATGTATCTGACCAAAAGGCTGGGGCCTTGAGGGAATTCCTGTCTTAAAAAGAACTGCATAAGGAAATGTAGGAATGCTGGAAATCCTAGATCCTAGGTCAGCATAGATGTTAATGGAACCAGGCCCAGCTGTGACCTTAATGGTACACCACCCATCTTTTCCCCACGTACAAAACAAGCAGGAAAAAGAATCCAGGGATCATTGACAAGGATCCCAGGAGGATTCCAATTTTGGTAAAGGGTGAAACTGGAGCCCCTAGAGAGAGACTGAGGATGGAAAGTCCTGCCTGCCCTTAGTCCATTTGCAAATTATTTTCCTTTGGCTTTGTCCCTTCCACATGCAGGATTTGATCTCTTTACGTTTTTCCCCACTTAGTGCTGATGCAGTTCCAGAGACTGAACTTTTTAGAAAACTACTAGTTCCAAATACTGGGTCAAAACAAAACCAAAACCAAAAACACCATGTCAACAAAGGAAGCAGGAAATAGTCTTCCTTCCTTTATAGTGGAGAAAGGCAGCCCCTGTCCTGGGCAGGAAGTAGTAGATTTTATTTATTTATTTGACAGAGAGAGATAGCGAGAGCAGGAACACAAGCAGGGGGATTAGGGGAGGGAGAAGCAGGCTCCCTGCTCGGTGGCCAAGCAGGGAGCCCGATTCGGAGCTCGATCCCAGGACCCGGGGATCATGACCTGAGCCAAAGGCAGACACTTAAGGACTGAGCCACCCAGGCACCCCTGGGGAGTGTAACTCTTAAAGACTCACAATTTCAGTGGTTGTTGCTATTCCTGTGAAAGGAACTTTAACCTTTAAATCTCAGGAGTTCTGAGGGGCTGTCTCTGTCGTTTGTCCAAATTCATTATACTGAAATGAACATGTCCTCTGAATAAGGGGATTTTGCAGGTGCCCTCCGGTAGCTAGGGAGGAGGGCTGGCTCTTCTCCTTCCTCCCACATACAAGAGCAGATGACTCTGCAAGTTTCCTTAGCTCAGGAATGAATATGAGAGTCTATACATCTTTTACATTACTGTAGGAAGTAAAAGAACCCAACCACACTCCTGGGCTCTAGAAGAAAAAAGGGCTTTAATATAATAATATTCAAACCTACCACTTACTATTTAAGAGAATTAAATATTCAAATCTACCACTTACATAAGTAAAGACATGGGAGGAAGGGGTGTTGAGCAGATGTGGTGCACGAACCACAAGTACCCCAACTGCTGAGGAATGTGGCACTGCCACTGGACACGCGCTCAGTCCTGAGGTTGACTGTGGCCAGTTCTTCTCGTTCTGAGTTCTGCTGGCCACCTAGGACCAGAGCTCCAGCCGGCAGGACAGGATGTAGCTAAGGACAGAGAGACCCCTGTGAGTTGACCAGGAGCTGCCATTCAGGAGTCCCTCCCAGTGTTTTCCCACATCTGGAGTCTGGCGCCCCAGCAACAAGGCCTGAGGCTGCCCAGGGATGAAGGATCCCTGGAGTGGCCAGCAGAAAGAGTCCAGCCCGACCCTCACCCAGGTCCTGATGGGCCTCACCTCTCATCCTCGCTGAGCTGCTCCATAGACTGGAACCAGGCCCGAAATGGATCCTTGGGCTCTAGGTTGTAATTCTTTGCAGCCTCCTGGAGCAGCATGATCTCTGTCATGACTTTGTATTCCTGGGCTGAGAGAGAAGCACAGGATGCTTCCAGGGCCTGGGTGGGGAAGCTTCAGGGCCTGGTGAGGGTTGAGCAGTGGGACTGGGGACCTGTCCTGGGTTTTGTCACACATGGCCACCCTCCTGCCTGCAAATTCATCCAGTCACAACCTGTTCTCAGAGGTGAGTATAAATAGCCCTTCCTTCAGGAAGTTATCCTTGATGCCATTCCTCTCTCCCCACTTACTAATTGGGTGGGTCTTCCACCTCTTTATTATCAACCCGTCCCTGTAAATGTGAAATGGAGGAGATGGAGCCAAGGAATGTTCTTCCCAGGGACATCTCTGATATCCAGTTCCCTACCCTTCTCTACAGGAAGTGCCACTATGCTCACATTCTTTTTCTGGTGGTTGATCTCATTCCCCTGGAAAACAGACAACCAAAGTCCATCAGAAAGAGCCCCCTGGTTATTACTAGCACTTTATTCCCACCACTTCTCAATCTGCACTTAGGCCAGGACACATGAGGGGACCATGCATACACAGATAACGGGAGTGGGATCTAGGCCAGACTCTGGGGTCCAGAGAAAGGAGGACATGGGGCAAATGGTCCAGCTACAAGGAGGGACCCAGTCACACAACCGTCTCTGACAGAAGGGGAGGCCGAAGCCTCAGGCAGGAAGGGGCTGCTAGGCTACCGAAGTTCTTGCTGATGTGGAGGGTCCTGACTTCACTCTCCCCCCACAGGCAACCTCAGAGGGAGAGGCTGAGGTCCACTCAGAGAGACCTCATGCAGCTTTGCCTTCAGGAAGCTCTGCTGCTTCGCCAGTCTTGGGCACCGGGGCCAGTGTCCTAAGTGCAGCCTCCCCTCACTCATCACTGAGATGGGCAAGAGACGCCAGCTCACAGGGTCAGCTGGGAGCCTGTCATAAGGGGAGGTTTGCCAAGTACCGAGAGCTCAGGGTTCAGGACAGGGGCTCTCTGCTCCCAAACTGCAGAATTCTGGGCCCTCCTCCACAATCCTCAGGCTCACCCACCTCCAGATAGTCCTCCATTGCAGTATCCAGCATCATCAGGTCAGTGAGGAAAGTGCCAAGGTAGGGGACGACACCCTGTGTCATGAGGGGTAAGGTTGGGATGAGTCCCTGCTCTCTGGTGCCCACAGGGACCCTCCCTTGAAAATGCTTCAACCTCCAGGCCAACCCTATGTGGAGCGGCCTAGGACCCTTAGCAGCCTCCCCTCAATTCCCTTTCCCTTCACTCTCCAAGAACATCAGACTCCTAATAACCTCCAGGTCCTGCTTTTAGAAAATCACAGGGTATGTAGCCCTTGGCCCCTCCCCACCCACAAACTCATTCTGCATCCAGCTTTATAGACCCTCCCCCTGGTCACTTTGAAATAAGAATTTTAGAAGCTGTGGCGAGAGGAGGTGGAGCTGGAGTCAGAAGTCCCACCTGTCTTGGTTTGGAGGCTTCCAGCCCTCAGGGAGGAGCCTCTCTCCTCTGACATTGGAGGCCCTCAGGCACACTCACCTTCTTCTGCACCCTCTTCCAGGCTCTCTGGAAGTCCATCACCAGGCTGGCAAATTTATTAGATGGCCACTCCTGCAGGGCCAATGACAAGTTCCTTGAGACCAGAATACCCTCAGTCCACTTGCCCCCACCATCTTTGATTTCAGACCCTACACATCTGACTTAACTCAGCTGATACTGATGCTACATTATCCTGAGGCATGCCAAGAGTGATTCTAGAGCAATCTCAGCTCCAACCCTCACTCCATGTGTGACCTTGAGCTTGCAGCCTGGCCTCCCTGAGCCTGTTTTCTCATCAGGAAAAGTGAGAACTCCACCTACCTCCAACAGTCTCCTGAGGACTCAGGGTCCTCTTACTATCATCACTAATGTGGCCCTCAAAACATCCCAACCCCATCCCTGAGCAGAGGCCTGTCCTCTGGGCTCTCAAGGTTTGTACAGGCCCCCATCTGAGCCAGCTGTTGACACAGAGAGACAGAGGGTCTAGGCTAGAGAGTCTGGTTGGGCAGCACATGTTTGTTCCAGCCCCAATGGAATCTTCCCCCCCCCCCCGGCTGTCACCACGTTCATGCCAAAGACTTCCCCTCCCCAAGGAATGCTTCAGGCCATTCCCTACTTCAGCCACGCAGGACCCTGTTCCCTCACAGCCCTCCTCTCTGTCCAGACCTGCACCTTCCATGTTACTTTGATGAGCAGTTTCCTGCCCTGGGGGTTGTCTTCTGCACACAGCTCTTTAAAGTTTTGAAAGCTCTTCCTGAATAGAGGGAAAGAAAGAAAGATCAATGTAGGAATAATGTGGCAGGGTTGAGTGCAAGTCCCTTTTATTTGAGAACCCCAAGTGTCAAACTGCCTGGAAGAGGGTTTTCTCGGGGATACTCTGGGCACTAAGGTCTTTGTAGGACATGGGAGGGAACTCTCATGTGGGTCATCCTGGGCCTCCCTTCCCATATGAATGGAGCAGCTCTGTTTCAGTCAATTTTGGTTTCCATTGGGCAGAAAGTTTAGTGGCTGTAAAGTAAACATGTGAAAATATTTCATTCAGCTCAGCCCAGTGTGGGACATTTAAGAAAACTGATTTCTAAAGCAGGAGGCTTGGTGGCTTATTCCCAGGGGGAGCTGAAAGACCTGCCCACCAGTCCAGTCCTATTGCCAGGCTTTGCTGCCTTCCAGGAGGTCCAAGCTGACTGAGGGGGAAAAGGACAGGCCTATGGGAGATCCTTCATCCATCCTGGTCCCTCCATGGAGAGAGGCCTCCTCACCTGGAAACGTTCTGCCATGTCTTCTTCAGGCGATGAATTGAGACACTCTGCAGAGCCGCGAGGATGGCATGCAGGGAGGAGTAGTTCTGCAGGATTTGACAGGCCCAGGGAGGGACAAGGAGCTGTCAGGTGGAGAGCAGGAGCCTTACATGCTCTAGAGCTTCCCTCAGTGGACATCTTCCATCCTGGATGAAGCACATCTCCAGGGACCTGCAGAAGGGCACATGGAAGGCCCAGAGAGTAACACTGCTGGGGAGAGGGAGGATTTGACCTCACTCCAAGGAAGGAGCCAGGTAGGAACTGAACATCCCAACATGGGGCTGTGCAAGTCAAAATCAACATGCCCCTGGAAGGAAGAGCCTAGGGACTGCACAGTCCCTACGGCTAAGACCAGAAAATTCAACCCTGAGAAGTGCTAAAGGGAAGAGCAGTTCCTGAGGCTCAGGAGAGCAACTCAGCTGGGCCTCCCATAGCATACCTTGGCCACCTTGATCCAGTTCTCCACCACCATGGCCCTGTCATGGGCTGTCATGCTTGGGTTGCCATGGCAGGTGGTGATGACACACTGTTGAACTGGGCGACAGTGGCCCAGACTGTGGGTGCCAGGTGCTCATTGCCAGGCTTATTCTGCTTGGTCCAGACAGAGCCCAGGCACTGATGGAGCAGCACCCTCTTGAACAGCTCCTGGAGAACAGTGGGACGTTGGCTCACTCAGCCATTTCACATGCAAGATTCATGTCCTTGATAGGGGTCACACGTCAGAGCTTGAGCTCAGGAACCTGAGAATGTGGCCTGAGCCTGGTTGGAGATCCTGGATTTCATTCCATTCTTTTTCATTGAGGGAACCCAGTACAGGATGACCCAGGAGCAAATAGTGACAAGGGAAGAAAGGAGGGCATTTACACCCTGACCTTCCTCAGCAACTCCCAGCTCCAGGTGGCAGTTCAAAGTGGCTCCTTCCAAGGGGGCATCTTCCCCTCCAACTGTTCATCCCTCTGGTCCTTCTCCCCTTTCAGATGCACATTCTCACATGATCGCTGCAACCACAGGTTTGTCTGTCTGCCCTGTCAGATGCTTAATAAATGCTGAGGGTGCTCAGCCTCCAAGGCAGATGGATGGGCAACCTATGGACTTGGTTGCACACAGGGAGCTGCCCTTCTCCACCCAAGGGACCAGGGCCTGCCCATTTGTCTATCTGTTCTGGCTCATTTCTTCTACACAGTAACTCTGCATCAATTCTTATCAGTGTCTATCTCTACATTCCGCTGGACAGTGAAAGCTTGGATTAAAGACCTTATGGGTTGACAGGGTTGGTAAGTGGTGGAGCTGAGATTTGATCCCAGACCATAGGAGTCCACATCAGGGAAAGGCAGGTGTGGGGCTGCTGAGAGCAGAAGAAAAGCCTGCCCCTGCCCCACCCTGAGAGCCCAGCTGCTCACTGCATCCATGTATGTCAGTTGCTCTGCCACCAGCTTGGGAGGGAAGTCCAGGAGGTCGGGCTTCTCTTCATTCAGCTGGTTCTTTGGGGTTACACACTGGTGGCAGGAAGCCTCTGGGACCAGAGTGGGCTCTGTCTCTATTTTTATTTATTTATTTATTTTTCAAGATTTTATTTATTTGAGAGAGAGAGACAAAATGAGAGAAGGAACACAAGCAGGGGGAGTGGGAGAGGGAGAAGCAGGCTTCCCGCTGAGCAGGGAGCCCGATGCGGGGCTCGATCCCAGGACCCTGAGATCATGACCTGAGCCAAAGGCAGACGCTTAACAACTGAGACATCCAGGCACCCCTCTGTCTCCCTTTTTAGAGCTGGAGTTAAAATTCCCAGGAAAGATGATGGTCGAGCTGACTGCCGCTCAAGACCCGGCACACATACAGAAGATGCAAGCACTTGTTCCAGTTCTGGAACAGCTGATGGAGGTGAGCCTGACTCTGACACTTGAGGTGATGGTTGACACAGAGCTGGGGTTGCCTCTAGCTCCATAGGAGGCCTTTTTTCTGGTTCTGCAGCTGGAAGGAGCCATGGAGCCAGCACTGGGGCAGGAGAAAGAGAAAAGTTCATCCACATAACTGACTTTTCATGTGCTTTTCCAAAAACAGGACAGATCCCATGGCCCATGAACCCCATCCCAGATAGCCTTCCCAACTTGCAATGCCCCTTACCCTCTGACTCTGCCTCAGTGGGCTCCAGAAGTTCCTGCTTCAGCAGGAGAAGGGGACATTTTTCCCAGTCATGCCACTTCAGATGCACATAGACCCCATTTTACCTTAAAATGGGCACAGTGCAGGGACTGCCAGATATCCTGCAATTTCTGGTCAGCCCAGGTACCCAAGATGGGAGACAGGGTGCTAGGGAGAATCATATGTGGAGCAGTCAGAGGCCTGGCCTTTCATTCCACATGGTACTCCTACAGCACCATTCTTTCTGTGTGGGTCCTAGAGGATGGCCCCAGTCTAGTTCCAACCCCTCTGTAGCTGTCCTTGCAGTGGAAAGCCTGGTCGTCCCGAAAATCCGTATGAGTCTGGTTTTTCCACTTATACTCTTCTCTTCATGGCCATGGGCCTCTTCTACTCTATCCTCCATGCAGACCAGTACCAGGGCTTAAGTTTGAGGCAGATTTGTGAGTGGTCTGCTCACCTTCTGTTCTTGGCTCCAGTTGTGGTGGTCAGCAGAGGTGGGTATGGAAAGGGGCAGGCAGAGCAAGATGGGACCATCAAGGGCATGGGTGTTTTAGGCACAAACTCAGCACAGACTGTGCTCTGCTTCCCAGAGGGCTTGGGGCCCCATCCATAGCTCTCTTTGACTCATTTGCTTCTTCACAGGAAGCCCCCCAAATTAAGCCCTCCCATGGAAATCAAGAGATCTGTGAGATCCATGGTTCTGAAAGTCCCTCCCCATCCATAACCCCTGTAGTCTCCCACCCTGCTCTGTGGAGGCAGCAGGCCTTCCTTCTGGACCCAAAGACCAATCGTGTTTTTACTTGATCTTATAGTCCATCATAATGGCTCAAATATGGGTGGATCCATTCATACCTAGAGTAGGCCATGAAGATGTCACATCTAATGAACTATGGACATGGGTGCTTATGATATGTAGAGTGACTATCTGACCCTCTGACTAGAATTGAGACCCAGACATTGTAACTACTTTATCCATTGAGTTATCTTAGTGACTAGAAAGTGCTTGCATTTCTAGGTGCCTAATATATATTATTGAATGAATGAATCCCAACCAGTACTTTCCAAATACTGAGTGGACCTTCGGCTGCTCTGTCTGTCCCCAGTGACCCCCTAATCTGGTCACATAAAGGACAAGTACCAGGACCAGCGAGATGGAATCTTGAAGTCCTTTGCAGATAGGAAAACTGCCTACTTTCCATTTCCTTTTGTAAACCCAGAAGGGCCACAGGCCTGTGAGGGTTGATGTTGAGAGCTTCTTCCCTGGAGAGAGAGAACTATGAACAATGAAGATGCCCAGCATGTCCAGCAGCCTTTTCCATGGAGCCAGGCACCAGATAAGCCTGTGCCATGTTTCCTCCATGATTTCTTAGAGTAACCCTATGAGGTTTATCCTCTTACCACCCTACTTTTCAGAAGAAGAAAGTGAAGGTCAGAGAAGTGCAGTGACATTCCCAAGACAACTAGTAGATGGGAGGCTCACCCCTGTGCTGTGCATGGGGTGGGCATTCACCTGTTGGAACTGCTGGCCCAGGACCTGTTGGGCTGAAATGAACACCTAGTATATGCAGAAAATGGTTGTGATGTTTGAGTTGTTTCTATCTGGGAAGGATGGTACCAGGGACTGTATGAAATTCTCCATTGTGCCTTCTTTGAGCATCAGCATCATGCAGGCCTCATCCAGGGACAGGGTCAATTCCTTTTCCCACCAGGTAGATACAATGTAGTCAGCTTCAACACCATGAACCGCCAGGAAGATCAGGGTCTGGCGCTCAGACCAGAGACTCCCATCTCTTCAGGAACTTGTGCAAGAGAAGGGACTTGAGTGCCCACCTAGAAAAAGGCTCTAGGCTTAAAAGTACAATTGGTTTTAGGGGTGAAATGATAAACTGCTGTCACTTCAACACGTTCTGTTAGCTGAGCAACAATAGCATTTCTCTCCATTAATAGCCTTTATTAAGAGCAGTATGCCATTGAATCATCAGTAAGCATCCCCACTGTAGATAGGAGAAAACAGAGGGTTAGAATCTCAAATGCTTCTCAAGCTCATATATGTTGGGCCTGAGAATTGTCCAAAGCATGGACTGCATGGCATTTCCCATAAGCTGATGAGGCTTGGTCTGTTCCTGACGTGGGGAGACAGGTTCAAGGGAAAACCACCTTCCTCAGCAGGCCCCAGGGGAGCCAGTTGTTTCTAGTCTGGGTTTTGGGCTTGCCCTGATCATCTCTGGGTCCTGAGATTGGACATGAATCTGGACCCGTTCTCACCCCAGACTAGCACTGGATGTTGTTGGTGGCCTGGTGCACCTGCTGCTTGTCAAGGGAGATGGAATAGCTGAACACTTAGAGCAGCTCATCAAAGATGTCCTGGGTGGAACTCTGAAAAGACAGAGCCAGGAGGCATCAGAGGCCTTCCAGCCAATCTATGGTTCTATGTTGTGGCAGATCTAGCAACTAAAACAGTCTGTTAGAACACTTATGTTCCTTGCAGCACTGCTGAAATAGCAACAGAATTGAATCATGTCAAGTTCCACCAGCCATGAAAGCCTGAACCACTATGGCAGATGACCTCCTTTATGGAGTAATTTGAAGACATATGAGGACACAGCTTGTGACCTGGTGGACCTACAATGATTTGATATGTTCTGAGAGATGATAAAAGAAACATATAGAATGGCTTCATCCCACCCTTTCTTTTATGTTAAATCACCCTATTAGTGTGAGGATTTATAAGGGGTTGGAGAAGTTCTGCAAGGACAGTGGAGTTGGGTTCTACACAGGATAGCTGGGGTGAGTAGGTAAGATAATAAAAACAGTAAAATGCAAAGATACTTATGGCTTCATGAAAAGTAAAAACAAAAAAATAAGCCTCCAAACCCCCCAAAACATTAAGTATATGCTCCACCACTCCAACATATGTGAAGAGTGTCTTCCTACTTTATCACATAGCTGGTGGTGGAAGTGTGGAGGTTCAGGCTACTTTTTGGCTGGGCCTGTGGGACACTCATGTGGAAACACTATGGGAGGACCCCAGGTTTGTCCCCATATTTCTGTGGGGGCGCTAGGTGTGGAGAACCCTCTTCCCATTCTTACCTCAGAGCAGCACTGATCCTTGGTTGCCTGGCACATCTGACAGTTGTCTAGGGAGTTGGAGTAGCTGAAGTCACAGACCAACTCCTCAAAGATCTCCTGGGTGCAGCTCTGCAAATGCAGTGCCCCTCTATATACAGGGCCAAGAGACATTAGGGTTTTCCCCAGACATAGCCATAAGGGGACATGCCCATTAGAAATCATGTTCTCCAGTTCAGGCTAAGAGGGGCAGCGGAAAAGACATCCAGCAAGGAGGAAGCCAAATGAAACTCTAGGGCTCATGATTAACATATAAGTAGTTGAGCTTGGTCCCCAGCACTCACCACCTCATCCTGCCTGCTATGACCTGGGGTGTGAACATGAAAGATGTGCCAGGCTTCTAACACCTGGCAGCTTGCTTCTGCCCAGGAAGGGCATGTCCCCCATCCTCTGTTCCCTCCTCTACACACACACACACACACACACACACACACACACTATGAGGGGCAAGAGGTGTGGCCCTGCTGTGGTGGGATCACAGTTGTTGCCTGCTCTCTAGTGGGCTGCCCTGAGCTGCCTTGGGTTACCTGTTGGTGTCTCCTGCCACATGACCAGAAACTTCAGAGAAGAGGGCTGAGCCAATGTCTACAGTGACATAAAAGTCTCTCACTCTGGACTTTCTTGGACCCAGAGCCCCTGAAAGTAGGAATACAACAACAGAACATCTTGTTCTCTTGAATGTCTCCAGTCAAGTGAGCTGGAAAGCAGGCTTTCTTTTGAATGTGGGTGCCTGGTTACCAGAGTTCTAAGTTCAGTTGGGGCCTATCACCAAGGAAGAGAGGTCACTTTTTCAAGATTCTAGTACCTGGGCCCCTTTGTTCAGTCAGACCTATCCAGAGCCCCTTCTTGGCAGTTAACTGTTTACTTTTCTCCCCCCATGTCATCTCCTTAACTGTACACAATGAGCCAAAAATACCATAGCCACAACTCTCTGGAAATGTAACTAGGGTCCTCAGTTTCAGGAGACAGAGCTGACTTCAGACCTTTTTTCTTTTGTTGTTTTGCCAGTTCTGTGTCCTAACTAATTGTGTTTCTCACGTATTCCCCACTTTCCCAACCTGCATAGTGGGGATCAGGCTAGAATCTACTTCCTAGGGACATCAGGTGTATGTAGATAATATTTATAACACGTGTGGGGTGGTATCATGTGTATCTGGGGCACAAATTTAAGGATGGAAGAATTACAAGAAGGGCTGGGACTTGGCATGGAGTACTGCTCAAAAGAGGCTTGGATTCCAGCCATGTAATATTGGAACACTTGCCCTTTTGGCCTCATTTTAATGTGGCACCATGATGGGGTGGAAATGCATGAAGATGCAGAAATTGTTGTCTTCTGAGTAAAATATTTAGAAGGAGACCCAGTTGCCTCATTTTGGTCTATGAGGGGAGCAGCCTTCACAATGGCTCCCAGTGATCCAGACCTGTGGTATAAGCATCACTCTGTAACCATTAGGTGGTTAGTGACTGGTTTCTGACCAATACTATACAGCCAACATGAAGAAATGTCATGTCTAATTTCAATTGCAAAGAGTTTCTAACTTCCTAGTTACTTTTCTTGTGTTCCACTTCTCACTCTTTCCCTTTCCCTTTTTCTTCTTGCTCCACGAACCAAAAATCAAGCACAGATATTTTGAGCTGCCATATGTAGAGGCTCACAGGGCAGAGAACTGAGGCAGCGCCAAGGCCAAAAGACACACAGGAACCCAGTGTGACTCAGATTCTGAGTCCAAATGGCATCCTCAATCGTGTGAGCCAACTTGGGAGAAAATCCTCTGCAGTCTAGCCTCAGTCCCAGCCACAGGCTCTGACACATCTTGAGGCTGGGGAACCATGCTAATTTGTGCCTGGATTTCTCACCCATAAAAATTGTGAGAAATTAGATATATGCATTTTACAACAGATAACTAACAGTCTCCCAGGCTTCAGCATCTCTCCCTGCCTTCTTCCCTCCCCTCTGCTCTCCTCCTAGTTTCTGTCCAGCCATGCTGGCTGCCTTTTTCACCTCCTCTGGCCAAACCGGCTTCTGTTAGAGAGTGTCTGCAACAGTGGTCCCTTCTTCCTGACACAATGCACCCTGCCTTGTGCACATCTAGCTCCCTTTTGTCATTCTGTTCTCAGCAACGTCACCCTCAGGCCTTTCATACCTTCCTATCCAATGACTTCCCAGCCTTCCTTCGTAGCACATACTTCATTTGTCGTATATAGCACTTGCTCTTTTCTCTCACATGTCTTTGCTCTTGTGCTTTTGTCTGTATCTAGACTGTGAGCACCTAAAAGCAGGGAGCTCTTGGTATTTTCAGCTCCCCTCATGGGCCCACCAAGGTACCTGGCATAGGGGAATGCTTAATGTCTAGTTACTGAATGAATAATTAAGAAGGACTTGGAGCCCACCTCCCCTTCTAACCACCTAGACTGTAGGAAGACATGCTACTAAGTTTCTGGGTAGGGAGACAACCACAATGGCCTGTGCCTGACTCTTCCTACTCCAGTACCTCCAGCAGAACTCACTCTGTACCATGGGCAAGGAAGCACCCTGCATCGTGTTCTCCAGCCCTAGTGGGACAACCCCAGGCAGGCACACCAACAAAGAAAGGGATGCCTTTATTTGGGTGTCTTCAAGGCAGTGGCTTTCCAGAGTCAGAGGGACAAAGGAGAAGGATCTACAGGCTCAAAGAGCAGAGTAAAGGACTCAGAAACCTCCTTTCCTCCTTTTTCTGTCCACTCCCATGGTGTCCTCTTTACTAATACAGCACCCTCATCTCAGCCAGAAGAGTGATTCTGCACCCACCCCTGTATGTCTAAACGAGGACATGAAGGTCTAATGGAGACTGGTCATGTCCCTAGGCCCTAGACACAGTGTGCAGTGCTCTGCCATTTTCCCAGAGAACATAAACAGATGATAAACAGGTAGGAAAAAAGGTGCTCAACATGACTAACCATCAGAAAAATGCAACCAAGAGCACAGTGAGATATCACATCATATTGATTGGAATAACTATCATAAAAAAAGACAAGAGAGCAAATTCTGGTGAGGATGTGGAGAAAAGGGAACCCTTGGGCACCATTGGTGGCAATTCACATTGGTACTGTCACTATGCAAAACAGTATGGAGATTCCTCAAAAAATTGAAAATAGAACTACCATATGATCCAGTAGTTCCATGTCTGGGAACATACCCTTAGAAAACAAAGGAATATGTTCAAGAAATACCTGAACCTCCATGTTCAAGAAGCATTATTTTCAATAGCCAAGACACAGAAAACATCAGTGCCCATTAGTGATGAATGGATAAAGAAGTGTTATCTATATAATGGACTATTAATCAGCCGTAAGAAAAGAAAATCCTGCTAAGTGTAACAGTACTGGACTTTAAAGGGATTATGCCGAGTGAAACAAATGAGACAGACAAAGGCAAATACTAGATGTGTATAGGTACTTTTCCCTTATATGTGGAATCTAAAACAAAGAAAAGAAAAGGAGGAAAACTAATTCAGAAAAAGAGATCAGATTGAAGTAACCAGAAGAAGAGGGAAGGGTGCGGACAGGGATTGAGTGAATGGTGAAAAGGTAGAAAGTTCCAGTTTTAAGATAAATAAGTAATAGGGATTTTCAGTACAACATGATGACTGCAGTTAATACTGCTCTATGGTACATTTGAGAGGTGTTAAGAGAGTAAATTCTGAGAGTTCTCATCACATCATAACTTAAACATACACAGTGCTCTTTGTCAATTATATCAATAAAACTGGGGCAAAAAATATTTTAATATTCATAATGGGCAACAGGAAAGTTGACTTGGTAAAAATAATGACACATAAATAAAACTTAAAAGAGCAGGTGGGGAGGAGCAAAATGGAGGAGTAGGAGACCTAAATTTCGTCTGGTCCCAGGAATTCAGCTGGATAGGGATCAAACCATTCTGAACACCTACGAACTCAACAGGAGATCGAAGAAAAGAATAGCAGCAACTCTCTGAACAGAAAAGCGACCACTTTCTGGAAGGTAGGATGTGCGGAGAAGCGAATCCAAGGCGATATTCGGGTGGATAGATGGCGGGGGAGGGGGCCTCCATTGGCCGCTTCTGGCGAGTGATAGAGCCACTGAGCACAAAATCGGAACTTTTAGAAGTCGGCTCCGCTGAGGTACGTCGCTCCAGTGGCCAAGTGGGGGGTGGAACCCTTGCAGGGACAGTGTGGTCTCGGGACCCTCAGGGTCACAGAAAGACTAGGGGTGCCTGAGTGCGGCAGAGCTCCCAGGTATCAGAGCGGGGAAGCTGGCTGCACAGACGGGGTGGGAAAAATTTTTTTTCTTCAAGGTGAGTCACCTCACCAGGTAACATACGTACTGGTCACAAGAGTTACTACAAGTGTGCACTCTCCATCACTTACAAGTGCCTCTCTTACAAGTTTTCCACACAGGTGGCATGAATACTGGTGGCTGATGGTTTTATCTTTGATGACATTGATCACTTTTTTTCACTTGCATGATGACTGGAGTCGGGGTTTCCATCCCACTCATGGAGGTGTTATAGCTCTCCAGCTCACCTTCAAACATGTCCATCTCCTCCCTCCCATACAGGAACATGCAGAACTTAGTGACCATGAACCACAGAGCAAATGTAGAAAGGTCTTACCTGAATTCAGCTCAGCATGTGAGTGACATACTGTTCTCTCTTTGGGTTTGATCCCAGTGTCCTTTAGTCATTCTAACCTTCTTTGCAAATGACTCCAGACAGTGGCTCACCAAGATGGGAGGGATTAGAACTTCCTTGGAGACAGGTGTCACCCACAGGACATTCATCACCCCATAATATCTAAGAGTACGACCCTCATCTGATTAAGAAATTCTCCAAACATTAATGGATCAGAGTGAACTAAAAGGTTAACTTTGAAGAAGGGCTGAGCTTGGGGACACATCAAGTCATATGTCTCACTGATTCCATCATCCACGTAGGCAGTGGACAAAATGGACAGGGTATCATTCCCAGTACACATCTCATGCTGGCCCACCATACATATTCCTATCATCATACCATCACATATCGTCATGACCCCATCACCATGCCTGTGCTTCTCCAGTTCATGCTGCTGTCTTACTCCACCAATGAACCTTTTCCATCTCTGAAGTTGGAGCTCAGTAGAAATCATCTTCATCAGCTTCACAAAATAGGACTTGGCAATGATTTAATGGATATGACCCGCAAAGCACAGGATATAAAAGAAAAATAAATTCACACGCTGGACATCATGAATACTTAAAATCTTTGTGATTTAAAAGACATTATCAATGAGGTGAAAACACAATCCACAAGATGGGAGACCATATTTGCAAACCATGTACCTGACAGGGGCTCAAAATCCAGAATATTAGAGAACACATAAACTCAACAACAGAAAACAAACCAAATGTAATGTGTGAATGTGCAAAAAATAAATAGACATAGCCTCAAAGATACGCATATGAAAAGAAATTTGAAAAGATACTCAACATCACTAAATTTTAGGGAAATCCAAATTTTTTTTTTAAGATTTTATTTATTTTTTGACAGAGACAGCGAGAGACGGAACAGAAGCAGGGGGAGTGGGAGAGGGAGAAGCAGGCTTCCTGCCGAGCAGGGAGCCTGATGTGGGGCTCGATCCCAGGACCCCAGGATCATGACCTGAGCCTAAGACAGACACTTAACGACTGAGGCACCCAGGCGCCCTGGGAAATCCAAATTTTAAAAAAAAGCAATGATATCCAGAGGAGCAAGATGGCGGAGGAGTAGGAGACCTAAATTTCGTCTGGTCCCAGGAATTCAGCTAGATAAGGACCAAACCATTCTGAACACCTACGAACTCAACAGGAGATCGAAGAAAAGAATAGCAGCAACCCTGAACAGAAAAGCGACCACTTTCTGGAAGGTAGGACGTGCGGAGAAGGGAATCCGAGGCGATATTTGGGAGGATAGACTTGGGGGGAGGGGGCCTCCGTCAGCCGCTTCTGGCAAGTGATAGAGCAGCGGAGCACAAAATCAGAACTTTTAGAAGTAGGCTCTGCTGAGGGACGTCACTCCAGTGGCTAAGCGGGGGTGGAACCCTCGCGGGACAGTGTGGTCTCAGGACACTCGGGGTCACAGAAAGACCGGGGGTGCCTGAGTGCGGCAGAGCTCCCAGGTATCGGAGCGGGGAAGCCAGCTGCACAGATGGAGCTGAGGAGTGGGCTCTCAGCTCGGGGTTGCCATAAACCGTGATCCGCAGCGCAGTCGGGCCACTGCTCCTCCAGCAGGGACCCAACAAGCGGCAGATCCGGGGAGACTCACCTTCTTCCCCCGGGAGGAGCGGCGCGGGAGCACACCACAGGGATCTGCTGGATTTGGAGACTCCACATGGGGTCCTGTGCTAGAAATAGTAATGCTCAGTCACAGGCCAGATGAGCATGGAGTGTGGCCAGAGACCAGGGAGACGGGAGTGACTGACTGCTTTTCTCTGGGGGCTCACTGAGGAGTGCGGCCCCAAGTTCTCGGCTCCTCTGGGGCAGAGATTGGGAGGCCGCCATTTTCATTCTCCTCCTCCAAAGCTGTAGGGAAAGCTTGCAGGGAACAAAAGCTCGCAAGAGCAAACCCTAGCCAATTACTTA
Source organism: Halichoerus grypus (assembly GCF_964656455.1). NCBI lineage: Eukaryota > Metazoa > Chordata > Mammalia > Carnivora > Phocidae > Halichoerus > Halichoerus grypus. The sequence continues at coordinate 89,230,377 of NC_135721.1, read as the reverse complement.
GCCTGGACCAGCAAGGGCGGGGCAATTCCGCCTCTGGCAAAGACATTTGGGAACCACGGCAACAGGCCCCTCCCCCAGAAGATCAGCGAGAACAGCCTGCCAAGACCAAGTTTACTGATCAATGAGAACGGCAGAACTCCAGCGCTAGGGGAATACTGCACATAGAATTCATGGCTTTTTTCCCCCCTTGATTCTTTAGTCTTTCAAAGTTAATTTTTTTTAACTTTTTTTTTTTTTGAATTTTTCTTTTTCCCTTTTTCAACCAACATCTTATCAATCCGTTTTTTAAAAAATCTTTTTTATTTTTCATTTTTAGAGTCATATTCTATCCCTTCAAAGTAGTTAACCTTATTTTTGGTATATATATATAACTTGTTCTCTCTTTAAAATTTTGGGATACAGTTTTTTCTAACAGACCAAAATATACCCTAAATCTCTAGTGTATGGCTTTGTTCTAGTCTCCTGCCTGATTACATTCTCTCCTTATTTTTTTTTAATCCTCTTCTTTCTTTTTTTAACCAACTTCTTATCAATTCCTTTTATAAAATCTTTTATAATTTTCATCTTTACAGTCATATTCCATCCCTTCATCGTATTAACCCTTATATTTTTAAATTTTTTTATTGTTATGTTAATCCCCATACATTACATCATTAGTTTTAGATGTAGTGTTCCATGATTCATTGTTTGTGCATAACACCCAGTGCTCCATGCAGAACGTGCCCTCTTTAATACCCATCACCAGGCTAACCCATCCTCCCCCCCGCCCCAGAACCCTCAGTTTGTTTTTCAGAGTCCATCGTCTCTCACGGTTCGTCTACCCCTCCGATTTCCCCCCCTTCATTCTTCCCCTCCTGCTATCCTCTTCTTTTTTTTTTTCTTAAAATATATTGCATTATTTGTTTCATAGGTACAGATCTGAGATTCAACAGTCTTGCACAATTCACAGCGCTTACCAGAGCACATACCCTCCCCAGTATCTATCACCCAGTCACCCCATCCCTCCCACCCCACCCCCCAACCCAGCAACCCTCAGTTTGTTTCCTGAGATTAAGAATTCCTCATATCAGTGAGGTCATATGATACATGTCTTTCTCTGATTGACTTATTTCGCTCAGCATAATACCCTCCAGTTCCATCCACGTCATTGCAAATGGCAAGATTTCATTCCTTTTGATGGCTGCATAATATTCCATTGTATATATATACCACCTCTTCTTTATCCATTCATCTGTCGATGGACATCTTGGCTCTTTCCACAGTTTGGCTATTGTGGACATTGCTGCTATAAACATTGGGGTGCACGTACCCTTTCTGATCCCTACTTTTGTATCTTTGGGGTAAATACCCAGTAGTGCAATTGCTGGATTGAATGGTAGCTCTATTTTCAACTTTTTGAGGAACCTCCATACTGTCTTCCGGAGTGGCTGCACCAGCTTGCATTCCCACCAACAGTGTAGGAGGGTTCCCCTTTCTCTGCATCCCTGCCAACATCTGTCATTTCCTGACTTGATATTAACCCTTATTTTTGTACATATGTAAGTTTTTCTTTCTTTAAAATTTTGGGAGGCACTTTCTTCTAACAGACCAAAATACACCCCAAATCTAGTGTGTGGCACTGATCTATGCACCAGCCTGATCATATTTGATCATATTCTGTTTTGTTTGTTTGTTTATCTTTTTCTTTTTTTCTTGTTGTTATGTTATGTTAATCACCATACATTACATCATTAGTTTTTGATGTAGTGTTCCATGATTCATTGTTTGTGTATAACACCCAGTGCTCCATGCAGTATGTGCCCTCTTTAATACCCATCACCAGGATAACCCATCCCCCCCCCCCAGAACCCTCAGTTTGTTTCTCAGAGTCCATAGTCTCTCATGGTTCGTCTCCCCCCCGATTTCCCCCTTTCATTCTTCCCTTCCTGCTATCTTCTTCTTCTTTTTCTTTTTTTTTAACATATAATGTATTATTTGTTTCAGAGGTACAGGTCTGTGATTCAACAGTCTTACACAATTCACAGCACTCACCATAGAACATACCCTCCCAGCCACCCCATCCCTCCCACCCCCCACCACTCCAGCAACTTTCAGTTTGTTTCCTGAGATTAAGAATTCCTCATATCAGTGAGGTCATATGATACATGTCTTTCTCTGGTTGACTTATTTTGCTCAGTGTAATACCCTCCAGTTCCATCCACGTCATTGCAAATGGCAAGATTTCATTCCTTTTGATGGCTGCATAGTATTCCATTGTATATATACACCACATCTTCTTTATCCATCTATCTGTTGATGGACATTTTGGCTCTTTCCATAGTTTGGCTATTGTGGACATTGCTGCTATAAACATCGGGGTGCACGTATCCCTTCAGATCACTACATTTGTATCTTTGGGGTAAATACCCAGTAGTGCAATTGCTGGATCGTATGGTAGCACTATTTTCAACTTATTGAGGAACCTCCGTACTGTTTTCCAGAGTGACTGCACCAGCTTGCGTTCCCACCAACAGTGTAGGAGGGTTCCCCTTTCTCCACATCCCCGCCAACATCTGTCGTTTCCTAACTTGTTAATTTTAGCCATTCTGACTGCTATGAGGTGGTATCTCATTGAGGTTTTGATGTGTATTTCCCTGATGCCGAGCGATGTTGAGCACTTTTTCATGTGTCTGTTGGCCATTTGGATGTCCCTTTGGAAAAATGTCTGTTCATGTCTTCTGCCCATTTCTTGATTGGATCATTTGTTCTTTGGGTGTTGAGTTTAATAAGTTCTTTATAGATTTTGGATACTAACCCTTTATCTGATATGTCATTTGCAAATATCTTCTCCCATTCTGTCGGTTGTCTTTTGGTTTTGTTGACTGTTTCTTTTGCTGTGTAAAAGCTTTTAATCTTGATGAGGTCCCAATAGTTCATTTTTGCCCTTGCTTCCCTTGCCTTCTAGGAAGAAGTTGCTGCAGCTGAGGTCGAAGAGGTTGCTGCCTGTGTTCTCTTTTAGGATGTTGATAGACTCCTGTCTCACACTGAGGTCTTTCAACCATTTGGAGTCTATTTTTGTGTGTGGTGTAAGGAAATGGTCCAGTTTCATTCTTCTGCATGTGGCTGTCCAATTTTCCCAACACCATTTTGTTGAAGAGACTGTCTTTTTTCCATTGGACATTCTTTCCTGCTTTGTCAAAGATTAGTTGAACATAGAGTTAAGGGTCCATTTCTGGGCTCTCTATTCTGTTCCATTGATCTTTGTGTCTGTTTTTGTGCCAGTACCATACTGTCTTGATGATGACAGCTTTGTAATAGAGCTGGAAGTCCGGAATCGTGATGCTGCCAGCTTTGCTTTTCTTTTTCAACATTCCTCTGGCTATTCGGGATCTTTTCTGGTTCCATACAAATTTTAGGATTATTTGCCTCACTTCTTTGAAAAAAGTTGATGGTATTTTGATAGGGATTGCATTAAATGTGTAGATTCCTCTAGGTAGCATTGTCATCTTCACAATATTTGTTCTTCCAATCTATGAGCATGGAACGTTTATTCCATTTCTTTATGTCTTCCTCAATTTCTTTCATGAGTATTTTATAGTTTTCTGAGTACAGATTCTTTGCCTCTTTGGTTAGATTTATTCCTAGGTATCTTATGATTTTGGGTGCAATTGTAAATGGGATGGACTCCTTAATATCTCTTTCTTCTGTCTTGTTGTTGGTATATAGGAATGCCACTGATTTCTGTGCATTGATTTTATATCCTGCCTCTTTACTGAATTCCTGTATGAGTTCTAGCAGTTTTGGGGTGGAGTCTTTTGGGTTTTCCACATAAAGTATCATATCATCTGCAAAGAGTGAGAGTTTGACTTCTTCTTTGCCAGTTCAGATGCCTTTTATTTTTTTGTTGTTGTTGTCTGATTGCTGTGGCTAGGACTTCTAATACTATGTTGAATAGCAGTGGTGATAGTGGACATCCCTGCCATGTTCTTGACCTTAGGGGAAAAGCTCTCAGTTTTTCCCCATTGAGAATGATATTCCCTGTGGGTTTTTTATAGATGGCTTTTATGATATTGAGGTATGTACCCTCTATCCCTATACTCTGAAGAGTTTTGATCAAGAAAGGATGCTGTACTTTGTCAAATGCTTTTCTGCATCTATTGAGAGGATCATGTGGTTCTTGTTCTTTCTTTTATTAATGTATTGTATCACGCTGATTGATTTGCGGATGTTGAACCAACCTTGCAGCCGAGGGATAAATCCCACTTGGTCGTGGTGAATAATCCTTCTAATGTACTGTTGGATCCTATTGGCTAGTATTTTGGTGAGAATTTTTGCATCCATGTTCATCAAGGATATGGGTCTGTAATTCTCCTTTTTGATGGGGTCTTTGTCTGGTTTGGGGATCAAGGTAATGGTGGCCTCATAAAACGAGTTTGGAAGTTTTCCTTCCATTTCTATTTTTTGGAACAGTTTCAGAAGAATAGGTACTAATTCTTCTTTAAATGTTTGGTAGAATTCCCCTGGGAAGCCATCTGGCCCTGGGTTTTTGTTTGTTGGGAGATTTTTGATGACTGCTTCAATGTCCTTAGTGTTTATAGGTCTGTTCAGGTTTTCTATTTCTTCCTGGTTCTGTTTTGATGGTTGATACATCTCTAGGAATGAATCCATTTCTTCCAGATTATCAAATTTGCTGGCATATTGTTGCTCATAATATGTTCTTATAATTGTTTGTATTTCTTTGGTGTTGGTTGTGATCTCTCCTCTTTCATTCATGATTTTATTTATTTGGGTCCTTTCTCTTTTCTGTTTGATAAGTCTGGCCAGGGGTTTATCAATCTTATCAATTCTTTCAAAGAACCAGCTCCTAGTTTTGTTGATCCATTCTACTGTTCTTTTGGTTTCTATTTCATTGATTTCTGCTCTGATCTTTATTATTTCTCTTCTCCTGCTGGGTTTAGGCTTTATTTGCTGTTCTTTCTCCAGCTCCTTTAGGTGTAGGGTTAGGTTGTGTACTTGAGACCTTTCTTGTTTCTTGAGAAAGGCTCGTATTGCTATATACTTTCCTTTTAGGACTGCCTTTGCTGCATCCCAAAGATTTTGAATAGTTGTGTTTTCATTTTCATTGGTTTCCATGAATTTTTTTAATTCTTTAATTTCCTGGTTGACCCATTCATTCTTTAGTAGGATGCTCGTTAGCCTCCTAGTACTTGAGTTCTTTCCAACTTTCCTCTTGTGATTGAGTTCTAGTTTCAAAGCACTGTGGTCTGAAAATATGCAGGGAATGATCCCAATCTTTCGGTACCGGTTGAGACTTGATTCGTGACCTACAATGTGATCTATTCTGGAGAATGTTCCATGGGCACTAGAGAAGAACGTGTGTTCTGTTGTTTTGGGATGGAATGTTCTGAATGTCTGTGAAGTCCTTTTGGTCCAGTGTGTCATTTAAAGTCTTTATTTCCTTGTTGATCTTTTCCTTAGATGATCTGTCCACTTAAGTGAGGGGATGTTAAAGTCCCCTACTATTATTGTATTGTTGTCGATGTGTTTCTTTGCTTTTGTTATTAATTGCTTTATATAATTGGCTGCTCCCATGTTAGGGGCATAGATATTTACAGTTGTTAGATCTTCTTGGTGGATAGACACTTTAAGTAGGATATAGTGTCCTTCCTCATCTCTTATTATAGTCTTTGGTTTACAATCTAATTTGTCTGATAGAAGGATTGCCACCCCAGCTTTCTTTTGGTGTCCATTAGCATGGTAGATGGTTTTCCACCCAGACACTTTCAATCTTTAGACCCAAATTTAGACTTTGGGTCTAAAATGAGTCTCTTGCAGACAACATAACGATGGGTCTTGTTTTTTAATCCAATCTGATAGCCTGTGTCTTTTGATTGGGGCATTTAGCCCATTTACATTCAGGGTAACTATTGAAAGATAGGAATTTAGTGCCATTGTATTGCCTGTAAGGTGACTGTTACTGTATATTGTCTGTGTTCCTTTCTGGTCTATGTTGCTTTTAGGCTCTCTCTTTGCTTAGAGGACCCCTTTCAAGATTTCTTGTAGGGCTGGTTTTGTGTTTGCAAATTCCTTTAGTTTTTGTTTGTCCTGGAAGCTTTTTATCTCTCCTTCTATTTTCAATGACAGCCTAGCTGGATATAGTATTCTTGGCTGCATATTTTTCTCATTTAGTGCTCTGAATATATCATGCCAGTCCTTTCTGGCCAGCCAGGTCTCTGTGGATAGGAAAACATTGCCAATCTAATGTTTCTACCATTGTAGGTTACAGATCTCTTCTCCCCAGCTGCTTTCAGGATTTTCTTTTTGTCTCTGAGACTTGTAAGTTTTACTATTAGATGTCGGGGTGTTGACCTATTTTTATTGATTTTGAGAGGGGTTCTCTGTGCTTCCTGGATTTTGATGCCTGTTTCCTTCCCCAAATTAGGGAAGATTCTCTGCTATAATTTGCTCCAATATACCTTCTGCTCCTCTCTCTCTTTCTTCTTCTTCTGGGATCCCAATTATTCTAATATTGTTTCTTCTTATGGTATCATTTATCTCTCGAATTCTGCCTTCATGATCCAGTGGGTTATCTCTCTTTTTCTCAGCTTCTTTATTTTCTATCATTTGGTCTTCTATATCACTAATTCTCTCTTCTGCCTCATTTATCCTAGCAGTTAGAGCCTCCATTTTTGATTGCACCTCATTAATAGCCTTTTTGATTTCGACTTGGTTAGATTTTAGTTCTTTTATTTCTCCAGAAAGGGTTTCTCTAATATCTTCTATGCTTTTTTCAAGCCCAGCTAGTATCTTTAAAATCGTCGTTTTGAACTCTAGTTCTGACATTTTACTAATGTCCATATTGATTAGGTCCCTGGCAGTTGGTACTGCCTCTTGTTCTTTTTGTTGAGGTGACTTTTTCTGTCTTGTCATTTTGTCCAGAGGAGAATAGATGAATGAGAGAACAAAATGCTAATGGGTAACAACGACCCCAGAAAAATATAGACTAAAAAACCAGAAGAGACCTGAAACCAGGGGAAAAGAAAGGGAAAGAAAGAAAAAGAAATGATAAAAAAAATCAGAATATGATTAAATATGATCAGGCTGCTGCATAGATCAGTGCCACACACTAGATTTGGGGCGTATTTTGGTCTGTTAGGAGAAAGTGCCTCCCAAAATTTTAAAGAAAGAAAAACTTATATATGTACAAAAATAAGGGTTAATGCGATGAAGGGATGGAATACAATTGTAAAGATGAAAATTATAAAAGATTGTATAAAGGGAATTGATAAGATAAGAAGTTGGTTGAAAAAAGAAAGATGAGGATTAAAAAAAAATAGGGAGAGAATGTAATCAGGCAGGCGACTAGAACAAAGCCATACACTAGAGATTAAGGGTATATTTTGGTCTGTTAGAAAAAACTGTATCCCAAAATTTTAAAGAGAGAACAAGTTATATATATATATATATCAAAAATAAGGTTAACTACTATGAAGGGATAGAATATGACTCTAAAAATGAAAAATAAAAAAGATTTTCTAAAAAAGGGATTGATAAGATGTTGGTTGAAAAAGGGAAAAAGAAAAATTCAAAAAAAAAAGAAAAGAAAATTAAAAAAATTAACTTTGAAAGACTAAAGAATCAAGGGGGGAAAAAAGCCATGAATTCTATGTGCAGTATTCCCCTAGTGCTGGAGTTCTGCCATTCTCATTGATCGGTAAACTTGGCCTTGGCTGGCCTGTTCTTGCTGATCTTCTGGGGGAGGGGCCTGTTGCCGTGGTTCCCAAATGTCTTTGCCGGAGGCGGAATTGCCCCGCCCTTGCTGGTCCGGGCTAAGTAATTGGCTAGGGTTTGCTCTTGCGAGCTTTTGTTCCCTGCAAGCTTTCCCTACAGCTTTGGAGGCGGAGAGTGAAAATGGTGGCCCCCCAGTCTCCGTCCTGGAGGAGCCGAGACCTCGGGGCTGCACTCCTCAGTGAGCCCCCAGAGAAAAGCAGTCAATCACTCCCGTCTCCCTGGTCTCTGGCCGCACTCCGTGCTCACCCGGCCTGTGACCGAGCATTTCTATCTCTGGCACCCGACCCCGTGTGGAGTCTCCAAACCCAGCAGATCCCTGTGGTGTGCTCCTGCGCCGCTCCTCCCGGGGGAGGAAGGGGAGTCTCCCCGGATCTGCCGCTTGTTGGGTCCCTGCTGGAGGAGCAGTGGCCCGACTGTGCTGCGGATCACGGTTTATGGCAACCCCGAGCTGAGAGCCCACTCCTCAGCTCCATCTGTGCAGCTGGCTTCCCCGCTCCGATACCTGGGAGCTCTGCCGCACTCAGGCACCCCCGGTCTTTCTGTGACCCCGAGGGTCCTGAGACCACACTGTCCCGCGAGGGTTCCACCCCCGCTTAGCCACTGGAGTGACGTCCCTCAGCAGAGCCTACTTCTAAAAGTTCTGATTTTGTGCTCCGCTGCTCTATCACTTGCCAGAAGCGGCTGACGGAGGCCCCCTCCCCCCAAGTCTATCCTCCCAAATATCGCCTCGGATTCCCTTCTCCGCACGTCCTACCTTCCAGAAAGTGGTCGCTTTTCTGTTCAGGGTTGCTGCTATTCTTTTCTTCGATCTCCTGTTGAGTTCGTAGGTGTTCAGAATGATTTGATCCTTATCTAGCTGAATTCCTGGGACCAGACGAAATTTAGGTCTCCTACTCCTCCGCCATCTTGCTCCTCTGGATATCATTGCTTTTTTTTAAAATTTGGATTTCCCAGGGCACCTGGGTGCCTCAGTCGTTAAGTGTCTGTCTTAGGCTCAGGTCATGATCCTGGGGTCCTGGGATCGAGCCCCACATCAGGCTCCCTGCTCGGCAGGAAGCCTGCTTCTCCCTCTCCCACTCCCCCTGCTTCTGTTCCGTCTCTCGCTGTCTCTGTCAAAAAATAAATAAAATCTTAAAAAAAAAATTTGGATTTCTCTAAAATTTAGTGATGTTGAGTATCTTTTCAAATTTCTTTTCATATGCGTATCTTTGAGGCTATGTCTATTTACATTTTTGCACATTCACACATTACATTTGGTTTGTTTTCTGTTGTTGAGTTTATGTGTTCTCTAATATTCTGGATTTTGAGCCCCTGTCGGGTACATGGTTTGCAAATATGGTCTCCCATCTTGTGGATTGTGTTTTCACCTCATTGATAATGTCTTTTAAATCACAAAGATTTTAAGTATTCATGATGTCCAGCGTGTGAATTTATTTTTCTTTTATATCCTGTGCTTTGCGGGTCATATCCATTAAATCATTGCCAAGTCCTATTTTGTGAAGCTGATGAAGATGATTTCTACTGAGCTCCAACTTCAGAGATGGAAAAGGTTCATTGGTGGAGTAAGACAGCAGCATGAACTGGAGAAGCACAGGCATGGTGATGGGGTCATGACGATATGTGATGGTATGATGATAGGAATATGTATGGTGGGCCAGCATGAGATGTGTACTGGGAATGATACCCTGTCCATTTTGTCCACTGCCTACGTGGATGATGGAATCAGTGAGACATATGACTTGATGTGTCCCCAAGCTCAGCCCTTCTTCAAAGTTAACCTTTTAGTTCACTCTGATCCATTAATGTTTGGAGAATTTCTTAATCAGATGAGGGTCGTACTCTTAGATATTATGGGGTGATGAATGTCCTGTGGGTGACACCTGTCTCCAAGGAAGTTCTAATCCCTCCCATCTTGGTGAGCCACTGTCTGGAGTCATTTGCAAAGAAGGTTAGAATGACTAAAGGACACTGGGATCAAACCCAAAGAGAGAACAGTATGTCACTCACATGCTGAGCTGAATTCAGGTAAGACCTTTCTACATTTGCTCTGTGGTTCATGGTCACTAAGTTCTGCATGTTCCTGTATGGGAGGGAGGAGATGGACATGTTTGAAGGTGAGCTGGAGAGCTATATCACCTCCATGAGTGGGATGGAAACCCTGACCCCAGTCATCATGCAAGTGAAAAAAAGTGATCAATGTCATCAAAGATAAAACCATCAGCCACCAGTATTCATGCCACCTGTGTGGAAAACTTGTAAGAGAGGCACTTGTAAGTGATGGAGAGTGCACATTTGTAGTAACTCTTGTGACCAGTACGTATGTTACCTGGTGAGGTGACTCACCTTGAAGAAAAAAAAATTTTCCCACCCTGTCAAGGGTGCTGAGAATTAACTAGAAGGGCAAGGGGATTTGAACTGAAAACATATTTTAAAACCTTTTTAGGGCTGAAATAAAAAGGAAGCACGCCCTGAGAATTGCTTCATCTTGAATAGGCTATTTCATTTCATTACTTGTGGAAAGAAAATAAATCATCCTGTATTTTTCACATTGAAAACAATAAAATACTGAACCTTGGATTTTCTTTATTTTTTTATTTAAATTAAATTAGCCAACATATAGTACATCATTAGTTTGAGATGCAGTGTTCAATAATTCATTAGTTGTGTATAAGACCCAGTGTTCATCACATCATTTGCCCTCCTAATGCCCGTCACCCACCTACCTCCCCTCCAGCAACCCTCAGTTCGTTTTCTATAGTTAAGAGTCTCTCATGGTTTTTCTCCCTCTCTTATGGCTTCCCATTCAGTTTTCCCTCCCTTCCCCTATCATATGGAGTGAAATCCGTATGATTTCACTCATATGTGGAATATAAGAAACAGCACAGAGGATCATAGTGGATTTTCTTTAAAATGATGTTATTTTATAGCTTTCTATTTCTGACTGAATTTCACTTTTCCTTAAATATGACACATTCAAATGCTATGTCCATTGACCCTGGAGGGAGGGGGGATTCTTCACTCTTCCTCAGTGAGCTATGATCCTGAACCATGTGTCAGGAGAACCTCATCTGTGTTATTGTTCAATTGGTGCCCTTGCTGGGCCTCAGTTTCCTTATCTGTAAAACGATGAGAGATACAAATGCTAAGTATTTTCCAAAAGTTTGTTCAGCTCCAAACTCTCAATGGCTACAAATAGTTGAATATTGCTTAATCCATGAAACAAGGCAGATGAATAGTTATTTAAATTACTTTATTGAGACACAAAATCTAGTAGAATTTAAACACCAGAGGAGTATAGCTCCAATAGGACTTGAGTGAAATTCTTTTACAACTATATCATATTAAAAAATGCTACCTTTTATGTGAATACAGAGGTGGGCTCTGGCCTTTCCATATTAAACGTACTTTATTTTTGTCTTTGGACATTTCCATTCATCTTTAATGTAAATTTACATTCAGCCTGATGAGACCTGATTATGACACTCAGAGAGCATATTCTAATCTTTAATCTCATAATACCCATGGTTTTATTTTTGAAGTTACAGTATAGTTGACATACAGTGTTATATTAATTTCAGGTGAATAGTAGTGATTCAACAGTTCTGTACATTACTCAGTGCTCATCACAATAAGTGTATTCTTAATCCCCAACACCTATGTCTCCCATCCCCCCAACCTGTCAACCACATTTGTACTCTATATTTGAGTCTGTTTTTTCATTTGTTTGTTTTTTTCTTTGTTCTTCCATTTTGTTTCGTAAATGCCACACATGAGTAAAATCATATGTTAACATAACACTCATTAATTTTAAGTCTTAACTCAGTTTCTTGGTCTGGGTGAATCATAGTGAATATATCACGACGTTCACTCCACTGTGGCCCCTGGTGATCACCATCTCTGGTACATACCTTCCTGTGTAACCACGGAGTGGTTGCTAATAAGTTTCCGACAAAGAGATGTATCGGTAGTCAAAGAGATGGGATGTCACCTTTAAGCATTAATGACAAAACGACAAAGCATTGCCACTTTTATGCCACTCCCTTGTGTTCCCTCCCTTTCTCTCCCCTATCCCTGGACTGGGGAAGCAAACATTGGTACTTAGAACTATCTTACATAGAGGCCCACAAAGGAAAGAACCTAGGGAGTGCCCAGGCCATCAGGCAGAAAGGAACTCAAACACTCAGTTTAAGCTAAATCCTGACATTTATCACTTGGGAGCAAATCTTACCACTGTTGAGTCTCGGGTGAGGCCACAGACTGCATCACACAGAGACCTTGTGGCAGAGACATCCAGCCTAAACTGTGCGCAGATTCCAGGCCCAAAGGAATTGGGAGCTGTGAAATATCATGCTTCAGAAGTGCTAAGCTTTCTAGTAGTGTTATTAGAGACAAACAGATAGCTAAGACAGTCCACCCACCGGGCTTCAGCAGCTGGCCCTACCAGCCACCCATCTCTTGTTCTAGCCTCCCAGCTTCCACCAGCCACTCTGGCAACTTTTCAAATCTTATCCAGTCAAACTAGCTTCTGTCTGAGAGACTCTGTGCCAGTGGTGCCTTCTCCCTGACACACTGTTCCCAGACTTGTGCAGGTCTTGCTCCCTCTTGTCAGTCTGCTCCTAGCAGATGTCACCATGGTGAGGCCTTCCAGACCCTCCTCTCCTGGGACTCCCCAACCCTCCCTCCTACACTGTGCTTTTGACTGGAGTATAAATTTTGCTCTTTTCTTTCACACATCTTGCGTTCAAGCTGTTGTACACCTGAGCAGCAGAAAAAACTTGGCCATTTTCAGTACTACATTGGGGCCCACCAACTCACCTGGCACAGGGGGAGTGTTCAGAGCATAGTTGCTGAAAGAATAAACGAGAAGATGGTGGAGCCCCTCCTTCCTGATTCTAACCAACTCATTCTGTAGGGATAATGACTAATAAATTAATTTTATTATTTATGCTGTTTGCATGCATGCTGTTTCTGAGGTAGGGGCGTGGCCAAAATGATCTTTGCATTATCCTTTCTCCAGTTGCTCCAGAAATGCTCGGTGGCACTAGAGACACTGGCTACTGCCTGCCCCCTAGTGGCCAGCACTAGCACCGCACAGGTAACTATTTGGGTGTTTACAGGGCAGATTTTCTCCACAGACTCAGGGATAAAGGAAAAGGACCTGCATCTTCCAGGGCTGTGGAAGGGACCTCAAAAGAAAATCTTGCCTGTACACTCTGGGATGTTTAATTCACTCACAAGGCATCCTCACCTCAGCCAGGGTCATGATTACCCCAACTTCCAAATGAAGACCCAGAGGATCCAATTAGAACTAGTCTTCTCCCTAGACCCTTGTTACTCAGTCCATAGTTCTGCCTCATTTTGCCCATCCCAAGTCCTCATTCCCCAAGCTCAAAGGTCCCCTCTTCTCTGAAAAACTCATGGTGTGGAAAGCATTTGTCCATGCTCTCAGAGCACAGTGGGCCATTGGTTCTGAACCAAGGTCTAGAGACTTTCCAAAACTGGCAGAACCCTTGTGGTCAGACACAGCAAGTACACATTTTGTAGTGGAGGAAACTGTGTACTTTTCTTCTACAGTCCCTGTCTACACTGAGGGATGGCTTCTGTGCCCAGTTCTAGGAGCCGAGAGCTATGGACTGTAGGACTCCCGGCCTTGTCCTCTGGAGACTACTGGGGAGATGGCCTATAACCATGCAGGGCTATGGGGACTTTGAGAGTCCTTCTCAGGCTATGGATTTCTGGACATATCACCAGGAGAATGGATGCCCCTTGTCCACAGAAAATATGCTTCCACCTTCTTTCTCTTCTTTCTTTGTCCCTCACAGGAGTTCTGCTCTTCTTAAACATCTTTCCAAGGTCTCCAACTGTGAAGGTACATGTTGATTATGGCAAATCCAGTTATTCAAGGTAGATGAGTCTCTGAATCTCTATTCGGAGGAAATTAAACAGGATGAGTCACTTGCTACTTGAAAGACTGTGTTTATGTTTTATATGAATATAAATTTGTGTAATGTTTCCATTTGTGCATGCCTGTGTTCTTCTGGGAATGAAGTGCGTAAAATGGCCCAATTTGGAAGGGGCTGTGCAAGGACAACCAGGATCTTAAGGGGACCTCATTTCCAATGTAAATATGATAAGAAGGGTTTAGCTCTGTCCTAGGAAGCCAGAGTAGTCACTTTCCTTCTGGACTCTTCCCATGTACTGTGACCTGGACCAGTCCTTGCTTCTTTTGGGGCCTCTGATTCCCAGGCACAAAAGAGGGTTTGAATGTGGTATTGTGTAGGTGTGTGCACAGGAGGATATGATCTCAGGCTCCATCTGCACTGGATGGGGTTGGTTTGGGTGGGCTCAGGCAGTCACAGATGCACAAGTCTCCTCTAACATGGGCAGATGTGGGTGGACATGGAGTGGGAGCAAACAGGACTCCTGTGGAAGTGTCATCACCCACAAGAAGCCCTGAGCAATCCCCAGGAGAGTGAGTGCCCCTGAGCCCCATCTCCCTGTGCAGGGATACACTCTGCACCAAGGGCTGTGCTCAGGAAGTGAATTCTTGGTGATGCCCTTACCTGCAGCCTCTGAGTGACCCACAGATGAAAATAATTCACATTAAAGTAGTCCATAGCAAGTAAGTGGGGATGGAAGTGATATGTGTCCTGTATATGCTCAGGCCATGAAAACATGGTTCATGATCTGTCACAAATTTGCAACATTTCACCTTTACAACTGAGAGGAATCATCCTAGTGAAAATACCCACAGTTGAAGGTACATGTTGATTATGACAAATCCAGTTATTCAAGGTAGATGAGTCTCTGAATCTCTATTTGGAGGAAATTAAACAGGATGAGTCACTTGCTACTTGAAAGACTGTGTTTATGTTTTATATGAATATAAATTTGTGTAATGTTAAAAACTGATATTTTCATGTATCTCCATTATAACAACTAACTTCAAAGAAGTCTGGATATTCAAGTTTTATCATATTTTAAATATAATACTTATTATTTTTTTCAGATATTTTACAACTGGTATGAGTTCTGATTAATTTTCTTTGCATAAAAATGTAATTGAATAGAGAGGGTCATTATGATATTGTTCTTCCTTATTTGATTAGCTTTTTAACAGGACTTTCTAAATGAGAGAAAAGCACAATTTCTTTACTTCCCTGAGAAACTCCAAGGAAGGACATCTTTATTTCACTGCTTCAGATAGCTAATGATATCTTGGTGGTACCTCTGGATCACAATTCCCAAATGAGGTTTAGCCATATGATTGATTATCTGCTTTCATTTTCTGCTTCAATTATTTGTGATTGGGATCACAGTTACACAGTTTATCAAGAATGATTTTTTTCCCAAGCAGAGTTGCAGTTTCCTGTGTCTACCAGGTTGATGATGTAGTGGAGAATCTGATGGTGCAAATGGGTCCCTCTCTTCTAGGGACTTGAAATCAGTCATAGCATGCAGGCAACTTTTTTCAGATGACTCAAAATCCTGATGACTCCTTTGTTCTCCATGTTCTGGCTCCAAGGAATGAAGCATACTTCCATCAAGAGAGCAGGCATGGCTGCAGAAGAGTACACCAGCGCCTTCTGCAGAGACTGGAACATGGAAATTTGAGTAATTTGGTATCCTGGCCAGGAAATGACACAATAAGTTCTTTGCATCTTGTGCTGCCCCAGTGGCCAGCAGAGGGTACGCAAAACAAACAATCCTGGGCTGTGTGGGACACATGTGTTATTTTGCAGGAAAGCAATGCATCCTCCTTGAGAAAAGACCTGCTTTGGGATGCCTGGGTGGCTCAGTCATTAAGTGTCTGCCTTTGGCTCAGGTCATGATCCCAGGGTCCTGGGATCGAGTCCCACATCGGACTCCTTGCTCGGCGGGGAACCTGCTTCTCCCTCTACCTGCTCTGCCTGCCACTTCCCCCTGCTTGTGATCTCTCTATCTCTGACAAATAAATAAAATCTTAAAAAAACGAAAAGAAAAAAGGTGAGACCTGCTTTTCCTCAGGACATCTCAAGGAGACACCACCATGGCTTCAGAACAGTGCGGGGGTCGGGGGGGAGGTATTATTCACATGAGAAAATTGCTCCCCTGTCTGCCCCAATGTCTTAAGAGGGAGATGTGCCATGGAGTATCCAGGCTGTTTACCTTAAATATCAAGCCAAGAATCTTCATTTTCTGGTTAAATCCTTTGTTGTGTATTCTGTTTCCTCAGTGACTTATTTTTTTAATTTTATATTTAAATTCAGTTTAGTTCATGTAACGTATTAATAGTTTCAAGGGTAGAATTTGGTGATTCATCACTTGCATATAACACCAGTGCTTGAATACATCAAGTGCCCTCCTTAAAGCCCAACACCCAAATTACCCAATCTCACACATACCACCCTCGAGCAACCCTCAGTTGGTTTCCTATAGCTAAGAATCTATTATGGTTTGCCTCTGTCTGTTTTATTTTTCCTTCCCTTCCCCTAAGTGCATCTGTTTTGCTTCTTAAATTGCACATATGAATGAAATCATATGCTATTTGTCTTTCTCTGACTGGTTTCTTTCGCTTAGCATAATACCCCCTAGTTTCATCCATGTCATTAGAAATGGCAAGATCTCATTCTTTTTGGTGGTTGAGTAATATTCCATTGTAGATATACAGCAAATGTTCTTTGGGAGGGGTTTATTATTTTTTATGTTGCTTATTTATTTATTTATTTATTATTTATTATTTAAATTCAATTAGCCAACATATGGTACATAATTAGTTATAGATGCAGCGTTCAATAATTCAATGTTTGCATATAACAGTGTTCATCACATCAAGTGCCCTTCTTCATGCCCATCACCCAATTACCCCATACCCCCACCCGCCTCCCCTCCAGCAACCCTCTATTTCCTATGGTTAAGAGCCTCTCATGGTTTCTCTCCCTCTCTGATGACATTCCATTCATATTCCCTCGCTTCCCCCAATGATCCTGTGTTTCTTCTTATTTTCCACATATGAGTGAAACCATATGATAATTGTCTTTCTCTGCTTCACTTATTTCACTTAATACCTTCTAGTTCCATTCATGTCGCTGCAAATGGTAGGTATTCATCCTTTCTGATGCCTGAGTAATATTCCATTGTATACATGAACCACATCTTCTTTATCCTTTCATTTGTTGAAGGACATCTGGGCTCCTTCCACAGGTTGTCTAATGTGGACATTGCTGCTATGAATATTGGAGTGCGTCTGCTCCATCTGTGTCCTTGGGGTAAATACCAAGTAATGCAATTGCTGAGACATAGGGTAGCTCTATTTTTAACGTCTTGAGAAAGTCCCAATAATAGTACATTTTTGCTTTTGTTTCCCTTGTTTTTGGAGACGTGTCTAGCAAGAAGTTGATGTGGTTGAGGTGGAAGTTGTTCCTCCTCTAAGATATTGATGGATTCCTATCTCAAATTAAGGTCTTTCATCTATTTTTAGTTTATTTTTGTGTATGGCGTAAGAAAGTGGCCCAGTTTCATTCTTCTGCATGTGGCTGTCCCATTTCCCCAGCACTATTTATGAAGAGACTGTTTTTTTAAAAAATAATTTATCTGACAGAGAGACAGTGAGAGAGGGATCATAAGCAGGGGGAGTGGGAGAGGGAGAAGCAGGCTTCCTGTGGAACAGGGAGCCCGATGCAGGGCTCGACTCCAGGACCCTGGGATCATGACCTGAGCCGAAGGTAGACGCTTAATGATTGAGCCACCCAGGAGCTCTGAGACTGTCTTTGGTACATTGGCTATTCTTTCCTGCTTTGTTGAAGATTGCTTGACCATAGAGTTGAGGGTCCATTTCTGGGCTCTCTATTCTCTTCCATTGATGTATGTGTCTGTTTTTGTGCCAATACCATGCTGTCTTGATGATCACAGTTTTGTAATATAGTTGTGATCAGACATTGTGATGTCCCCAGCTTTGGTTTTCTTTTTCAACAATCCCCTGGCCATTTGAGGTCTTTTTTTGTTTCGATACAAATTTTAGGATTGTTTGTTCCAGCTCTGAAAAATGTTGGTGGTATTTTGATGGGGATTGCACTGAATTTGTAAATTGCTCTGGGCAGACTAGACATTTTCACAATGTTTAGTCTTCCGATCCATGAGCACGGAATGCTTTTCCATCTCTTTGTGTCTTCATCAATTTCTTTCATCAGTGTTTTGTAGTTTCTAGAGTACAGATCTGTGAAGAGTGAGAGTTTGACTACTTATTTGCCAATTTGAATGCCTTATCTTTCTTTCTGTTGTCTGATTGTTCAGGCTAGGACTTCTAGTACTATGTATCCTGGTGTGTTTCTTTTTTTTTTAATTAGGTTAATAACCATACATTACATCATTAGGTTTTGATGTAGTGTTCCATGATTCATTGCATATAACACCCAGTGCTCCATGCAGAACGTGCCCTCCTTAATACCCATCACCAGGCTAACCCATCCTCCCACCCCCTACCCTCTAGAACCCTAAGTTTGTTTTTCAGAGTCTATAGTCTCTCATGGTTCGTCTCCCCCTCCGATTTCTCCCTTCATTCTTCCCTTCCTGCTATCTTTTTTCTTTTTCTTCTTTTTTATTTTTTAACATATAATGTATTATTTGTTTCAGAGGTACAGGTCTGTGATTCAACAGTCTTACACAATTCACAGCACGCATCATAGCAGATACCCTCCCCAATGTCTATCAACCAGCCGCCCCACCCCTCCCACCCCCCACCACTCCAGCAACTCTCAGTTTGTTTCCTGAGATTAAGAATTCCTCATATCAGTGAGGTCATATATACATGTCTTTCTCTGATTGACTTATTTCGCCCAGCGTAACACCCTCCAGTTCCATCCACGTCATTGCAAATGGCAAGATTTCATTCCTTTTGTTGGCTGCATAATATTCCATTGTGTATATATACAACAACTTCTTTATCCAGTCACCTATTGTTGGACACCTTGGCTCTTTACACAGTTTGGCTATTGTAGACATTGCTGCTATATACATCAGGGTGCACGTACCGCTTTGGATCCCACTTTTGTATCTTTGGGGTAAATACCCAGTAGTGCAATTGCTGGATCGTAAAGTAGCTCTATTTTCAACTTATTAAGGAAATTCCATACTGTTTTCCTGAGTGGCTGTACCAGCTTGCATTCCCAAAAACAGTGAGGGGGGTTCCCCTTTCTCCACATCCCCGCCAACATATGTCATTTCCTGAATTGTTAATTTCAGCCATGCTGACTGGTGTGAGGTGATATCTCATTGAGGTTTTGATTTGGATTTCCCTGAAGCCGAGCAATACTGAGCACTTTTTCATGAGTCTGTTGGACATTTCGATGTCTTCTTTGGAAAAATGTCTGTTCATGTCTTCTGCCCATTTCTTGTGTTTTTTATTATGATGTTATGTTACTCACCAACATTACATCATTAGTTTTTGATGTAGTGTTCCATGATTGATTGTTTGCATATAACACCCAGTGCTCCATGCAGTATGTTCCCTCCTTAATACCCATCACTAAGCTCACCCTAATGCTTGCGCTCAGAACAGGAGACCACTCTAGCACTGAAGAAGCCCACATAGCCTCCTGGACTGTAACCCCAACCCTTGTCCTGGCTGTGGTCTTGATCTGATCCTAGAGCTAGGTCCGAGGGCACAATGGATGTGGGACACCTTGGCCGATGCCAGACTATTTAGGCAGGAACACAGAAGGAAACCATGCAACTTCCAGAGCCCAGGACACGGCTGGAGACCCTGATTCTATGGAAACACATATACCTCACCAATACAACGAGCGTCCCCCTGAGGCCAAACCAGAAGCCCGAGTCTCGCCCTAATGCTACCACACAACTCAACCCTCAAGGCATGACGCTGCACTGCCATCAGACTGGCCCCTAACATCTTCTGGAATATAACCCTAACCCTAGGCTTGGAGGTGGCCCTGACCATGCCCAAACCCTAGTTGTGAGGGTAAAATGGATTGTGGAAAGCTGGCCGACCCAGCATAATCAGGCAGGGACACAGAAGGAAACCGTGTCAATTACAAGGTCAGTGTGTGGCTGGAGAACAGGATTCTAGCAAAACCCTGAAACTCAACAACACTATGAGCATTTCCCACCCCACCCCACCCCCACCCCCACCCGAGGCCAAACCCCAAGTTTGAGCCTCACCCTAATGCGAGCCCTCTGCTCAGCCCTCAGGATAGGACTCTGTGCTGCCATCGAATAGGTCCCTAACGTCTTCAGGACAATAACCCAAAACCTAGCCCTGGATGTGGCCCCGAGCAGAGCCAAACCCTACCTGTGAGGCTACAGTGAATTTTGCACACCTGGGCAATGCCAGGCTAACGAGGGACGAACAAGAAGGAAAGCATTTGACTTGAAACCCCCGGGAATATTACTGGAGACCGTGATTCTACTGAAGACCCCTAAACCCCAGGGACACAAGGAGCCTCTCCCCGAGGCCAAATCGGAAGCCACATGCTCACCCTAATGCTAGCCCTCCACTCAGCCCTCAGGCCGCATACCCAGGCCGCCATAGGATAGGTACCCCGAGTCGGCCAAATTGTCACCCTAATCCTAGGCATGGCTCTGGCCCTGCCTAGGACCCAATGAGGAACGACGGGACTTGGGGCATAAGCCTGGTGCAGGACACATGCACCAAGAATAGAGAAGCAGGCCATGCCATGGACAACCAGCACGGCGGAGCGAATAGCATGATTCTGGCGAATACAGACCCTCGACCCCACAATGGGCCTGGTCCCTGAGACCAAACCCTAAGCCTGACCTTCACCTTATAGCTCTCCCACAATGCAGGCCTCAGGGCAGGTCTCCACAAGGCCATTGGATAGACTCCTACCATCTCCCAGACGGTAATCCTAAGCGTGACCTGGCTGTGGGACTTACTGTGCACGAACCCTAGGTCTGAGGGCAAAATGGAGTTGGCTCACCTGACGGAAGCCAGACTGATCAGTCTGGGACACAGAAGGAAAACGTGACACTTGCAACTCCTGGCTCTTGGTAGAGAACAGGCAGCTAGCCCAAACCCTGGAAGTCTGAGCAACACGATGAGCATGCTCCCCGAGGCCAAACCTGAAGCCTGAGCCTCGCCTTCATGCTAACCCTCCACTCAGCCCTCAGGCTAGGACTCTGCGCTGCTACTGAGTGGTCCCATATAGGGTTATATGGGACAGGATTATAACACAAACCCCAGCCCTGGACGTGGTCTTGACCCGACCCAAACACTAGTTGTGAGGCTATGATGGATTTTGCACACATGGGCAATGCCAGGCTAATCAAGCACGAGAGAACGGATTCCGCGCAACTTGCAACCGCAGGAGATGTTGCCAGAGACCGTGATTCTAGCGAAGACCCTATACATCACGGACATCTAGGAGCCATCTCCCTAAGGCCCAAGTCGGAAGCCAGATGCTCACTGTAATGTTAACCCGCAACTCAGCCCTCAGGGCACTTCTCCGTACTGCCATCAGAGAGGTGCCTACCCTCTCCATGGTTCTCACCATAGCCCTAGGCGTGGCTCTGGCCCTACTTGGGCCCGAAGGCTAAGTTGGAGGAATAACAAGATTTAGGGCACAAGACCATGGGGACGTTGCCGGAGACCGTTGTTTGGGTCTGGTCAGGGCCACATCTATGGCTACAGTTTGGGTTCTGGTCCTAAACACGTTGGGGGACCAATTCCATGGCAATGAAGAGTCCTACCTGACGGCTGAGTGGAGGGCTGACATTTAGCGTGAGGCTCACTCTGCGGGTTTGGCCTCAGCGGTTTGCTCATAGTGTTGCTGAGTTTGAGGTTTTGGGCTAGATTTCTGTTCTCCAGCAGTAACAGCCGGCTGTGGAGGGTGGTACGGATTCATCTCGGGTTCCTGAGTGACCGGTCCGGCGCTGGTCAGGTGAGCCACATCCATTGCACCCTCAGGACACTAAGTATCACAGGCAGGGCTAGCGGCCGGGAGATGGTAAGAGTCCATCAAATGGCAGCGTGGAGACCTGCCACGAGGCCTGAGTTGAGGGTGACTTTTAGGGTGAAGCTCAGTCTACGTTTTTGGTCTCAGGGCCTAGGGCCGTTGTGGGTTCGAGGGTCAGGTTTTCGCCTGTATCAGGATATGTGCTCCACAGTGGTGGCTGACGCTGGCATGGCTTGCTTCTGTATTCTTGCAGGAATCGTCCTGCACCCGTCTGTGTCGCGACTCCCGTTGATCCTCAGACTTAGCATTCGGGTTCTAGCACAGGCTTAGGGAGAGGGTGAGAATCCAGGAGAGGGTAGGCACCTATCCGATGGCAGTGAGGAGAAGTGCCCTGAGGGCTGAGTTGCGGATCAGCATTTCGGTGAGCATCTGGCTTCCGAATTGGCCTCAGGGAGATGCTCCCGGTGTTCCTGAAGTTTAACGTGTTCACCAGACTTACGGCCTCTAGCAGTAAACCCGGGGTTTGCAATTCAATGCATGATTTCCTTCTTTCTTCTTGCCTCATTTGCCCGCTCTCGCCCAGGTGTGCAAAATCCACTTCAGCCTTACAAGCATGGTTTGGGTTTGGTCAGGGCCACAGCGGCCACAGCCAGGACTAGGGTTTGGGATGTAGTCCCGAAGACGTTAGAGTCAATCAATAGCAGCACAGAGTCTTATCCTGTGGGCTGAGTTGAGGGTTTGCATTAGGGTGAGGTTCCGTCGTCGGGTTTGGCCCCATGGGCATGCTCACAGTGTTGCGGAGTTTTAGGTTTTCGGCTAGAATCCTGTTCTCCAGCAACACCCGGGCGTGGCAAGTGACGTTGTTATTCTTCTGTATTCCTGACTTTACTCGGGCATCAGTCATGTGAGCCAAACCCTTGGGTTCCACAGCTGGGTCTAGGGTTAGGTTTGCTGTCCGAGGGGATGGTAACCGTTTATCCGACAGCAGTGTGGAGTCCCGTCCTGAGGCTTGAGTTGAGGGTGAGCTTTAGGGTGAAGCTCAGGCTTAGGGTTTTGTCTCAGGGACAAGGCTCATTGTGGGGTCGAGGGTCAGGTTTTCGTCAGAAACATGCTATCCACTCGACCTGGTTGGTGTTCCCTGGCTTGGCTTGTTTCTGTAACCTTGGGGGATTGTCCTGCGTCAGCCTGTGTCCGAGTCCCTTCGTTCTTCCGACTTAGCATTTGGGCTCAGGTAGTGCCAGATCCACGGCCTAAGGTTAGTGGGAGATTCCGGGAGAGGGTAGGTGCCCCCGGGCACGGTTGCAAGTGGCACGGTTTCCATCTTTGTTCCTGTCTATTTAGTCTGGCATCATCAGGCAGGTGAGCGAAACCCATCGCGCCTTCAGGACTAGGGTTGGGGTAGAGTAGTTTCCACAGCGAGGGCAAGGGTTAGCGTTGTGGGTGGACAGATGGTAGGAGGGTTTGGGTCTGGTCAGGGCCACATCCAGGGCTAGGGTTCAGTGATAGTGCTGAAGACTTTAGGGTCCATTTCCATAGCAGCACAGCGTACTATCTTTTGAGTGCTGAGTAGAGGGCTAGCGTTAGGACGAGCCTCAAGGCTTTGGTTTTGGCCTCATCGGATGGCCTTAGGAGGCATGCTCATGGTTTATGCTGAGTTTCAGGTTTTTAGCTATAAGCCTGTTCTCCAGCAACACCCGGCGGTTGCAATGGTCACGATTTCCTTCTGTGTTCCTAACTGATCCGTGTGGCATCGATCAGGTGAGCGAAATCCACTGCGCACTCAAACCTAGGGTTCGAGCACGGTAATCTCCGCAGCTAGGGCTAGGGTTCGTGTTCCATTCCGGGAGATGGTAGGCGTCTATCCGACGGCAGTGTGTGGAGACCTGCCCTGAGGTCTGAGTGGAGGGTGAGCTTTCGGGTGAAGATCAGGCTTAGGGCTTGGTCTTGAGGACCAGGCCCATTGTGGAATCGAAGGTCAGGTATTTGACTGAGTCGTGCTATTCGCTCCACGGTGGCGGCGGGAATCCCCTTCTGCTCCCATGCCTGCCCGGGATTCACACTGGCCTGGGGGTCGGCGGGGGAGCATTTCTTTGGAACTGTCCTTTATTTTGGGGTGCCCCTTGACGCTGTGGTGCCGGGCCCATGCCCACTTTCTTGCTGAGTGAGCGAGCCTCGCTGTTAGTTGCGCTGTGTGGGGAGAAGGATTGCGGACGCGGGTGCCAGCGGGGCCGGAGGGGCAGGGCGGTCGGCCATCTTGTGTGCCGGGCACAGGGAGCGAGGTCCCAGGGCGGGGCCCAGGGGCAAAAGGACGGTGGTCGGTGGGAAGGAAGAGAATGCCCTTGGGAGTGGGACCGCAGCGCACGGCTGGTGGGAGAAGGTGTAGGCGGGCCCAGTCATAAGGTGGAGAGAGTTGTCCGACGGCTTGGGTACCGGGGGCGGCCCAAGGGAATGGGGAGGGGCTGCGGGATGAGGCCCCGAAGGCCAGAAACGAGGGAGCACGCGCATGGGAGACTGGGTGACCTACAGCCCGTGGTCCCCCCCGCCCCAAACCCGCCGCGGTCCTCGCTGCCTTCGCCCACTCCCTCCCTCCGGAGCGGCCGCTGCGCTGCCGTCTCCGCCATCCCTCCCCGCCCCCATCGCCCCCCATCGCGCCCCGCTGGTTCATGTGAGGGTGGACCTTGTAGCTTGGAGGTGGAGGGGCTGGTTTGGAGCCGCCTGCCCCTGCAGCAGGCAGCTCTAGCGGGCCAGCGAACCGGGGTGGGGTGCGCGGAGGTGAGGGGGCATCGGCGCAGGGGATGTTTGGAGGAAGGAATGTTGAGCAAGGCGGGGGCGGTGGAGGCACAGGGAGAGGAAGGGAGGCCAAAGGGGAAAGAAAAAAGAAAAGAAAGTAGCCGGAAAACAAGAGCCCACGGCACCTGGGATTCCCAGGCGGTCTCCCATCAATGTCTTAAGCAAGCCCGACAGTGCTTAGCTACCGAGAGCAGAGAAGATGCGCTGCCATCAGGCTGCTCGGGCCATAGACATGAGCTGCTGCCGCTGTGCGCCCCAACAGGCTGCTCTCCGCCTCGGAGACCCAGCACGCGCCACTCGTCACCCCCTCCGCCTGCCCCGGGCTTTGCTCCCGCCTGCCTGCGAGCCCTCCTCCGGGTGAGGCGCCTCCAGCACCTCGCAGTCCCGCAAGTCCCGGCGTTCTCCCGACCCGGCTCGGGACTCCCCAGTCCGGCCGCCGCCGCCGCCGCCGCCATGCTTTCGCACCCGAGATGCCTACGGGGTGCGTTCGGTCATGGAGCCAGGCATGCGGGGTGTATTGAGCTCCCCCCAACCCCACCCGCCGCCCTGGGCCTAGCGCAGCCAGCCACCCGCCTTGCTCAAAGGCAACACGGAGTCTCGGGCGCCACCAGAGACACTCCTCAGCAGCCCAACCGCGTGGCCCTTCCTCTGCCACCCTTCCCCTGCCCAGTCCCCGACAGCAGGACCCGACTGACAGACACGGGAGGCCGGCTGACATAGACAGACACACAGACACACAGGGAAAGACAGACAGACACACGGAGGTGTAGACGTAGAGAGGAAGAGAGAGACACGGGGAGACCGAGTACCCAACACACAGACCCGCTCGGAACCCCCGAACAGACACACACAGACCCTGACCTGGAGGTGGACAGGGACAGCGACAGGGACTGACACACCTGTGCACGCAAGAGACCCAGACACACACCACACACCCAGGCGGCTGTGTTGGCGAGGCAGCTACCTCCCGGGAGGGTGGTCGTGCTTGGCCGGAGTTCTGGCAAGCTGGCTGCGCTCTGGAGCTGCCAGAGGAGCCCCTTGGAGCCCCAGGACGTGCAGCCAAGGTGCCTGGAATCCCCTTCTGCTCCCACGCCTTCCTGGCACCCACACTGGCCTGGGGGCTTGCGGGGGACTCTTTCGTTGCTCTCCTCCTTTATTTGGGGGTACCCCTTGAAGTCGTGGGGCCGGGCGCACTCCCACTTTCTTGCTGAGTGAGCGAGCCTCCCTGTTAGCTGCGCTGTTGTGGGGAGAAGGATTGCGGACCCGGGTGCCAGCGGTGCGGGAGGGCCAGGGCGGTCGGCCATCTTGTGTGCTGAGCACACGGAGCCCGGACGACGGGCGGGGACCGGGGGCGAAAGGACAGTGGTCGGCGGGAAGGAAGAGAAGGCCCTGCAGGGCGGGAGCGCAGCCCAGGGCTGGTGGGAGGTGTAGGCGTGCCCAGTCATCAGGTGGAGCCGGTTGTCCGGCGGCTTCGGCATCCGGGAGGCCCAAGGGAATGGCGAGGGGCTGGGGATGACGGCTCCAAGGCCAGGAACGAGGGAGCGCACGCATGGGACACGGGGTGACCTCCCGCCCGCGCTCCCCCCGCCCCAACCCCGCCACAGTCCTCGCCGCCTTCTCCCACACCCTCCCTCCGTAGCGGCCGCCCCCTCAGTCGCCTCCGCCTACCCACCCCGCCCCCATCGCCCCCCAGCGCGCCCCACTGGTTAGTGTGAGGGTGGGCCTTGTGGCTCGGAGGTGGAGGGGCTGGGTTGGAGCCGCCTGCCCCTGCAGCCGGCGGCTGTAGCGGGCCAGCGAACCGCGGTGGGGTGCGCGGGGGTGAGGGGGCAGCGGGGCAGGGGGTGTTGGAGGAGGGCTTGTTGGGCAAGGGGGCGCAGTGGAGGCACAGGGAGAGGAAGGGATGCCGATGGGGAAAGAAAAAAGCGAAGAAAGTAGCCTCAAAACCACAGCCCATGGCACCCGGCATTCCCAGGCGGTGGCGGTCTCCCATCCCAGTCCTGACCGGGCGAACCTGCTTAGCTTCCGAGACCAACGTGATGCGCTGCTATCAGGCTGCTAGGGCCAAAGCCTTGAGCGGCAGCCGCTGCGCTCCCCAACAGGCTGCTCTGGACCTCCCAGCCACAGCGTGCGCCGCTCGTCACCTCTTCTGCCTGCCCTGGGCTTTGCTCCCGCCTGCCTGCGAGCCCGCCTCGGGG
The DNA here is from genome assembly GCF_964656455.1 of Halichoerus grypus. Lineage (NCBI taxonomy): Eukaryota > Metazoa > Chordata > Mammalia > Carnivora > Phocidae > Halichoerus > Halichoerus grypus. The sequence goes on along the minus strand of NC_135721.1, from coordinate 89,203,712 downwards.
TGAGGCGCCTCCAGCACCTCCCAGTCGCGGAAGTCCCGGCGTTCTCCCGTCTGGGCTCGGGACTCCCCAGCCCTACCTCCCCCGCCACCGCCGCTGCCGCAGTGGTTTCGCACCCGAGATGCCTACGGGGTGTGTTCGGTCGTGGAGCCAGGCATAGGGGGTGTACCCAGCGACCCCCACAACTCACCCGCCGCTCTGGGGCTAGCGCAGCTCGCCACTCGCCTTCCTCAAAGGCAACACGGAGTCGCAGGCGCCACCAGAGACACTCCTCAGAGGCCCAACCCCGTGGCCCTTCCTCTGCCACCCTTCCCCTGCCCAACTCCCGACACCATGACAGGGACTGACCCTTCTGCTCCCATGCCTGCCCGGCACCCACACTGGCTACAGCACGATCCCTCTACAGTGTTGTTACTTCGAATTAGAATGTAAGCGGTAAGACTTCCATGCAAAAGTGGGGCCGCAGTGCTAGCTTCATAAATCAAGTGGGGAGTCGTGTTCTGCTTTCTGCCCGGGCCTGAGTCTCACTCGGAAAATGATTTCGGACTCACTTGCAGTGCGCTCACGCTTTCCCACAGCAAAAGGCTTCCACTCTCCGGAGCGGCTCTTTTAGCCGAAACACGGATTCTCACGAGAGTTGTTCCTTCGAGTTAGGTGGTTGGCTTTAGGCCTGTAGGCACACACGGGGCAATGGTACTAGCCTCATAAACATGATGTGAGTTGAGAGCTGCCTTCCACTCCGGCCTGTTTCTCCCTCGATTTTACGTATGGAACCTGTTCCCCAAACTCTCAGCCACAGTACACCGTAAACTGCTTCCTCCCACAGACCAGTCGGTGGTAGCTAAATTATAGTTTCTCTACAGTGTTGTTCCTTCAAGGAACGTGCCTGGAAATTAGTACTCCATGCATACATGCAGGAGGAGTGCTAGCTTCATGAAACTGGAGCTGATTCGAGAGCTGCCTTCTGGATGAAGCCGTTTCTCTCTCGGAGTGAATTATGGGACCATTTCCCGGGCTCTCACGCACACACAATAAAATATTTCCACCGACCGGAACAGCGACGCTAGCTAAAGCACGATCCCTCCGCAGTGTTGTTTCTTTGAGTTAGAACGCTAGCGATAAGACTTCAATGCAAAAGTGGGGCCACAGTACTAGCTTGATGAAACAAGTGGGGAGTCGTGTTCTGCCTTCTGCCGGGGCCCGAGTCTCACACGGAAAATGGTTTTGGACTCACTTGCAGTGCGCTCACGCATGCACACAGCAAAATGCGTCCACCCTCAGGCATGGCTATTTTAGCCTAAGCAGGAACTCTCTACAGAGTGGTTCCTTTGAGTTAGGTGGTTGGCTTTAGGCCTGCAGGCACCCCCGGGGCAACGGCACTAGCCTCATAAACAAGAGGTGAATTGAGAGCTGCCTTCCACACCGGCCTGTTTCTCACTCCATTTCACGTATGGGGCCCTTTCCCCGGGTCTCAGACAAGAACACTGTAAAATTACTCCAGCTTCAGGAACGGCAATGTTAACTAAAGCGCAGTAACTCTAGAGCATTGATTCTTGGTGTTAGTAGCCTGGTAACTAGGCATCCAGGCACACAGGGTACAGCAGTGCTAATCTCCTAAAACAAGAGGTGAGTCGACAGCAGCCTTCCTCACAGGCCTGCTTCTCACTCCGAGTTAAGTTTAGGTTCCATTTTTCATGCTTTGACAAAAACACACAATAGATGAAGTTCATGCTCAGGAAGGGCGATCTTTGCTGAGGCACGGGTTCTCTACAGTTTTGTTCCTTGGCGTTGTGTGGATGGCACTTGGGACTACACGCACACATGCGAGAGCCGATCTAGGTTCCCAAAACAAGAGTTGAGTCGAGAGGTGCCTTCTGCCCATGCTTATTTCTCCCTGGGAATTCTGCTGGGACTCATTCGCCAGGTTTGCACTCAAGCACAGTTGAAAATGCTGCCACCCTGTGGAGAGGCGAATGAGCTGAAGCTGGGATTCTTTACCAGCTTCTTTCTGCTAAATCAGTGTTGAGCACTTAGCATTCCTCTGCAAACATGGAGCAGTAGTGTTAGCTTCAGGTAGCAAAACTGAGTCGAGAGGTGCCTTCTGGCCCGGACTTCTTCTCCCTCGGTTTCACGTACGGAACCCTTTCCCCAGGCTATCACCCACGGTAGCCCGGAAACTGCTTCCTCCCTCAGAGAGGTCGACGGTAGCTAAAGCACGGTTTCTCTACAGTGTTGTTCCTTTGAGGGGGGTGCCTGGAACTTAAGTCCTCAGGCACCCATGCAAAAAGAGTGTTAACTTCTTGAAACTGGAGCTGATTCGAGAGGTTCCTTCTACACGACGCCCTTTCTCTCAGAGTGTATTATGTGATCATTTCCTGGGCTCTCTCGCAAACACACTGAAAATAGTTCCACCCTCCATAACAGCGAAGCTAGCTAAAGCACGATCCCTCTACAGTGTTGTTTCTTCCAGTTAGAATGCTAGCGATAAGACTTCCATGCAAAACTGGGGCCGCAGTGCTAGCTTCATGAGACAAGTGGGGAGTCGTGTTCTGCCTTCTGCCGGGGCCTGAGTCTCACTCTGAAAATGGTTTTGGACTCACTTGCAGTGCGCACACGCACGCACACAGGAAAATGCTTCCACCCTCAGGCATGGCTATTTTAGCCTAAGCAGGAATTCTTTACAGAGTTGTTCCTTTGAGTTCGGTGGTTGGCTTTAGGCCTGCAGGCACACACGGGGCAACGGTACTAGCCTCGTAAACAAGAAGTGAGAGCTGCCTTCTGCTCCAGCCTGTCTCTCCCCCGATTTTACGAAACGGAACCCGTCCCCAGGCTCGCACCCACAGTACACCCTAAACTGCTTCCTCCCTCAGAGAGGTCGACGGTAGCTAAAGCACGGTTTCTCTGCAGGGTTGTTCCTTTGAGGGAGGTGCCTAGAACTTAGGCCTTCAGGCACCCATGCAAAAAGAGGGCTAACTTCTTGAAACTGGAGCTGATTCGAGAGGTTCCTTCTGCACGACGCCCTTTCTCTCAGAGTGAATTATGCGATCATTTTCCAGGCTCTCTCGCACACACACTGAAAATAGTTCCACCCTCCATAACAGCGAAGCTAGCTGGAGCACGATCCCTCTACAGTGTTGTTTCTTCGAGTTAGAATGCTAACGATAAGACTTCGATGCAAAAGTGGAGCCTCACTGCTAGCGTCATGAAACAGGTGGGGAGTCGTGTTCTGCCTTCTGCCAGGCCCTGAGTCTCACTCGGAAAATGGATTTGGACTCACTTGCAGTGCGCTCACGCATGCACACAGCAAAGTGCTTCCACCCTCAGGCATGGCTATTTTAGCCTAAGCAGGAATTCTCTACAGAGTTGTTTCTTTGAGTTCGGTGGTTGGCTTTAGGCCTGCAGGCACACACGGGGCAACGGTACTAGCCTCAGAAACAAGAGGTGAGTTGAGAGCTGGCTTCTACTCCGGCCTGTCTCTCCCTCGATTCTACGTACGGAACGCGTCCCCAGGCTCGCACCCACGGTACACCCTAAACTGCTTCCTCCCACAGAGAGGTCGATGGTAGCTAAAGCACGGTTTCTCTAGTATTGTTTCTCCGAGTTAGAACGCTAGCGATTAGACTTCCATGCAAAAGTGGGGCCGAGTGCTAGTTTCAGAAAACAAGTGGGGAGTCGTTCAGAGGGGACTAGAGTTCAGAATGATGATTTTAAAGATACTAGCTGGGCTTGAAAAAGGCGTGGAAGTTATTAGAGAAACCCTTTCTGGAGAAATAAAAGAACTAAAACCTAACCAAGTCAAAATCAAAAAGGCTATTAATGAGGTGCAATAAAAAATGGAGGCTCTAACTGCTAGGATAAATGAGGCAGAAGAGAGAATCGGTGATATAGAAGACCAAATGATGGAAAATAAAGAAGCTGAGAAAAAGAGAGATAAAAAACTACTGGATCACGAGGGCAGAATTCGAGATGTAAGTGATACCACAGACGAAAGAACATTAGAATAATTGGGATCCCAGAAGAAGAAGAGAGAGAGGGGCAGAAGGTATACTGGAGCAAATTATAGCACAGAACTTCTCTAATTGGGGAAGGAAACAGGGATCAAAATCCAGGAGGCACAGAGGACCCCTCTCAAAATCAATAAAAATAGGTCAACACCCTGACATCTAATAGTAAAACTTATGAGTCTCAGAGACAAAGAGAAAATCCTGAAAGCAGCTCGGGACAAGAGATCTGTAACCTACAATGGTAGAAACATTAGATTGGCAACAGACCTATCCACAGAGACCTGGCAGGCCAGAAAGGACTGGCAGGATATATTCAGAGCACTAAATGAGAAAAATATGCAGCCAAGAATACTATATCCAGCTAGGCTGTCAATGAAAATAGGAGAGATAAAAAGCTTCCAGGAAAAACAAAAACTAAAGGAATTTGCAAACACGAAACCAGCCCTACAAAAAAATATTGAAAGGGGTCCTCTAAGCAAAGAGAGAGCCTAAAAGCAACATAGACCAGAAAGGAACAGAGACAATATACAGTAACAGTCACCTTACAGGCAATACAATGGCACTAAATTCCTATCTTTCAATAGTTACCCTGAATGTAAATGGGCTAAATGCCTCAATCAAAAGATATGGGTTATCAGATTGGATAAAAAAACAAGACCCATCGATACGCTGTCTGCAAGAGACTCATTTTAGACCCAAAGACAACCCCAGATTGAAAGTGAGGGGGTGGAAAACCATTTACCATGCTAATGGACACCAAAAGAAAGCTGGGGTGGCAATCCTTCTATCAGACAAATTAGATTTTAAACCAAAGACTGTAATAAGAGATGAGGAAGGACACTATATCCTACTTAAAGGGTCTATCCAACAAGAAGATCTAACAATTGTAAATATCTATGCCCCTAACATGAGAGCAGCCAATTATATAAGACAATTAATAACAAAAGCAAAGAAACACATCGACAACAATACAATAATAGCGGGGGATTTTAACACCCCCCTCACTGAAATAGCAAAAGATCAACAAGGAAATAAAGACTTTAAATGACACACTGGACCAAATGGACTTCACAGATATATTCAGAACATTCCATCCCAAAGCAACAGAACACACGTTCTTCTCTAGTGCCCATGGAACATTCTCCAGAATAGATCACATCCTAGGTCACAAATCAGGTCTCAACCGGTACGAAAAGATTGGGATCATACCCTGCCTATTTTCAGACCACAATGCTTTGAACCTAGAACTCAATCACAAGCGGAAAGTCAGAAAGAACTCAAATACATGGAGGCTAAAGAGCATCCTACTAAAGAATGAATGGGTCAACCAGGAAATTAAAGAAGAATTTTAAAAATTCATGGAAACAAATGAAAATCTAAACACAACTGTTCAAAATCTTTGGGATGCAGCAAAGGCAGTCCTAAGAGGAAAGTATATAGCAATACAAGCCTTTCTCAACAAACAAGAAAGGTCTCAAGTACACAACCTATCCCTACACCTAAAGGAGCTAGAGAAAGAACAGCAAATAAAGCCTAAACCCAGCAGGCGAAGAGAAATAATGAAGATCAGAGCAGAAACCAATGAAATAGAAACCAAAAGAACAGTAGAACAGATCAACGAAACTAGGAGCTGGTTCTTTGAAAGAATTAACAAGACTGATAAACCCTGACTTATCAAAAAGAAAAGAGAAATGACCCAAATCAACAAAATCATGAATGAAAGAGGAGAGATCACAACCAACACCAAAGAAATACAAACAATTATAAGAACATATTATGAGCAACTCTATGCCAGCAAATTAGATAACCTGGAAGAAATGGATGCATTCCTAGAGATATATCAACTACCAAAACTGAACCAGGACGAAATAGAAAACCTGAACAGACCTATAAACACTAAGGACATTGAAGCAGTCATCAAAAATCTCCCAACAAACAAAAGCCCAGGGCCAGATGGCTTCCCAGGGGAATTCTACCAAACATTGAAAGAATTAATTCCTATTCTTCTGAAACCATTCCAAAAAATAGAAATGGAAGGAGAACTTCCAAACTCGGTTCATGAGGCCACCATTACCTTGATCCCCAAACCAAAGACCCCATCAAAAAGGAGAATTACAGACCAATATCCCTGATGAACATGGATGCAAAAATTCTCACCAAAATACTAGCCAATAGGATCCAACAGTACATTAAAAGGATTATTCACCACGACCAAGTGGGATTTATCCCTGGGCTGCAAGGTTGGTTCAACATCTGCAAATCATTCAATGTGATACAATACATTAATAAAAGAAAGAACAAGAACCATATGATCCTCTCAATAGATGCAGAAAAAGCATTTGACAAAGTACAGCATCGTTTCTTGATCAAAACTCTTCCGAGTATAGGGATAGAGGGTACATACCTCAATATCATAGAAGCCATCTATGAAAAACCCACAGGGAATATCATTCTCAATGGGGAAAAACTGAGAGCTTTCCCCCTAAGGTCAGGAACACGGCAGGGATGTCCACTATCACCACCGCTATTCAACACAGTATTAGAAGTCCTAGCCTTAGCAATCAGACAACAAAAAGAAATCAAAGGCACCTGTAATCGGCAAAGAAGAAGTCAAACTCTCACTCTTTGCAGATGATATGATAGTTTATGTGGACAACCCAAAAGACTCCACCCCAAAACTGCTAGAACTCATACAGGAATTCAGTAAAGTGGCAGGATATAAAATCAATGCACAGAAATCAGTGGCATTCCTATACACCAACAACAAGACAGAAGAAAGAGAAATTAAGGAGTTGATCCCATTTACAATTGCACCCAAAACCATAAGATACCTAGGAATAAATCTAACCAAAGAGGCCAAGAATCTGTACTCAGAAAACTATAAAATACTCATGAAAGAAATTGAGGAAGACACAAAGAAATGGAAAAACGTTCCATGCTCATGGATTGGAAGAACAAATATTGTGAAGATGTCAATGCTACCTAGAGCAACCTACACATTCAATGCAATCCCCATCAAAATACCATCCACTTTTTTGAAAGAAATGGAACAAATAATCCTAAAATTTTTATGGAACCAGAAAAGACCCTGAATAGCCAGAGGAATGTTGAAAAAGAAAAGCAAAGCTGGCGGCATTACAATTCCAGACTTTAAGTTCTATTACAAAGTTGTAACCCTCAAGACAGTATGGTACTGGCATAAAAACAGACACATAGATAAATGGAACAGAATAGAGAGCTCAGAAATGGACCCTCAACTCTATGGTCAACTAATCTTTGACAAAGCAGGAAAGAATGTCTAGTGGAAAAAAGTCACTTCAACAAATGGTGTTGGGAAAATTGGACAGCCACATGCAGAAGAATGAAACTGGACCATTTCCTTACACCACACACACAAACAGACTCAAAATGGTTGAAAGACCTAAATGTGAGACAGGAGTCCATCAAAATCCTAAAGGAGAACACAGGCAGCAACCTCTTCGACCTCAGCCACAGCAACTTCTTCCTAGAAACATTGCCAAAGGCAAGGGAAGCAAGGGCAAAAATGAACTATTGGGACTTCATCAAGATAAAAAGCTTTTGCACAGCAAAAGAAACAGTCCACAAAAGCAAAAGACAACTGACAGAATGGGAGAAGATATTTGCAAATGACATATCAGATAAAGGCCTAGTTTCCAAAATATATAAAGAAGTTATCAAACTCAATACCCAAAGAACAAATGATCCAATCAAGAAATGGGCAGAAGACATGAACAGAAAATTTCCAAAGAAGACATCCAAATGGCCAACAGACACATGAAAAAGTGCTCAACATCACTCAGCATCAGGGAAATCCAAATCAAAACCTCAATGAGATACCACCTCACACCAGTCAGAATGGCTAAAATTAACAAGTCAGGAAACGACGGATGTTGGCGGGGATACGAAGGGGAACCCTCCTACACTGTTGTTGGGAATGCAAGCTGGTGCAGCCACTCTGGAAAACAGTATGGAGGTTCCTCAAAAAGTTGAAAACAGAGCTACCATTTGATCCAGCAATTGCACTACTGGGTATTTACCCCAAAGATACAAATGTAGCGATCCAAAGCGGTACGTGCACCCTGATGTTTATAGCAGCAATGTCCATAATAGCCAAAGTGTGGAAAGAGCCAAGATGCCCATTGACAGATGAATGGGTAAAGAAGATGTGGTATATACTTACAATGGAATATTATGCAGCCATCAAAAGGAATGAAATCTTGCTATTTGCAATGATGTGGATGGAACTGGAGGGTTATGCTGAGCGAAATAAGTGAATCAGAGAAAGACATGTATCATAGGACCTCACTGATACGAGGAATTCTTTTTTTTTTTTTTTAAGATTTTATTTATTTATCAGAGAGAGAGAGACAGAGGCAGGCAGAGGGAGAAGCAGGCTCCTTGCTCAGCAAGGAGCCCGATGTGGGACTCGATCCCAGGACCCTGGGATCATGACCTGAGCTGAAGGCAGACGCTTAACCGACTGAGCCACCCAGGCATCCCAATATGAGTAATTCTTAATCTCAGGAAACAAACTGAGGGTTGCTGGAGTGGTGGGGGGTCGGAGGGATGGGGTGGCTGGGTGATAGACATTGGGGAGTGTATGTGCTATGGTGAGTGCTGTGAATTGTGCAAGACAGTTGAATCACAGATCTGTACCTCTGAAACAATATTATATGTTTAAAAAAAAAAAAAGATAGGAGGGGAAGAATGAAGGTGGCGAAATCGGAGGGAGAGACAAACCATGAGAGACGATGGACTCTGAAAAACAAACTGGGGGTTCTAGAGGGGAGGGGGGGTGGGAGAATGGGTTAGCCTGCTGATGGGTATTAAAGAGGGCACGTTCTGCATGGAGCACTGGGTGTTATACGCAAACAATGAATCACGGAACACTACATCAAAAACTAATGATGTAATGTATGGTGATTAACATAATAAAAAAATAAAATACTTTCTTTGTTCTCTATTTGTTGAAATATTATCATACCTTTACCTCCAGCATGGTTTTTTTTTTTAAAAGATTTTATTTATTCAAGAGAGAGAGAGAGACAGCGAGAGAGGGAACACAAGCAGGGGGAGTGGGAGAGGGAGAAGCAGGCTTCCCGCGGAGCAGGGAGCCTGATGCGAGGCTCTATCCCAGGACCCTGAGATCATGACCTGAGCCGAAGGCAGACGCTTAACCTACTGAACCACTCAGGTGCCCCTCTTTTAGTTTTTTAAAAAATTTGTAATAGCTGCTTGGAAGGTTTTTTCTGCTTCCAACATCTGGGTCCACTCAGAGGCAGTTTCTTTCTACTGTTTTGAAATCCCCTTGTTTTTGGGACACACTTTATTTCTCCACTGAACTGCGTAGGTTTAGATAATATAGCAGTTCTGCAGACTCATCCTCCCCTCTTCCCAGGGCTTTTTAGTGAGTCAGCTGGGCTATTTAAGTCCATTTACCCTGCACTGTACAGCTTCTGATGCTCCTCTGCAGAGGGTACAGCCGGAGTATGTGCCGTCACTCTGACTCCTCCCTCCAACCCCAAGGACAGTTTTAGTAGGGCTTTTATGGTTTCTTTCCTCAATCTCCTTGTAAGGGTTTTAGTTTGTCTGCCTCCATTGTTATCACACTGTAATTAACATCCACTAATTGTTGGTGGACCTATTATTTTGGACAATGCACTGGGACACAAATGGCTACACAGTTTGATCCAATTAAATCCAGGTCCTCGTGGTCTCTTTGAGGCTTGTTCTAGACCTAGGACTACTCTATGCTGCCTTTCATTCTGTTAGACTTACCACTGGTTTTCCCTTTTGCTTATTGCTATTATGGAGTTACCAGTCTCCTCTTGTCTGTCTCTACTCCCACTCTAAATTTCCTTTGTCTATGGCAGCACCCTTAGGCTTGAACTTAAGAGGATGCTATAGAAGCTGTTTTTACGGCTTGCTACTGCCTCAGAGTTGGGGATGGGGAGAGTAGCCTGTTTTTCTAGGAGTGATACCTGTGGTCTATAAATAGAGCAGTGGATGATAACTCCTGGTCTTGTTTGCCTTTCCTTGCATGGAACCTCCACTCATAAGCTGGGGCAATAGTGATTAGAAAACAGTATTCTTGGTCTGCCATTCCTGGGGTAGCTCTTCAGTGCTCTAAGTGGGGACTGGGTAGAGGAAGGAAAGTCCAGACATCTTTGCTACTGTTACCTGAAATAGAGCTTCTGTGACATAGAGCTTGGGGGATAGGGGCAGGTAGAATGAGAAATGCTAGCAGTCTGCTCATCCTAGGGAGAAATTGTAGGCTGAAATCGGGAGCTAGGGGGAGAAATGGTGTGGGGTCATGGCTCAAATACCAAAGAGACTGGCTATTATTACCAAGCTTTAGTATTTTCTTGAATAAATGTTTCTGTAATAAATGTTTTTATTTGCTATATGGTTTTATGACAATTCCCAAGACTTTAAAAAATATACATATATATTTACCAGTTATGGTGGTTTTCACCAAGGAGTCTGCAGATCATGTTGCCATTCCAGTTGTGCTTCCTGATCATTTATTTTTGAGAGGGAGCATGAGGGAGGGGAGAGGGCGCAGAGGGAGAAGATCTTAAGCAGAGTCTCCACTGAGAAAGGGCTGGATCCCAGGACCCTGAGATCATGACCTGAGCCGAAATAAAGAGTCACAGACTTAACCGACGGAGCCACCCAGGTGCCCCGTCCTGATTATTTTTTAATGCATGTCTTAAAATACAAGCAATCAGAATCCTTTAAATAAGGCAGTATGCTCAAAACCTGAAAAAGCTTTCTGCTGCCATCAGCTGATTCATCATCAACACACAAGCCTACAGAATAAATAGGCAGTTCTTTAATAGTTAAATATATTCCAGAAGTAAAGAGTGTTTATAATTCATTTACAAGTGAGTGTGTTACACCAGTAAATGTTGTTTGATCTGCTGTATAAAGTAAATAATGCTATGTAAGAATTAGTCCTGGAATAATTTGCTGAATTCCTATTTCCAATCCAGTAGATTAAAAACACAACTGTTAATGGTATAAAGACGTAAGAATCATATTGTGATAAAATCAATCTCAAAAATAGAGAATCCAGACCCTTGCTGGATAATTTAAGAACTCAGAAGTTTTCCTCAACTTAAACATGAGTGCCACACAGAAAATATTGAAGATGTCTTTCAATGCAACGAAACTGTACAAAACTCTAGAACATGACCATTAGATGACCAATGTATAAAAACCAATGGGATTTAGAAAACACATCTAATTCTGAAGTAAGCAGAAATAAAAAGACAATTTACAAAGAATTATAACTAATTTCTAATCATCATCAGAGTCTGAATCATATTTCTTCCCTCGGATAGTTTTCTTTTCCAGCTTTGTGAAGTTTGTTCCAAATTTCTTTTGGCTCTGAAATGGTGGCTCCATTAAATTTCCACTAAAAATAAAGCAAATTTGAAAAGCATTTACTGTTTATGATTTAGCACAGTTGGTATGTTAACCTGCACAAAAATCTCTTTTCTTCCTAACCTATGGAATAGTTTTCTTTAAAATGCTGGTGTCAAGGAAGACCTGTATTATTCATACTGATGGTTAAGAGTTTTAAACCCTATTTTGTATTACTAAATGTTTTTGATCCATGTTTTATTTTCTTATCATTAATTACTAACATTTCATAAGACGTACCACCAACAGATTTTCTGACTGAAAAGCACAGAAGGAAATGAAAGTTTTTCCACCTGTTCTGGATATGCTGAACTTGGATTAGATCCTTTTCACTATAAGAATGACACAGGAAAATGATTTTTTACAGCTTGTTATGGCTGGTATGATCCTGTTTCACATCTTTTAATGTTTAGACAAACATCAATAAAACTCATGGAATTCATTATCATTAACCTGGAATTGGAATGAAATTTTTCAATGATGCTTAATAAATAACTGAGATATTTTCTTCTTTCAAAAATATCTAGGAAGATTCCTGGCACCTAGATTCTGGTTTTGAAATATCATTTGGAGGGGGAGACAAAACCATGAGAGACTACGGACTCTGAGAAACAAACTGAGGGTTCTAGAGTGGAGGGGGGTGGGGGGATGGGTTAGCCTGGTGATGGGTATTAAAGAGGGCACGTTCTGCATGGAGTACTGGGTGTTATGCACAAACAATGAATCATGGAACACTACATCAAAAACTAATGATGTAATGTATGGTGATTAAGATAACATAATAATAAAAAAAAAAGAAATATGTGCCACTGAGAGGAACCACAGTGCCTTGGAGAAATAGTCAATTCTAGGGAGAATCCCTCTAAGACCTCTTATTTGCAGCAGAAAGAATGTGCTTAAAGAACTATTGGGACGTATGAAAAGGACATAGAAGCCTGCATGAGAGGGGCTCTCACTGGTCAAATCTGGGGCAATTTGGGCTTCAAAATAAATATTAGTAGCGAACTATAAGCCACTGGATAAGATAAGCCATTGCCCATTCTAATATAAATAAATGAAAAAGTAAATTAGTATGAGATATGGAAAAGTTCTTCTTAAATCACCATTTGGCTTGGTAGGCAACTTGTTAACCAGTGCTCAGTTACCACCACCAGAAATGAGACAAAACATCCTATACCTCCTGCAGTGCTACACTGAGAAGAATACAATATCACTTCTATCATGTACCTGTGAGAAAATGCATAGTCCAAACCTAATCTTGAAACATTAGACAAACCCAAACTGAGGGATGCTCTACAAAATTACTAGCTTGTACTCTTCAAAAATGTCCATGTATTGAAAAATAAGACAAGTTTTCACAGATTAGTGGAAACTAAAAATACATAGTAACTACATAAAACATTTTAGTATGCAGGACATTATTGGGACCGTGGTAGAATCTGAGTAAGGTCTGTAAATTATTTAACATTTCCTGTCTTAATCATTGTACTATGGTTACATAGAAAAAGCCCTCGTTGGAAAATACACAAGGAAATATTTAGGAGTAAAGGAACAATACATCTTCAACCTCCACTCAAATGGTTTTGAAAATAAAATGTATGTATTCAGAAAAAGAATGACAAAGCAAACGTAAAATGTTTAAAATTGAGAGATATGGGCAAAAGATAAATGAGAATTCTTTGTACTAGTTTCCAACTTGTTTAAAGTTTGAAATAATTTCAAAATACATTTAATAAATATTAATATTCTATTTATTATTAAGAAAGTAAAACCTAAAACTCCAAAGTCAATTTCTATAATGTAGGGATAATTTAGGCATGTGTAGGGGAGATTCAGAGAAAAAGGGACAGGGAAAAGAGAACTTTCTACTTATTGAAAAGCACTATGCCTATAGAATGATAATAGTATAATTTTATCTGTTAATTTTCCAAATCAAAAACAGGCACAGAAGGCAAGATGATAGGTGCTGACTTATGGAATCAGATAAACTATTTGGCAAAGTGAAGAAAGACATGAATGAAAAACGAAGTTGGATTTTAGATTGTTTTCAAATTGAGATTGTCTCCACAAAATTTAAGATGATCACAGAAATGAGATTATACAATTTATCATATTCCAGAAGACAGGAATAGCTACATTAAAAAATCTGATGTTCAAAAATAAGTCATTATCAATTTGAATAATCTGGTTTAAATCAGGGAAGAGTCAATTCTGAAATGTCATTTTGGGTTTCCAGACTAACAGAAAATTAGATTCAATAGATTTGTCAGGATGAAAACTTTTATAGTTAGGTGTACTCCAAGACTCAATTTTATCTGTAACTCTGATTTTGTTGTAAGATCATGCTAATAATGTACGCTTTAAGAAATATGTTTTTCATTTGTGAAATATTTTCTACATCTCAGCCAGAAGATCTTACTTAGCTCCATAAAATGAATGTTAATATAAAAAAACTTCTCTAAAAATATCAACTGGATATGAAATTAAAATCAATTGTTTTGCTAAAAATTACCTGTAACTGAGAATATCGGAACAACCCAGCCTCCATTCTAAAGTTTCTGTGGTGAAGTCATCTGTATTTCCTAGGTCAGTAAATCCAACAACATAATCTTGTGTTTTTCCATCTTTTACCAGTGCTAGTGTGGGAATGACTTTGATACGCAGTCTCTCACAAAGGAAAGGTGCTTTTTCCACATTCAGCTTCAGAAATTTGGTCTCAAGATGTTTCTTGGACAATATCACCAAATGTCGGTCTAATATTTTACACCTAAAAATAAAAGCATATAGAAAAATCAAAAGCTAAAACAGATTTTTCATTTTAAAAATAAGTATCATAAAGGTACATTTAATTTTATAGTTCTTCTGCTTGAGTCTCGTAATTTGGCAGCCAGCCTATGCTTGTGTCGGATGACCTCATTTCATTTCATAGGTTAGTTAACTGATATGAGAGGCAGAAAAATTATCCAGTATTCTAGAAAGTCAGATGTGCCCTAATGATACTTATGAAAAACAAGATACTAAATATACACTTTCAGTCACAAGTGGTTCACGAAGTTGTCATGTTCACAGTAAGAACAAAAAACTGTCATTTCTCTCATGTTTCCTGGTGTCTCATACACAGAGCTTGAAGGGTAATAAATGTGACTTGACAGAACTCAGAAGATACTTTTTAGAATTAGAAATGTACACACAGTGCCATATTTAGAAGTCATTAAGACTGAATGGTGTCACTGAGAAGGAACTCTTCTAACTGCAACTAATCATTAAGAAGCATAGGGTCAGGGCTATAACTATGGTCATATGGTTCTAAAGAAATGAAAAATACCAGTAGTAACTTTTATTAAGCCACTTTCTATTGAAAAGAAAAATGGAAATGACATTTTCTGAAAGTTAAAATGTATTTTAAAGTGGTCGATCCTTTAGTGTTCCTGAAACAGACTACTGTAATAATCTTTTTGAGCAGTTCTTAATCACAGGTGTTCATTAAAGTCAGCTTTTAAAATATATGGATGAACCAAAATTCTCTGGGAGTGGAGCTGGGAAACATGCAGGTGATTCTCATGCTCCATAAAGTTTGATAACTACTGCTTTAGATGATAAAGACACCAAATGTTTCATAGTTGTTACTAGTAGGCTTTCTGCATACTTCTTGGTGTAGTTATTCCTGAATTAAGACTGGGTCCAGCAAGTTCCTGGTAACCTTGATGCCTCATCATTCTACCTCTGAATGCATCTTTTCATGTATCGCCCATGTAGTATAGCAATGAGATTGTAGTGAAAAAATGGTAGGAGAGAACAAGTTAATAAATGGTTCCTGAATGAAACTCAAAACAAATGATAAATGAACCATTATATGAGAAATATGTTCTTGAAAACTTGTATATAAGTCAACTCCATGGTTTTACTGGAGTTATATGGAACCTATTTTAAGTAAATCTATGATTGTACCATTTGTTAATTCATTTTTTTAAAAACCTAGAAGCGGCAGTCACAGTGTAGTTAAAACAGCTTAGGCTTAAATCCTGGGTTCGAATCCTCTTCTGTCATTTAGTAGGTGACATTAGGTGAGTCACTTAATCTCTCCAAGTCTTGGTCTCCATGCATGAAGCATTGGAATTATACCTACCTATCTACCTCAAAGGGTCATTGTGAATGTTCCAGGATTTTATATATGAAGTATCCAGTCTACTATGCACCAGGAACTCTGATATCTATTGGATCTACCAATAAAATTTTCTAATGATTTGTTTTTCCTTTTTTTCTATTTTTTAAGCAATCTCTATACCCAACATGGGGCTAAACTCAAGACCCTGAGATCAGAAGTCAGATGTTTTACCAGCTAAGCCAACCAGGCACCTCTTGATTTTTCATTTTTGCTTGAAGATAAGTACTCCTGGTGTTGCACCATTTATACAACCATCAAATATATTTATTGAGCACCTACTATGTGTCAGTCATTGCTGCTCTAGGGGTAGGAACTTGGGAGCATGGTGAGCCACGATACAGGCAAACTCTCTGCTTTCACAAAACAATCTACTGGCTGGGCAAAAACATCTAATAAACATCAAATGATATCAACCTTAGAGACTAATATGATATTAATGTATCACCTCATCATGTATGTCAGAGGTTGGCAACTGGAGAAATATGTGCCAATGGGAGAGGACAGAGTACCACGGTGACAGAGGGTTTCTCTGATACCCTTTCTTTTCTAAACCCTTCCCACACTTTGCCTTACAGGGGATTTCACCATCTCAACATTTTCATTTTTATTACCTTAATCAGTAAGTCCGAGGCAATCAATCCCTGTAAGATCTGAATTAACAACTAAGTTACTGGGTGGTGAGTTTAAGACAAGGGCGGGGCAGGCTGTGCAAATGGCAGAAGAGGGCAGGGCTGAGACAGCAGTGAATGATGGAGACTCTACACTGGAGTGTGTGTCTGAGGGAGGCGGCTGCTATTCAGTATTAGCAAACTGCCTTCCTACAGAATTCTAGGTCTGCTATTAGGTTATTTGATTTTTTTAAACATCTGAAATCTGGGTTTTTAAAAAAATTGTTATCTCTCAATTTTTAAAAGTTGGTAACAAATCAAATCTGGGGGTTAAAATAAAGGCTTAAGTTAAGATATAACTTTTTTTTTAAAGATTTTATTTATTTATTTGACAGAGAGTGAGAGAGCACAGCAGGGGAGCAGCAGGCAGAGGGAGAGGGAGAAGCAGGCTCCCCACCGAGCAGGGAGCCCGATGCGGGGCTTGATCCCAGGACCCTGGGATCATGACCCAAGCTGAAGGCAGCCGCTTAACCGACTGAGCCACCCAGGCGCCCCAAGATATAACCTTTTCTAGGGGTATTTTCATTTTACAAGGACTCTGCCTCTGTAGAGAGGTTTGCAGATCTGGGCTTTCCAAAAGAAATCACTTTCCTCTCCTTCCAGCCAAGCCTGGCACTCCCAATGATGCTTCTAGTCAAAGGCTTGGTCAAACCATTGTCTCCCCATGAGTTGCTGGCTGAGAAGAAGTGAGTGAATTCAAAGCTAGTGTTCAAGGTTTTGGCCCCCACTCCCAACATTGTGTCTATGTCATAATAGTACCAAAAAAAGGAGAAATAATTCTTGTTGTGTTGAAAAAAAAAATTTACATGTACATCTCTTAGATGTTTTTAAAGTTATCTAATGAAAACATAATTCAGAAAATGGCCAGTTCTATGGAAATAATCTTGATTTTTAATAATATTCATTTATACTTTCTTTTTTTTTTTTTTTAAGATTTTTTTTATTTATTTATTTGACAGAGAGAGACAGCGAGAGCAGGAACACAAGCAGGGGGAGTGGGAGAGGGAGAAGCAGGCTTCCCGCTGAGCAGGGAGCCCAATGCAGGGCTCCATCCCAGGACCCTGGGATCATGACCTGAGCCGAAGGCAGACGCTTAACGACTGAGCCACCCAGGTGCCCTCATTTATACTTTTTTATGTAACAGGTTTTTAAGTTTAATCTTCAGAATAACAACTGTTTAACTTTAACAGAGACTTCTACAGAAATACAAAGACACAACTTAGAAGTAGTTCCTCTAATTTTTTAATTTTCCTATTATGTTAGCATATCTCTACTCAAAGATCTCATCATTTTAAACAAGTCACTGATGGAAACAAAGTTACCTGAATGTGGAGTCTTTGTAGAAATGGCAAACCACTTTTTTACTCTCCTTGACTTCTTGAAAAAAGTCTCTCTCACTAGGGATTTCTCTGTATTCCCCATGTCCTTTTGAAAGCCATTCCTAATTTGGAGAAAAGGGAAATATTACACACTGGAAATATCTTTCAGTACCACTTTACATTTTGTGTCTAAATCGCTATAATATTCTGTAATGAAGTTGATTTTATCTTGTAGAGAAATCAATTCCTCTTAGTGATTTATTTTCCTAGGTCTCTCGTGTCAGCGCAAACACAGTCTGTGGGCAGGGACTATCTTTCAGCACAATTTGTGTTTAAGACAATCATCTGTCTTGGTAACTTCACACATACGTTTTCTCACATCTTTAAAAATAAAAATTTAGACTCCAGAAACTTAAAATGTAAATATCCATTTAATTTCTCTGCATTCAAACTACTAAAATCAGAAGCATTAGGTCCAAGTTAATGCAAAGCTTTGAAAAATAATGCTCATGAGATAAAGCTACTTGGTCTTTGTAGGGAGGGGAAAAGGAGGGGTGGTTACTGCAGCTCTGCAGCTCTGCAGCTCAAGAGCCCTGTTTGCTCAGAGAGGCAGGAACTGCTTCTATCCTGGCCACCAATGGGTAGTATCTTAGGAAGAAAAAAATCACATGATGTCCAGAAATAATACAGATACCACCAGTCATCTAATCCAACTTCTCAACCAATATATCAACCCTTAATCAACCGTGCCTGACAGACCTTTCAGTTTCTCAAGCTTCCTGCTACAGGACAGGTTCATCGTCTCAACTGGAAGCTTGCTTCCTTTTTCAGGCAGCTGGTTTTAATAAAAAGGAACATTGGGCTTACAGGCAGAAGGCATGGGCTTGAATAATTGTTCTACCACTTATTAGCCTAAGAATTCTAATAACCTTTCTGAATCTCCATTTCCTCATTTGTAAAGTGGAGATCACAAAGCACAACTCTCTCACTGAGTTGTGAAAGTAAGACTATCAACATGAAAATATCTACAATAATGTCTGGCATAGGTGCTTAAAAAGAAGATGCATGTATACTCTCTAATTTTTTGAAAGGTCTTCTCACACTGAACTGCAATATATCTGTAACTTTGGTCTGTGGATCTCAGCTTGGACCTAAGATTAGAGAGAAAAGTTCTAATGTCTTTCACACGTCAGCCCTTCAGATACCCTATCTCACCCGTGTCCTTTCTTCTCTACCTCTCCCTTCATTTTCTTTTGGCTGTTTCTCATATGAAATGATCTCTACACTTCTTACTTTCTGATTATCCTCCTCTCAACAGAGACTAATTCCTCCTCATCCTGTTAAAAAGTGGCAGAAGTCTGAATGCAGCCCTCCAGAAGTGGTCCACCGAGAAAGGGGCAGGAGTGCCATCTCCTTTCTTCCTCTGGACTTAAGCTAACACAGACTGTATTAATAATTTTGGTATCCATTTCACATTGGCTTATGCTGAGCTGACGCTCACAGGAGGCCCTGGTGTTTTCTCCTTATGTGACATTTCTTTGGTCAAACTTCTACAAACAATTTAAACTCTCAAATACAGTTCCTTAATGGCATATAACATTTCATGGCTTTTCTTGACTCACCAATAACACTGCCGTTAAAAAAGAATATTTTTTTAAAAAGCTCTTTTTGTTATTAATTCTCATATGTTTAACCAACAGGTGGAAGACCTGAACCTTTGCAAGCTCCTAAGAGTGAGGCAAGCCTACTCTGAACCTCCACCAACACATGGCATATCTCCCGACACTCAGCACACCCCTGTACTCTCAGTACAGTTTCTTTCAGAGTTCATGCTCCACAGGGCCTCTGCTGAATGGAATCAAGCAGGATGGGCAGAGATCACAGTGCAGGCTGAACCTACCAAAGGCCTGGCAGTGGGGCAACATCTAGCTCTCACTTAGTGGTTATCACCCAAGCCTTTGGATGCGCTCTTCCTATTTCTCAACTGTCCTTCTGCTTATTACCTAAGTCCCATGTCACTAGCTGTCATTAACAGGAAGAGGGTACTCTGCTGACTGAGGAATATTGATTCGCATCAGCCTATTAAGTGCTTATGTCACTGCATATACTGATTTCCTGATACCTACATAGATCAGTAAATCAAAATTACTATGCAATCTATACTACTCTTTCAAAAAGAGTATATATAAAAACCATTAAAGCTTCTTTTCTACTTCCTTAAAAAACATTTTAATAAAAAAGATCTATTACAATGCAGTGAAAACTCTAAAATAAGACCCTCTCAGTTATTCTATGACAAATTCATTTTAAATTGATTTGCATATTAAAAAAATCCCTGAAGGCTGCAGGACTCAGGTTTTTAATAAGTATTCAGATTATTGTTTTAACTGCTGAGTTTCATTTAAGCCATTATGCATGTTCCTTACTGCAAATCAGGTAGATTCAGTCTTTCTACAAAAACATCCCAGTTATGACAACTTTTTTTAGTTGAACTATTAGCAATTAGTAGTGTTACTTAACTGTGATTGTGAAATAGGAGTTTGTAGCAGAATCTCATCATATATTACCTTAGATAATTATTAGCATTATAATTAAAAACAGTCTCCTGACTTCAAAACCATACACATACACACACATACACACACACACACACACATATACACACACACTGTATTTTAGAAAACTCAAGCTATAAAAATAGAAACTCAGTCACATTATAAAAGATTCTTTCCTTTTTGTAGCAATTCTTATAAACACTGAGAGTATAAACATTATGAAAGAGATGCTACAGCAGCACAAACAAAACTCCCTGTTTCTTTAGAAAAGTTAAAGTGCATGTTTTATTCACAGCCAACTGAAGAGGAACCAGAATTGATAATAATCTATTTCAATTTGACAAAAAGCAATGAAAAAATTTTTAATCAAAATTAAATTTGCAGGACTTATCCCAATTGGTTTTGATCAGAGTCTATGAGTCTGTTCCACACTTCACACTCTAAGAGACCAACAAGGATAGAGCTGTGGCCACCCTTCTTTGTGACCCAGCATGCATTCCTTTGAATAAACAAGCCATGTAATTGTTACATTGGAAATGCCTGAAATAATTTCTTCAATGTAAACTGCCTTACAGCTCTCACCTAACTTACACTGATCACAGCTAAAGTATAATCGGCTTTACAATCACCTAAAAGGGAAATCACTGACTCCCAGTGCTCTTCCTAGTCCCCTCCCTCCTCAACAAACAAATCTGAGCTCAAAAAATGATCTTGGGCACATGTTTCTTTTACTTGACTGTGGATTAACATACTGAGCAGGCTAATTTTTAATGTATCTTTAAAACTAATTTTTTTCCCCAGCAAATTTTTAACAGTGATACTACTCTGCAGTAAAAAACAAAAACAACCCTAAAAATAAGGACTGAAATAAAACTACTTCAGCACGTGTATATATAAGTTGTTAGGAGCATACTGTTAAAGTAATTTCAGAAAGCAGGGCAGAGAGGTTACTTGTTTCTGCTGTTGAGATTTCCTTAGTGCCTCAAGTCTCTTTTCTTTGAGGCGTTCCAATTCATCCTCGTCCATCTGATCCAGTTTCTGAATTTCAGAATCCAAATGTTCTTCTACTAGTTTGGTAGTCTGAAGCAACTGATTTTCCAGGACTTTTGAAAACATGTCAACAGATGCATTAGCTTCCATTCTTCTAAATGGTATAGTTCAGCCTTGGTGCTAGGGAGAAAGTTGGAAAGTTGGGGGAAAAAAAAAAAAGGCAAGTAAAGTTTCCTATCTCATTTACAAAAATTCTAGCAACTGTATAATTTGTCCTCCACAAAGCGTTCTGCTGACAACCAAGCATTTCATGTTACCTTTAAGAATTTTTACTTAAATGTTTTATTATTTTAGAGAGGGAGAGAGAGGGAAGGGGAGGAGGGTGAGAGGGAGAATTTTAAGCAGGCTCCACACTCAGTAAGGAGCCCGATTTGGGGCTAGATCTCACAACCCTGAGATCATGACCTGAGCTGAAATCAAGAAACTGACTGAGCCACCCAAACGCCCCTTACTGAAATGTTTTAAAACTGAATTTTCCATAGGTTATAGTCACACCACTCAAAGATTACTTAGAGCAAGGTTTAGGTGCTTCTGATTTAGTTTGTGTTTCATTACAATAAAACAAAGAGGAGTCTTTAGGACCACAGAGAAATGGGTAGTTGGGAGTTCTGCCTAATGACATATATTAACAGTGTTTCTTTTTTTAAACCAGAAGAAAAATAAAGAAGAAATGACTGAATAATAGTGAAGTTTAACTGTATTGAGGTTTTACATACATCTACAAAACAAATTTTGCTTCAATACAGAACAGAGTTGAGCCAAAAATATATTTTTCAAAGTTTCTACCTAAATGATTTTCATTTAACTCCTGAGAAAGTGCTTTACAGTTTATGTAAAGAACAGTGCCTGGTGTTCCCTAAACTTTAGTTTTCACTGCTGTTCTCTATGACCTAACAAAATCTATAATGCTACAAAGACTGATACTGGTATGGATCTACTGACACCGTTCTTAACTTTCATGTAAAACAATACCACTCCAAATGTTAAAAATACTGATCCTTTATGTAACACAGGAGTTTAAAAACAGAATCTAATTCAGATAAAAGGAAGCTCTTTTCAATTACATATTTTATAAGATGTAGTATTTTCTGTCAGGAACAATCAGATGGAAATTTTATGTATTACTACAGAAATATAATTTATAATTTGCTTATGAAAGCAGGAAGCTGTTGCATTCAAGTAACTACGACACAGTTGCAACTACTACTGAAGAACCTTAAAAAAAAATCTTAATAAACTGTGAACTCAATGACCCAATTACTGACATATAGCCTGGCCCACACAAACCCTCTACAACTGTTGAACTGAAAAGAAGTAGTCTTCTTGCAAACTTCACTTTTGATTCTTTTTTCTTCACAGGAAAAGCAGTTGAAATGCACTGATTTCATCTTTGTATCCCCAGAGCTAGCAGTGCTTGGAACACAGCAAGTGCTCAAAATATATTTGTTAATTTTGGGACGCCTGGGTGGCTGAGTCGGTTAAGTGTCTGCCTTTGGCTCAGGTCATGATCCCAGGGTCCTAGGATCCAGTCCCACATCTGGCTCACTGCTCAGCGTGGAGCCTGCTTCTCCCTCTGCCCCCGCACTCTCTCTCTCTGACAAATAAATAAAAAAAAATCTTAAAAAAAAAAATTTGTAATTTTGAATGAACCTATGCCTACTTTCTGTTCAAATTATCCTTAAGTTTCAAAAGTATTTGAGTTTAAAAAACCAAATTGTAAGCTCCTCATAAATGCTATACATTTTCAAGGAATTGTATTTCAAATATGATAAAATAATTTCACACTTCCTACCTCCAAAGAAAAATGTCAGTGAGACTGTTTCCCTTAGGGTTGGAGCCGGATGAGGCAGAAAACTGGTTATTGAGACACTGACTTACATGTCAGAACCTGTTCTTACCAGAGGTATAGTGGATGCTGATCCTTGGAGTTTTATGAGATAAACTCAGAATTTAATTCTGGACTAACTGGGAACAGAAGCGAATAACAAGAGCTGTTCTGGAGACAGGTGGTGGTGGTCACCGCATTCACAAAGGGGAGAGGAGATGGTGTAGCGATCCCGATAACTTTTCATTCTTCAAACCACAAACCTGATTCTTCCTCTTTACAGTTCATCTGGAACAGTGGGAAGGGGCTTGTCCTCAAATTACCTAACCGTTTCCTTGACTCCCTTACATGCACCCGCCAAAACAACCTGAACTGCACTCGAGATACCTTCCGAAAAGCTTCCTCGCCACTCCCTGAGCCCATAGGGACCGACCAAGACGGAGTTCAGGTAGCCCCATGGGCAACAACTCCCGGGGCGCATGCGCCGAAGCCGCCTCCGCCTCACTGACACGGACGTCTGGGCCGCGCCCCTCCCCCGCCCTGGCCGGATGTTGAGTGGTGAAGTGTTCATCAGCACCGGGAGGCGGTGGCCAGTTTTTTCACACCATCCTCTGCCTCACCTGAGCTCTCGGTGACACGTGAGAAGTGAGGAACTAACTGCTCCAGAAAGGGAGTCCACTCTGGCTTCACCCTCGCAGCAGCTGCCGGTGGCTGCGAACCCGCCGTCACTTCCGCCACCCCTTTGGCTGCGGCCCTCACGCGATACAACCTGCGACGCCCGAGGAAGTGGGGCGGGGGAGGAGGGCGTGCGTACGGTGAGCGCTTCTGCGCGTGCGCAGCTCCCATCCTCCACCCGAGATTTCCGATTCTCAGCCTCGTTCTGGATAAACAGCCAACGGGGGAGAGAGCAAAGTATGCTGGAGGTTGTAGTTTATCAGTGCTCAGCCTGGCCGAGTCGGACTTCCTTAGGCTCCGAGCCTCAGTACACGTAATGTTACATCAGAAACGAGAGATAGCTATGCTCTTGCTCTGGAGTGACACTCCAACTTCGCTTCCATCGTGTTTAATGAACACATTTTTTTTTTTTTTAAGTTGAGGTATAACTTACACAGCATGATTAGTTTTTACATACTTAACACCCGTAGTATCACTGTCCGGATCCAGATATTAAACATGTTTACCACTCTAGTAGGTTGGTTCCCTTTGGACTTCCCTAACACAAATTCTTAGATCTTGCTCTCACTTTGGATGTAAAGATTAATTTCTATTTCGGGGAACTAAGGGGTGTGTCCTTGTTTTGTTCATGGTAATTATTTTTTAGAGACTGAACAGACTTCATAATTCATGGACGTTACTGAGAGTCCCAATTTGTCCTAGATTTATTACCTAGAGTGCCTATCACTGGTTCATTGTGTTTCTTTACTGAACTGCGTGCGGCTGAGAATACAAAGACTCTACAGAGGTGGAAGGAAAGCCCAAGGCTTACCTCTGAGCCGAGCTCCAAAACTCCAAGTCTGCGTTCTCCCCAGAGATGGAGCTGACAAGGGGAATTTTCAGCCTCATTGTCTGTCTCAGGGTTCTAGAACCAGGAAACCCCGCTGTTATCCGTGCGCGGCGGACGCTTGCGGAAAGGGGGCGCTCGGGCTCCCGCCTGGCCGGCTGGTCAACTGGAGACGCTCTACCCGAAGCGCAGCTCTCGATGAGCCGCGCCCTGCGTCCCCACGCCGAGGCGGCGGGGCGATGCGCTTGCGCACTGAGAGCTCACACCATATGTGCCCTGTCCCAGTGCGCGGGTCTGTGGAGAGCCGGGTGCGAGAGGCGGCAGTGCGAGGGGAGCCGAGCCGAAAAGAGACCAAAGTCGGCTGGGGGACAGTGGGTCTGTGAGAGACCGAATAGAGGGGCTGGGGCTACGAGCGCCGCTGACACACGATGGGGAAGAAGCAGAAAAACAAGAGCGAAGACAGGTACCCAGTAACTGGGTCCGCACGGTGGCGTCGGGCGCAGCTCAGTGGTTCGCGCGGGTTTCGCCGGCGCGGGGTGGAACGGGGGTGAGGCTCGCGCCCGGCACCACGGGGCACCGGGCCTGGGTCCAGAATGGGCGGCCTGGGGCCAAGACCCCAGTTCCGGGCGGGCGCGGAGGGCCTCGGTGGCGGGCGGGTTCTTCCAGTCGAGGCTTGGTCCCGCCGCTACCCCTCGCCCGGCCTGGGAAGAGGGATCTCTTGCCTGAGGAGCGGGGCAGTGGTTTTGGGGTTCCCTGCCCTACGGGGAGGGACTCGCGTGGTGTCGCTGGGCCGGGGACGGCCTGGCCAGCGTGGCCCCGGCCAGCGTGAGAGTTGTTTTTGTGGCGCTATTATTGGCGGGGGTCAGGAAGAGTTCTTTCAGTGCCTTTGTACCTGTGAATACTTGAAGAGAGAGGGGAGTTCGAATGAGAGTGTACCTACAGCTCGGTTTTTTAAACTCTGAGCCGCTCAGGTGAGTTGGAGTTACAGGGAGGTGTTTAATAGGTAACCCCCTCTTAACCTCATTTAATGTGTTTACAGTTCCCAATTATTTAAGGTCTGGTTGTCCAGACTCCGTGCTTTTCGCTTTCCTTCTTCCGGCCCGTCTTTTGGTGATTTCTTTGCTCTTTAGCACCTCCCCCTAAGAAAGGAGGAGGAGGAGACGAAACCAACCAACCAGGGTCTCTCCTTTGTAGGAGTGTACGGGTGGGAGTGTACGGGTGTATGTGGAGTTACGTACCCCGAGATTTTTGCAACATTTCCGTATGTCACATTCTATTGAATCCTCTTACTCTTCTCATTCAAAGTTTACTCCCTGGGAGTGAAGATCTGTTACATTTCACCTTTGTAAACCACTCACCAAACTTAGTTCAAATACTAGGGGAGAGTAAGGTAAATTAAAAAAACAAAACAAAACAAAAACCAAAAACAACAACCTCTGATAGTTCATTTTGACTTAAAATGGGTACCAGGTCTTGAAGTTAAAATAAGATTACTAATTATAATTCCTGGATTGTTTGCTCACCTGACACCACTGATGAGTGGAATTAAAAGACACCAAGGTGAGTCTTGTATTTCAGCTACAAATCTATTGGAAGAAGTTAATTGGCTTGCAGACTAGAACTTGTTAATCAGACCAGGTAAATGAGAGAAAATAAGCAGACTTCTGGGTGATTTAGTGGGACAAAAATTTCTCTGCTTTTGGCAGGATGTTTTGACACATAGGATACATTTTTATTCCAACCGTGTACAAAAAGTAGATGAGTATAATAAAGCTTTGTATACTAATTAGCGGGTTTCAACCGTGGTTATCACATGACCATTCGTGTTCTATCCACCTGCTAAGATATTTTAAAGCTATCTCAATCTTCATGTGTTAATCCTTCAGGTGTATCTGAAAGATAAATACTTGAGGGAAAAAGCAACTGCAGATACATCAAGCCTAAGGAATATTAAGAAGGATTTCTTAAATATTATTGACTATCCACTCAGTTTTCTAATTTCATTGTCTTTTTTTAAAAAAAATTTTCTTTTCTTTTTTTTTGCACTTGGTTTGTTTGGTTCAGGATTACGGAAGTCCCGTTCTTTAGATTTAAAAAAAAAAAATACATGTATATGTTATACTTACGTGTTTTGCTTTCTAAGCTCTTTCATAGTGGAATAAAGCTGTTCAGAGGGGAGATACTTATTCTTGTTTATTTTTAGAAAAAAGTGAGTGTTTCTTACTGATTCATAAAGATTTTGGTGAGTGATGTAAAGTGCAAACACTGGAGCCTGTTGTTAAATGATTGGTTTAGTAGTATAGAAAGAATGCTACTACTGGTTTTTTACCCCCGCAGACTAATCTGTGGTCTTACATTTTGGCTCATTTTTTTTTAAAGATTTTATTTATTTATTTATTTATTTGACAGAGAGAGACACAGTGAGAGAGGGAACACAGGCGGGGGGAGTGGGAGAGGGAGAAGCAGGCTTCCCGCGGAGCAGGGAGCCCGATTCGGGGCTCAATCCCAGGACCCTGGGATCATGACCTGAGCCGAAGGCAGCTTAACGACTGAGCCACCCAGGCGCCCCATATTTTGGCTCATTTTGAAGGGAAAGTGGTAGCAATGTAATTGAAAACTTACTTTCTCATATGCCAATGTCAAGTTTTTTTTTTTTTTTTCCAAGTGCTTCATGGACTCCTTTGCTTGAATGCCTTTCAAATAATGTCTAAGAAATCCCAGGGTTTTGCACAGGTCTGCCTTTGACTGGAACTACTTGGCCTTTTTACTTTGGCATTCTTTGTAAGATGTTTTGGAGGGTAGGAGGACAGGGAAGATATTTGGGGGTGGGGAGTGAGGAGGGTAGCAGGGAAGTTCCACTACTTGTGAATTAGTTTGCTTTGACCTTCTGTATATTTAAATACAATTTCTTCAAGGATATTTTACATATTTGTAAAAGAAACAAAAACATACACTGGGAAGAAAGTCTAGAAAGAGAGCCCTATTTTAGGATCAATATCCTTGTTTGTGTAAAATGAGATATTTATCTGGTTTTATTCTCTTGTATAAAGATCCCCACTTGTAAAGATTGTACATTCATCCCACCACCCCTTCCCTTTCAAGCTATGCTAAGCTGAACATGTTTCTGGCCAGGTAGAACTGGGTGAGAAATTAGCAGCTGCTTATTAGTTATCAAGATACAGGGAATTGAGTCACTTTTCTGGTTGGAAAGAACGAAAAATACTTTATCGTTTTAATCCTTACTTCCTTATATTTAATCCTTATTTTAACTTCTCAGCCACTCAGTGTTCATTTAAAATTAGGTTTTATTTCATCTGAGTATCTGATTTTATTTGGGTATCAAATGCTTTGTTGTATCAGTGACTTTTGTTTAAAAACTGAGTTCTCAAATTTTGTTCTCATTCTGAGAAAGAGATTTTGATAAGACATTCAGCAAGTTTTCCTGTCTTTTTTCAGTTGGCTGGAGAAACTCTTGATGTGATAAGGGCTAGGATTCAATATCTGTAGGTGATACAAAATATAAGGTCACAGTCAATTCTCACAGTCATTGGTTTACATAATGGGACCTTATGGGATCTTGTGTGTTCTAGTGATGTCCTACTGTTTCCGTTTACACAATATGATTGATCTCTCTCTTTTTTTATTATTGTTATGTTAATCACCATACATTACATCATTAGTTTTTGATGTAGTGTTCCATGATTCATTGTTTGCGTATAACACCCAGTGCTCCATGCAGAATGTGCCCTCTTCAATACGCAGTCACCAGGCTAACCCATCCTCCCACTCCCCTCCCCTCCAGAACCCCCAGTTTGTTTTTCAGAGTCCATTGTCTCTCATGGTTTGTCTCCCCCTCCGATTCCCCCCCTTCATTCTTCCCCTTCTGCTGTCGTCTTTTTTTTTTTATTAACATATAATGTATTATTTGTTTCAGAGGTACAGATCTGTGATTCAGCAGTCTTACACAATTCGCAGCGCTCACCATAGCACATACCCTCCCCAATGTCTGTCACCCAGCCACCCCATCCCTCCCACCCCCCACCACTCCAGCAACCCTCAGTTTGTTTCCTGAGATTAAGCATTCCTCGTATCAGTGAGGTCATATGATACATGTCTTTCTCTGATTGACTTATTTTGCTCAGCATAACACCCTCCAGTTCCATCCACGTCGTTGCAAATGGCAAGATTTCATTCCTTTTGATGGCTGCATAATATTCCATTGTACGATTGATGTTCTCTTACTGATGAGTGTAGAGAAGAAAAGGATCTAGGTTATTTCGTCTTTCACAGCCTCCAGTTCTTTATTCTGGTCCCTTTTTTGTTTGTTTGATCCCTTAAGTGTGGTAGTTATATTTTTCAGATTATAAGGAAGTTGGTGTGTCACCTTAATAGGATTAATTACCCCCCCCCAAAAAAAACAAAAGGATACAGAGGGAAGGAAGATAATTATTTCATCTCTCTCACCATCAACTATCATTGAGGTGGGGATGTCATTCAGGACCTAGAAGGTCTTTCAGGATTCCGTAGAGTTCTAGGGTATGTTCAGCATCAGGTTATTTTTTGCTGTGGTTCTCTATACCAGCAGTGAACCAGTATAGTGACTCCACTATTCTTTGTTTTAACTCAGATATTGTTCTTATCATTACTGGCAAATTCCCTGGTTTCTTGAGAGTTCTAGCTATTTCTCAGACAGTTGCCTAACCTTTAGATGGTTAGGAGCCTGCCTGGAAGGAGCTCTGAGTATAGCAGGTAGTCCAGAGCTTTCCAGAGAGGGAGTTGGCCAAGTGGCAAATAGTCTAGCTCAACAAAGGAATTTATTTCTCATTTGTATATACTTGAATTGGTAATAAAAAAACGCCCTTCTG
The DNA here is from genome assembly GCF_964656455.1 of Halichoerus grypus. Lineage (NCBI taxonomy): Eukaryota > Metazoa > Chordata > Mammalia > Carnivora > Phocidae > Halichoerus > Halichoerus grypus. The sequence continues at coordinate 89,174,314 of NC_135721.1, read as the reverse complement.
TCTGCATGTATTAGATCAAAAAAGAAAAAAGATGTGTATAATCCAAGAGTTCTCTTGGTTTAGCTTGTTCCTGTACTAATACTTTAGGAAATTAGTATGTGGAGGGAGAAGAGAAGTCCTAGTTTGCCATAAATGAACAAGAAAGCAGATGATAAACTTGTTGTTAGCTTATAGTAACTTTACCTTCTGTAGTGGTGATCTCTGGGGAGCTGATGCAGCTATTTTTGATGTTGCTTGCCCACTAATTGTGCTTTATTCATCTAAGTTTCTTCCATTCTTGCATTTGATCTGTAAGGTGAGCAAAGCATTGTGTAACTGAAGAACTGAGTGTCAGTGGTTAGGGTAGAACAGCAGTTCTCAAACTTTGGTCCTACCACCCCTTTACATTCTTTACTAAGGAACCAAAAAGGTTTTTGTTTTTGTGGGTTATATGGATACTTACTGTATTACAAATTAAAAGTTCTTAAAGTAGTTATTAATTTAAAAATAAAACTAGGGGCTCCTGGCTGGTTCAGTTGGTAGAGCATCCAACTCTTGATCTTGGGGTTGTAAGTTCAAGCCCCACCTTGGGCAAAGAGTTTACTTAAAATAAATTTAAAAAACTAATAGACATGTTAAATATTAACATAAGTAGCATTGTTAAGTAATCGTTTATAAAAAAATAATGAGAAGACTGATATTATTAAACAGTTTTGCAAACCTCCTTACTGTCTGGCTTAGTAGAAGAGAACTTGATTCTCCTCTGTGCATTCAGTGTTGTAGCAGTATCACATCATGTGACTTCTGGAAAACTCCACTGTACAGTTGTGAGAAAATGAGAATGAAAAAGTCTAATAGCCTCCTAGTATTATTTTGAAAATACTTTTGATCTCTTGAATTAGTTTAGACCCCCTGAACAGGTCTTGGGGACTACTTTGAGCTGATTTAGGGATTCCTAAACTAGATTTGGGTCTTTGTGAGATAATTTCCAAGCTCTTTGACTGTCATTAATGTTTGTCTAACAGATAATAGAAATGCTTAGGAAATACTCAAGGACAACTTAAGACATCTGTGGTTGTGTTCATGCTCTTGATATTTTATCCACTTAAGATTCTCTTTTTCAGGGGCGCCTGGGTGGCTCAGTTGTTAAGCGTCTGCCTTCGGTTCAGGTCATGATCCCAGGCTCCTGGGATCGAGCCCCACATCGGGGTCCCTGCTCAGCGGGAAGCCTGCTGCTCCCTCTCCCACTCCCCCTGCTTGTGTTCCCTCTCTCGCTGTCTCTGTCAAATAAATAAATAAAATCTTTAAAAAAAAAAAAGGATTCTCTTTTTTAATGTAATAAGGTGAATTTATCAAGTTCTGTTAAAAATCTTTTGGGATTGATTTTAATTGGGAATCCCATTAAGTTTTTAGAATTTTTGTACAGTTGTCATCATTGTGGTATCACATCATATCATTCAAGATATTGTCTGCTTAATCACTTAATTGCCAAGTGTTGTTTTAGGTGCTCAAAATATAGTGGTAAACAAATCATTAATAAGACATACTTCCCTATTTGGCTAATTGTAGATCAGTAAAATTTTATTTTTTTCATTTGAGTCTTTAGAATATTTCTTGTTTGGCTTATTCCTAGGTATCTTATAGTTTGGTTGCTGTTAATACAGTAATTTTTCTTCTTTGCTTAATGAGAAAACTTTTAAGATGGTTATCTTGTGTCCAACTTAGTGAACTCTTATTAGAATAGATGTGTAAAGGGTGAGGACTAAATTGTGATTAGATTATTAGTTTGTGATAATAGGTAAATAGTAAAAAGGGGAAGAGCAGGGAGAAAATTAAAGACATTACAGAAGCATTCAAATGTTTTAGTTAGTGACACCCAAATGACTCCTTTTTCTCTTTCTAATTTATGCCCTGTGACAAATATGAACTGTTGAGAAAGTCCAAAATATACAGGTATTTTGAACGCTTATTAAACAGTATTGAAGTAATCACAGTAACACAGCTTGTCTTAGCAGTAACCACAGTATTTATATAATTTTAATGAAAATACTTAATGTAGAACCAATAACCATGTTGTAATTAATTTGAGAATCTAGGAGGAAGGGGAAAGTATAGACATTTAAGAAGTAGTATATCATATATAGAAGAGGAAAGTGGGGTTTAACATAATAATGTGCTTGAAGTTTAGAACCTCTCAGCTATTAAGCCAAATCCAACTCTGGAACCTGTGGCTTTTCACTGTGGTATACTAGTTGATTTAAGAAATGTTGGATATTCCAAAATACAGACTTTCCAAAGAAAAATTAATATCTGCATAGGATCTTTACTGGTGAAAGAACTGTTAAAGATTAAGAACTCAAACAAGGAGGGAGAATAGAAAAATGACAGCCACTGTCTGTAGGTCAATCAGTGCCAAAATTTCTTTAAAGAATTTCTTTCTCCCTTAACCAATTTAATTACGTAACTGCTCGTCTTTCTGTTTAAAGTGAAAGCAATGAAGATTTAATGTTTTAGTCCTTCCCATCAGACATGATATATAAAATTTCAGATATGTTCTTTCAGAGGAATCTCTATTTTTCACCAGGTAGCAGTTATTTTTTAGAATAATTGGTTTTCACTCCTCCTTTTGGTGATAGAAATATACTTATATTTGTTTGGCTTTTCTGTTTCTGAAACTTTATTCAAACCATAAACTTTAGATAGCAGTCCCTAAAAATACAGTTGAGTACTGTTTTAAGTCAAATTTATGTCATTAGGTTTCAGGTACTGAGCTTTGCTGAAGCTAAGAGGTATGACTGATGATATTGTAGTTGGCATTTCTTGTAAGTCTAGAATCATGTTCTAAGATTCTATTATATGAATATACTACATTTTATTTACCCATTCATCGGTTGATGGACATTGGGGTGGTTCTACTTTTTGGCTGTTATGAATCATACTGCTGTAAAAATACTTATACAGGTTTTTGTGTGGACATATGTTTTCAGTTCTTGGGGTTTATACCTAGGAGTGAAATTGTTGGGTCATAGGGTAATATATAGTTTAACTTCTTCAGAAACGGCCAGGCAGTTTTTCAGGAACAGCTAAAGCTTCTGCTCCATTTTACATTCCAGTCAACAATGTGTATTAGAATTCCAATTTCTCCACATCTTCATCAACACTTATCATCTGACTTTTTGAATTATAGCCATTCTAGTGGGTATGAAGTGGTGTCTTCCTGGGATTTTAGTTTGCATTCCATGATGGCCTAAGATGTTGAGTATGTCCTCATGTGTTTATTGGACGTTTGTATATCTTGTTTGGAGAACTGACTATTCAGATCCTTTGCCTATTTTTAAATTGACTTCTTTATTCTTGAGGAATGAGTTCTTTATATATTTTAGATACAAATCCTTTATCAGATACGATTTGCAAACATTTTGTCCGATTCTGTGGGTTATTTTCTCCCTCAGGAGGTTATTGTCTGTCCTTTCTTTCTTTCTTTCTCTTTTCTTTTTCTTTTCTTTCTCTTTTCTTTCTTTCTTTCTTTCTTTTCTTTCTTTTCTCCTCTCTCTCTCTCTTTCTTTATTTAAAGATTTTAAGTAATCTCTACACCCAATGTGGGGCTTAAACTCAAAACCCTGAGATCAAGAGTTGCATGCTCTACTGACTGAGCCAGCCTGGTGCCCCTGTCCTTTCACTTTCCTTCCTTTTTTTTTTTTTTTTTTTTTTAAGATTTTATTTATTGGACAGAGAGAGAGACAGCGAGAGAGGGAACACAAGCAGGGGGAGTGGGAGAGGGAGAAGCAGATTCCCCACCGTGCAGGGAGCCCGATGCGGGGCTCAATCCCAGGACCCTGGGATCATGACCTGAGCCGAAGGCAGACGCTTAACGACTGAGCCACCCAGGCGCCCCAGTCCTTTCACTTTCTTGATGGTGTCCTTTGTAGCACAAAAGTTTCTATTTTTTTTAAATTAAGATATATTATTTGTTGCAGGGGTACAGGTCTGTGATTCATCAGTCTTACGCAATTCACAGTGCTCACCATAGCACATACCCTCCCCAATGTCCATCCAAAAGTTTCTAATTTTGATGATGTATGATTTATCTATTTTTTCTTTGGTTGCATGTGATCTAAGAAACTATCACCAAATCCAAAGTCATGAAGATAACTTAATATTAACTAAATATTAATATTTGTGTACAGGTATTTTTCTTTCCAGTGGCTTTATAGTTTTAGCTCTTACAGTTAGATGTTTGAGCTATTTTGAGTTACTTTTTTATTCTGTGAGGTAGGGATCCATCTTCATTTTTTTACATGTAGATATCCAGCTGTCCCAGCACCATTTTAAAAAAAGGCTTTTCTTTTTAATTCCTTGTCAAAATCAATTGACCATATATATAGGGGTTTATTTCTGGGCTCTCAATATTGTTCCATAGATCTTTGTGTCTTTATGGCAGTACCACACTGTCTTGATTGCTGTAGTTTTGTAGTAAGTTTACAAATTGGAAAGTGATTTTTCTAACTTCTTTTTGAGATGGTTTTGGCTATTCTGTGTCCCTTATATTTCCATACAGACGTTAGGAAACACTTTACAATTTCTGCAACAAAAAAGAAGGCAGTTGGGATTTTGATTGGGATTGCATTTCATTTGTAGATCAATTTTGGGAGTATTGCCAATATTATGCCTTCTGATCCATGAATGCGGGATGTCTTTCCACTTATTAGGTCTTCAGGTTCAGCGGTTTTTTTTTTTTTTTGGTTACAGTTTTTAGAGTACAATGTTTGCAGTTCTTTTAAAAAAATTATTCCTAAGTATTTAATTCTTTTGTACACTATTGCAAATGGGGTTAGTTTCTTAAGTTCATTTTCAGATTGTTCATTACTAGTGCATAGTTTAAATACAATTGATTTTTGTATATTGATTTTTTATCCTGCAATCATACACCCTCGTTTATTAGCTCTAATGATCTTGTGTGTGTGTTGATTCTGTGGACACGATCATGTCATCTGCAAGTTCAGATGGTTTCTACCTTTTCCAATCTAAATGTCTTTTGCTTCTTTGTCTTGCTGAAAGCTCTGGCTAGATTGTGCAGTACAATGTTGACTAGAAGTGGGGAGAGTAGACATTCTTGTCTTGTTTCTGATCTTAAGGGGGAAAAGCTTTCAGTATTTACCCATTAGGTATGATGTTAACTATGTTTTGCCGAGATGCCCTTTTCCAGGTTGAGGAATTTCCATTCTGTTCCTAGTTTGTAGTGTTGGATTTTGTTAAATGCTGTTTCTTCATCTACTGAGATGATCACGTGGTTTTCTCTTTTTTTTCTGTTTACGTATGTTGTATGTTGAATCATCCTTGCTATTCTGGGATAGATCCCACTTGGTCATGGTGTATAATTCTTTTTATGTTTTTGGATTTGGTTTCCTAGTGTTTTGTTGAGCATTCCATTTTTTCCCCTTTTAACCTTTCTATGTAGCTCTTTTGGGTCTGTCTTTTGGTAAACAGTGTTAACATTGAATTTTTATAATAGGACTTGATACCCTATCTTTGAAGGCTTAAAGTCACTTATATTGCTTGTATTAATTATATATTTGACCTTACTTCAGACATCTATTTTGTCTTCATTTGTACCAGTTCTGCCGTGCTTTATTTCTATTTTCTTCCTTTTATCCTGGGTTACAATTTATACATGCTATTCTTTTTTTTTTTTTTTAAAGATTTTATTTATTTATTAGAGAGAACACAAGCAGGGGGAGTGGGAGAGGGAGAAGCAGACTCCCCACTGAGCAGGGAGCCTGATGCGGGGCTCAATTCCAGGACCCTGGGATCATGACCTGAGCCGAAGGCAGACGCTTAACCGACTGAGCCACCCAGGCGCCCCATTCTTATTTTTTAAAGTGGTTAGATTTGAAATTTTACCTTGCAAAGTCAGTATTTAATGCTCCATAAAACAGTACAAGGCCAGTCATGCAACTGTCCAGTATTTTCATTTTATTTTATAATCCTTCACTCAGGTTGGTGACCTTTTACTTAAAGTTAGGTACTACTTAAATGCCAGGACTGAACCTAGAAAAAAAATAGGCACGTACTCAGTGGATTTTCAGTTTTCAAGAATTTAAGTCAAAATAAGGAAAAGTGATTTCCTTTTTTAGGCATATAAATAGCTAAGAGTCTTAAAGGAATGAAATGTTGGGAAGGCATTACCTTCCCAGACTCCAGAAATTACGAGACAAAGTAGTAGGCTCCTGATTCATTCCAAAGTTTACTTTCTGTTTATGCAAGTTTGTAATTTTTTAAATATAGAAATTTAACTTTTTAATATAAAAATTTCAAGCACACAGAAAAGTTGAAGGAATAGTATAACGAACCCCCATATACTCATCACCTAGATTTAATCATTGCTAGTATTTTGTCCCCATTTTTGTTATATGAACTTTATTTTATAAATACCTTGGCATTTTCTCCCTAAATGTTTTTTTATACAACCACAATAACCCTTATCCCACCTAGTGCAATTAACACAAATTCTCTAATATTTAATATTCAGTCCATATATCAAATTTCTAGCTGCACAGTGGCTTTTCACAGTGTTCAAACCAGGTTGCAGACAAGGTTCACACTGCATTTCATTGTGGTGTAGCTTATAATTTTTAAAATTCACACTTCCATTATAGGTATCTGGCTAAAATTATTTTTTTCTGTGTAATATTTTCTTCGTGCTCTCACTGAACTTACTTAGAATTATCAAAATTCAGTTATCTCAGCTTCTTGGTAATATGAAGGGGGAATTATTAGACTTATAAGTGGTAACTGCATTCTTTGCTGTTTGGTTTAAAGACAAAATTGTTTTGCAAGCCTACAAACTTACTACTACTAAATGATGACTGAAGTGTTAAGTTATATTAACTTCCTCTTATTGATATGAAATATGTAATCAGTTTTGTGAAATTTTTTTGAGGTGAAATTCACATAACATAAAATTAACTATTTTAATTATATGATTTTGTGGCATTTAATACATTCACAGTGTTATGCAGTCTCTTTTATCTAGTTCCAAAACATTTCATCTCCTTCAAAGGAGATCCTGTACCCATTAGCAGTCACTCCCCATTTCCCCATTCTCTGAGTCCCTGGCAACCACTAATGCATTTTATGTCTTTTGATTGACCCATTCTAGTTATTTCATATAACGGAATCACACATGTATGACCCTTTTTTTTTAAAGATGTATTTATTAGAGAGGGAGAGCGTGTGCACACGCAAAATGGGGGAAGGGCAGAGGAAGAGAGAGAATCCCAAGCAGACTCCCACGGGGCCCAGTCTCATGACCCTGAGATCATGACCTGAGCCGAGACCAAGAGTCAGATGCTTAACTGACTGAACCACCCAGGTGCCCCCATATATGACCTTTTATGTCTGGATTTTTTGACGTAGCATAATGTTTTGGAGGTTCTTCCATGTTGTTGAATGTATCAGTACTTCATTTTGTTTTTATAGCTGAATAATATTCTATTGTATGTATATATGCCACATAATGTTCATTTATCCAGTGATGGACATTTTGATTGTTTCCACCTTTTGGCTACTGTGAAAAGTGCTGCTGTGAATATTTGTGTACAGGTATTTGAATCCCTGTTTTCAGTTCTCTTGAGTATATACCTAGGCATGGAATTGGTTTGTGGGTCATATGGCAATTCTATGTTTAACTTTTTCAGGAACCACCAGACTTTTTTTTTTTGAGTGTAGTTGACTCACATTATTACATTAGTTTCAGGTGTACAGCATAGTGATTGGAGAAGTTTATACATAATGCTACGCTCACCACAGGCATAGTTACCATCTATCACCATACATCGTTATTACAGTGTCATTGACTCTATTCCTTATGCTGTTTTTTATTCCTTTGACTTATTCATTCCATAACTGGAAACCTGTATGTCCCACTCCCCTTCACCCATTGTGCGCATCCCTCCACCCCCTCCTCTCTGGCAACCATCAATGTGGTCTCCATATTTACAGGTCTGATTCTGCTTTTTATTTATTCATTCATATTTTTTTGTTTTGTTTTGTTTTTAGATTCCATGTGAATGTAATCATAGGGTATTTGTCTTTCTAAATCTGACTCTTCACTTACCATAATACCCTCTAGGTCCATCCATGTTGTCATAAATGGCGAGATCACATCCTTTTTTATGACTGCATAATGTATCATTGTATATATACACCACATCTTCCTTATCCATTTATCAATGACCACTTGGATTACTTCCGTATCTTGGCTATTATAATGTTGCAGTAAATATTTGGGTGCATATATCTTTTTGAATTCGTGTTTTCATTTTCTTTGAATAAATTTCACATAGTGAAATTACTGGATCATATTGTATTTCTATTTTTAATTTTTTGAGGACCCTCTGTAAATTGCACCAATTTACTTTCCAGGGCACCTGGGTGGCTCAGTTGGTTAAACGTCTGCCTTTGGGGTCCTGGGATGAAGCCCCCCGTCAGGTCCCTGCTTCTCCTTCTCCCACTGCCCCTGCTTGTGCTCTCTGTCAAATAAATAAAATCTTTAGTAATAAAAAAAAAGTCTGGTTTCATTCTTTTACATGTAGCTGGCCAGGTTTCCCAAGACCATTTATTGAATAGACTGTCTTTTCCCCATTGTATATTCTTGCCTCCTTTGTCCTAGATTAATTGACTACATAAGTGTTGGTTTATTTCTGGGCTCTATGTTCTGTTCCATTGATCTGTATGTCTCTTTTTGTGCCAGTATCATACTGTTTTGATTACTATAGCTTTGTAGCATATCATGAAATCAGGGATTGTGATATCTACCTTCCCCCCACTCAAGCTTGCTTTGGCTAGTTGGGGTCTTTTGTAGTTCCATATAAATTTTAGTATTCTAGTTTTGTGAAAAACGTTTTTGGAAGAATCACCAAACATTTTACGGTGGCTGCAACATTTCACATTTCCACCAGCAATGTAAAAGGGTTCTAATTTCTTTATATCTTTGCCGGTCCTTTTTTTTTTAAATAGCCATCCTAGTAGTTGTGAAGTGGTGTCCCATTGTAGTTTTGATTTGCATTTCCCTGGTTGCTAATGATGAACATCTTTTTTTGTGTATTCACTAAAATTTGTATGTCTTGTTTGGACAAATTCTGTGTCAGTTCTTTACTCATTTTTAAGTTGTATTTTTAAGGTTGAGTTTTAAGAATTCTTTGTATATTCTGGATACTTAACTCTTCTCAGATATATGATTGGTAAATATTTTCCTCCATTATATGGATTATCCATTGTGTTGATAGTGTCCTTTTTACAAAAAATTTTAATTTTGATGAAGTCTAACTTTCCTTTTGTTTTTCTTTTTTGGTCATTGTTGCTTTTACTTTTGCTATCATAGCTAAGAGTATTGCCAAGTCCAAGGTCATGATTCACCTGTATGTTTTCTTCTTAAGAGTTCTATTGTTTTAGCTCTGAAATTTAGGTCTTTAGCCCATTTTGTCAATTTTTGTATATGAGGTCAGTTAGGGGTTCAATTTCTTTTATATGTGAATATCTAGGACCAGTACCAGTTGTTGAAGAGACTGTTGCTTTCACTGTTGATTGGTGTTGGCACTGCTGTCAAGTTCGTTGACCATGGATGAATGGATTTATTTCTGGAATTTTTATTCCTTTGGTCTTGTTGAGCCTTATGCCAGTACCACCTTGTTTTGATTACAGCAGTGTAAATTTTCTTAAATGAAAAATTTCGAACACATAGAAAAGTAGAATAGTTTAATGAACCCATAGGTGTCCATCACTCAGCTTCAAATATTACAGATTGATGGATGACCTTGTTTCATCTATATTCTACCTACTCTTTTCTTTCTTCATCATTTTTTAAGATTTTATTATTTTAGAGAGAGAGTGTGTGTGTGCATGTGCCCAAGTAGGGGGAGAGGCAGAGGGAGAGGGACAAAGCAGGCTTTGTGCTGAGCGTGGGGCTTGATCCCACAATCCTGAGATCATGGCCTGAGCCGAAATCAGGAGTCGACGCCTAACCAGCTGAGCCACCTTCACCCCTTTCTTCACCATTTTGAGACAACCTCAGACATTTGCAAATATTTCAGGAGGTTACCTAATCAGTTACAAAAAAGATTTTATATCTTAAATTTTAAATAGTAGAGCATTTCAGTTCATTTGGAAAAGTCTTCAGGTAAATGAAACATCATTGCAGTTTTCTCTCAGTGGGATTTTTTAACTGTTTGAATTTGTTTCAGAAAATTCAACTTGGAAGTTCTGTGATCAAAAAAAATTCAGTAATTGTTATAGTGGTAGCATGGTTTTTATTAAGCTGCTGTGATGAACCTGCCTTCCCTATTGTATGAAAGGGAAGAAGGCAGGTTGCCATTCCAGAATAGGGTTGCCATTCCAGAATAGGGTTTTTTCTTTATTTAATACTGTTGAGAATGTATTACATTTCCTGGTCATTATTCGTTGTAGAAGGTAGGGAGGTGAATTGAGCATACAAAAAGGAGTTTTCTCAAAGAATCTTACATTTTAATATAGCAAATAGGGCTATGTACAGATGATACAGAGGGGAGATGCAGAGAGAATGTGGAGTTTATTTTAAGTAGGGGAGTGCCACCCTCCAGATCACAAATTTGCCTCCCCAAATTATTATGTATGTGTCTTTCAAATTCCTTTCTAATTAAAACTGTCCTTAAAGCAGGCCAGATTGGAAGGAACAGCAGCGTGCTGTATGTTTTGTCTCAAGTACCAGGGTCAGTGACAAAGAATATCCAAGATCTTCATTTGCTTCTCAGTTGCCTAATAATTCTGTACACAGGTGCAGCCAGACCATTCTACTGATGGTGTTCAGCAAGTTGGTTATTGAGAAGTACCCTCTCCTAAGAGTAGTTCCCTGCATAAAAATTTTGTTAATATCTATTTGGTTATGCTGGGTACTACAGAGAGTATATTAGGTGATTAAAGGACCAGACTTACTTGTACAGAACACAAAGACTACAAGTTCACTTTATTTATTTGAGAGAGAGAGAGCGAATGCGTGTGCAGAGCGAGTGCGTGCGCGCGCACACGCCGTGGGGGGAGCAGCAGAGGGAGAAGCAGGCTCCCCACTGAGCAGGGAGCCTGATGTGGGGCTCCATCCCAGGACCCCAGGATCATGACCTGAGCTGAAGGCAGATGCTTAACTGACTAAGCCATCCAGGCGCCCCTACAAGTTCACTTTCAATGAGTGTTGAATGTGCTCAATTTGAGCAATTATTTTAGATTATAAATTGTGTCCTTTCTTAAGATACTGATTCAGAATGTTAGCCTAAATTATCGATAGCATCTATATATATCTACAGGCATAATATTAGGTATAAACTTGTATTTCTTATGCAAGTATGAGACCCAAAATTCTCATATCAAATAGAACTGTAGTATTTTTAAAGTTCAGATTTGCTGCATTGACATGAAAGATAACACCGTGTGTTGTTGATTCTAAATTAGTGCTTCTCAAAGTTTAATGTGCATGTGATTCACTTGTGGATCTTGTTAAAAAGGAGATTTTGATTCATTAAGTCTGGGGTGGGACCTGAGATTTTGCATTTCTAAGAAGGTGATATTGATGCTGCTTATCCCGGAGTAATTCTTTGAGTAGCAGATCTAAATAGACCATTTTATTGTGAATATATTGCCTCCTATAATGGACTTCTTTTTTTTTTTTTTTTTTAAGATTTTATTTATTTGTTAGAGAAAGTGCACAAGCAAAGGGAGAAGCAGGCTCCCCGCTGAGCAGGGAGCCCGATGCAGGACTTGATCCCAGGACTCTGGGATCATGACCTGAGCTGAAGGCAGATGCTTAACCAACTGAGCCACCCAGGCATCCCTATAATGGACTTCTTTTGAGTTCAGCAAGGGCTCAATTTTTCTAGTAAGTTTTTCAGTTTGAACTGATGATTTTAAGCTTTGTATTATAGCACTTTCTGTTGGCAAAATGTTTACATATTAAGTCTGCTCTGATCTTTTTCATCAGAGTTTGTCAAGTGGAAGTTTGTAAACAAAAGCTTGGGCTGCTCTTCTGTCAGAGTACAGCATGATAAGTTGGCCATCCGTATGGTTCTGGCATGTTTATCTTAAATCTTTATTATCAAATTGAAATTAAAAATGGATAAAACAAGTTACTGGAGAGAAATTTTAGACTTCTGAAATCACCCACAATCCTGCATCCCATTCCTCACCCGTACCCCCCTCACCTCCGTTGAGGGTGCTCACTCCAAAAAATGCCTTGGACTGATTTAATAGTTAGACACATTGGAATCGATAATATGTATGAACTTAGATTATGTGTATTTGGGGTTCTGCAAGGTGATGCTTGTGTATGTTCTTGTGCTGTCACTTTAACATATCAGGTATTTAGAAAGTGATGAATTAGGCTGAATTTTGTGGAAGGTAGTAAGATACATTCTGTTTGCATTGCAGTGTACAATGAAAGCAGCAGTATGGTTTCATATACCTTTTAAAGGTGTCAAAACTTAGTTCAGAAGGAAGTTAGAAGCTGGGAGGGCTTTATAGCTCTGAATTAATGGGTTGTAGTATATAAGATAGAACTCCATTGAGGGAGTAGGGAATGAGTGCTTTTGGGAGTTGCTGGTTGTGCCAGAGATGGGAGCTAATGAGGGGCAATGGTTATTGGGCTTTTCCTTCTTTTGTCTTGTTTTTCCTCTTTACATATGTAACTGTTGATGATCAAGGAGTGCTGGGTAAGAAGATGTGGAGACTGGAGAAATGCTAAGAAGCATCCTATGGATAGGGCAGGACTGGATTTCTCTGCTTCCCTTACTGCTACTAGCACTGGTAGGATAGAGTTAGGAGTAGAGAATGGGATTCCTCCTTCTTTTCCTCTTTTTTGTTATTGTTGGTAAGAGTTGGGGAAATGAGGGGCACCTGGGTGGTTCAGTCGGTTAAGCATCAGACTCTTGGTTTTGGCTCAGGTCATGATCTCATGGTCCTGGGATCGAGCCCTCATTGGCCTTCATGCGGAGTCTGCTTCAGATTCTCCCTCCCCCATGTTTCTCCCTCCCCGCCGCCACCCCTGCTCATGCCCTCTCTCTCTCTCTCTCTCTCAAATAAATAAAATCTTTAAAAAAAAAAAGAAAGAAAAGCATTGGGGAGATGAGCAGAAACTGAAGTAAAATGAAAAGGGGTAGCAACAGGGTTATGCAACTGTTCCTTTCCTCAGCATTTCCCTCAGTGCTTCAAGATTATGGTTAATTTACAGTTTTCAACTTGGGGGTGAGTAGAGAGGAAGGAGTGTTGTGTTTGGGATTTTACCTCTTTCCATTGATGTGCTTTCCATTTCTTTAGGGCTTGGTATTGATTAGGAATAGGAAGAATATATAGGTGTCCCAGTTATTTTTGCATCATAACCAGTTATTCCAAACTTAGTGGCTTAAAATAATAAAAATCATTATCTCTTGGTTCTGAGGATTGACTGGACTCCGTTAGGTGGGTCTCACTTGGGGTCTCTCATGTGGTTGCAGATAAATGGTGGCTGTGAGGGAGTCATCTTAAAGCCTTCCTCACTTGGCACTTGACTCACTTCTGGTGGATGATGATAGTAGCTCTTGGTGGGGATTCAGCTGGAACATCTGTATTTGATCTCTGTGTGGTCTGGACATGCTCATTAGCTTGGCAGTGAATATCTCAAAAGTCAGGAAGTAGATGCTGCCAGGAAAAGGCATGGGCCCAGGAACTATAGCATCATTTCTGCCATAGTCTGTTGATCATTCACACAGCCCCATGTTAAAGTGAAGGTGACAGACCCCCATCTCTCAGTGTCGGAGAAATTTTGAGCCAGGTTGTAAAACATCCACAGGGGGTAGAGAGGCACTGGGGAAGAGGGCTTGGTAGGAGAAAGTGTTAGGAAGCTTGAAGATTTTGAATTGTGGAATAGTTTGGCAAGATTTGCATTTTCTATGTTCTTGTCTAACTTTACATTAGACTTTTCAGTGGAAAATGCCTGTCATTATTAAATTTGCCAAAGTTGGAATTGAGATTTGCACATAAGGTTAATTTTCCTTTTACTTTATTTCAGTGAACTCCTTTTAGGTAATGTTTTGTGTCTTCAGGAGGCTTTATTATATTGATCTCAAAGTGAAGTATGTTTTATTTTTATATTTGATATTTATTCCAAAAAGCCAAATACCAAAGTTGAGTATATGCCTGCACACACAGTTAATAAAGAAATACCATGTTTTAAAAATTTATTTATTTTAGAGAAAGGGAGAGAGTGAGTGAGCATGAGCAAGAAGGGCAGAGGGAGAAGGAGATAGACTCTCAAGTGAATTCTGTGCTGAGCGTAGAGCCCAGTGCCAGGCTCCATCTCAGAACCCTGAGATCGTGATCCTGAGATCATAACCCGAGCCGAAGCAAGAGTCAGATGCTTAACTGACTGAGCCAGCCAGACTCCCCAAGAAATACCATGTTTTTAAAAGATTCCTTTATAGTGATATCATTTTAGTTTTACATTATATCATGTTAATAGAAATTAAGGTATTAGAGAATATTATAGGTTTATTTTTACTTTTCATAACTTAGAAAAATGGGTAAATTTTATATTAGGTTTACATGCTTTTAACCATAAGTGTTTAAACTGATAAATGCACTCTGTAACTTCTCAGCTGTTTTATAGCATTACGAGAAATTAAAATTAACATTTTTTTGAGGTGTAATTGACATGAAATTCACAAATTTCAAGGTTGCAGTTGATAAGTTTTGATAAATGTATGCAGTTGTGCATCCTTCACCACAGTCATGATATAGAATATTTCCATTAGCCCAGAAAGTTCCTTTATGACCCTTCGTAGGCAATATTTTTTCCCTACAACTGGCTTTTGGTCAGAAATCACTGTAATTTTTTGTTTTTGTTTTACTTACTTTTTGCATTCATTCTTTTTTTTCTTTCTTTTCTTTCTTTTTTTTTTTTCCTTTTTTGGTCAACGTCCTTTTCCAGACATTCATAAAAGTAGAATCAGAGTATGTAGCCTTTATTGGCTGACTGAGTTTAACTTAATATAATACTTCTGAGATTATCCATGTTGGTATATTTAACGTTAATTCTTTTGTCATTGAGTAGTAGTGCAGTATGTGGATAGATGACAATTTGTTTATAAATTACCTGGTAGATGGATATTTGGGTTATTTCCAGCTTCTTGTGATTATTGAATAAAGCTGCTATGAACATTTGAGTACAAGTCTTTGTGTGGACATATGTTTTCGTTTCTCTTAGGTAAATACCTAGGAGTGGGATTGCTGGGTCATATGGTAAGTGTGTATGTTCAACTTTAAGAAACTGCCAAACTGTCTCTTCCAAAGTGGCTGTGCCATTTTTACATTCCCTCTGGGGATGTGTTCCAGTTGCTCCACATCCTCTCTCAACACTTAGTATTTTCAGTCTTTTTTTAGTCATGTTGGTGGCTGTCTAGTGGCATCTCATTGTGGCTTTAATTTACATTTTCTTATGTTAGTGATATTGACCATCTTGTGTTAATTTGCCATTCTTTTTTTTTTTTTTTTATGTTATGTTAGTCACCATACAATACATCAGTTTTTGACGTAGTGATCCATGATTCAATGTTTGTGTATAACACCCAGTGCTCCATTCAATACGTGCTCTCTTTAATACCCGTCACCGGGCTAACCCATCTCCCCACCCCTCTCCCCTCTAAAACGCTCAGTTTGTTTCTCAGAGTCCATAGTCTCTCATGGTTCATATAATTAGCCATTCTTGAATCTCATTTGGTTAAGTGTTTGTTCAAATCATTCACCGATTTAAAAAATTACATTGTTTAATATTGGATGGTAGGAGGTGTTTTTTTTTATATTATAGACAAATCCTTCATCAGGTATATGCATTGCAAATTTTTTTTTTCTCAGTCTGGCTTGCCTTTTTATTTGACACTGGTTTTTCAAATGAAACTTTTTAAGATAATTGTAGATTCACATGCAGTTGTAAAAAATAACACAGAGAGGTCTTTATACCTTTTACCAGTTTCCCCACTATGGTAACATCTTCCAAAACTATACAACACCACAACTTGAATATTGACATTGATACAATGCACTGACCATAAATTCATTTGTGTTTATGTTTACTGCCTTATAGTATTATCAGCTGTGTAGATTTGTGTATTCACTACCATAGTCAAAATACAGAACATCACTGCAGGGATCCCTCATGTTGTTCACGTGTAACTGTATTCATCTCCTTCTTGTGCACCTCCCCTTCCTTGCCCATCCCTAACCCCTGGTAACCTTGGATCTGTTCTACATTTGTAAAATTTTTTCTTCCCAAATGTTGTATAAATGGAATCATGTATGTATGTAACCTTTGGGGATTGGCTTCTCTCCAGTCAGCCTAATTCTCTTGTGATTAATCCAAGTTGTTACATGTATTGATAGTCCTTTACATTTCATTACTTAATAGTGTTCCATGGAATGGGGATGAACCACAGTTTATTTAACCATTTACCCATTAAAGGACGTGTGGGTTGTTTTCGAGTTTTTGCTATTGCAAATGAAGCCACTACAAACATTTGTGTACAAGTTTCTGAATGAGATAAATTTTCATTGCTCAGGGATAAATGTGCAAGAGTGCAGTTGCTGGGTCATATGGTAAGTATGTTTTTAGTTTTATAAGAACATGACAGACTATTATTCAGGGTAGCTGTATACCAGTTTACATTTCTACCAGCAATGTGTGAGTGATACAGATCCTGTAAATCCTCACCAGCATTGGTTATTATCACTATTTTTTTGTCAGGAGGGTATTCTGATTGGTGTGTAGTGATATTCTATTATGATTTCAGTTTGCATTTCCCAGATGCCTAATAATGTGGGACATCCTTTATTTGCTATATGTAACTGCTCTTCAGTGAAATGTCTTTTCATGGATTTGTCCATTTTTAATTTACATTATTGGGGTTTTTACTGTTGAGTTTTTAGAGTTACCTATTATAGACACCAGGCCTTTTCCAGAATGTGGCTTGCAAATATTTTCTCCCTCTCTTGTGACTTGTTTTCTCATTCTCATCTCTTCAGATGGTCTTTTGCATAACCAAGGTTTTTGATTTTGATGAAGTCCAGTTTATTTTGGATTGTACTTTTTTAATTTCAGGAAGTCTTAAAAACTGCTTAGTGTTAGATCCCAAAGGTTTTTTTGTTTTTCTGTTTGTTTTGTTTTTTCCCTAAAAGTTATATTTTTATGTTTTACATTTAGGTCTGTCATGTATCTTGAGTTCATTTTTGTATAAATAATGAGATTGGAGTTCATTTTTTTTGGTATGAATAGATGTCCATTTGCTCCAGCATCATTTGTTGAAAAGGTTATCATTCCTCTCTTCAATTGCTTTTTGTACCTTTTTTAGAAATCAGTTTGCCATACTTCTGTGGGGGCTAATTTGAGATTCCCTCTTCTGTTCTGTTGATATTTGTGTCCGTATGTCTGCCAGAACCACAGTCTTGGTTATTCTAGTGACATATTTAGTCTCAAAATCAGCTAAAGTTTTTTATTTTAGTCATTTTCTAAAATGTTTTAGCTATTCTAGTTTTGTGGGGGTGTTTTGTTTGTTTGTTTTCCATATAAATTTTAGAGTAGTTTTGTTTATATTGGCTCTGTCCCAAAGATCTTGCTTGAACTTTTATTGGAATTGCATAAACTTGAATGTCATTTTGGGGGAGAATTGACATCTTACTGTGTTGAATCTCCTAGTTCATGAACATGGTATATCTCTCCATTTTCTAGTAAGGGTGTATTGAACCCTTACTAGATGTCATCAACGTCTTTGTAACTTTCAGCATACAAATTTTATACATGTTAGATTTACAGCAAAGTATTTTCTTTGAAATGATTGTAAATGATTGTCATTTTTCCTTGGACTCCTTATCTTTGAGAAGACTTCAGCATATCACTGATATTGACCTTGATCATTTGGCTGTATTTGTCAGGCTTTTACATTGTAAAGTTACCCTTTTCTTCCTTTCTTCCATCCTGTACTCTTTGAAAGTAAATCACTGTGTGTTGCTTACACTTCAGTGAGAAATTATCTATTTCCTTGATGATGGCATGTCTGCATAACTTACTTAGAATTCTTCTGTATGGGAGACTTGTCTGATCCCCATTTATTCATTCGTCTCTAATAGTATGGACTTGGGGATAATATTTTCTACTTTGGCTTGTAATCTAATACTGTATTAATTTGTTGCTCTAATTAAGAAATTAATTTGTTCTTGTTGGCCATTGAGTGCACTTTCACTTGGTGTCTACATTCCTTTGGTTATACGCTCATTGTTTTGGGTAGGGGTGGGAGGGGTAGGTAGGAAGGAGATGTTAATTACTTACCTTCTGGTATTACAAGATGCTCCAGGCTTACCCCAAGCCTAGAATCAGCTATTTTGCATTCTTACCAGCAATTGATACTGTCAATTTCTTGGATTTTAGTCATTCTGGTGTGTATGAATTGCTGTCTCCTTGTTTTAATTTGGCATAGTCCAAGATGGCAGAGGAGTAGGAGACCTTAGTTTTGCCTGGTCCCTGGAATTCAGATAGATAGCTATCAAATCATTCTGAACACCTGTGAACCCAACCAGAGATCTAAGAAAAGAATAGCTGCAACTCTACAAATAGAAAAGTGACTGCCTTCTGCAAGGTAGGAGGTGTGGAGAAGTGAATCCGAGGCAATATATTGGAAGATAAACCGGGGGGCAGGGGGGAAGGCAGCACTGGAAACTGATATAGCAGTAGAGCACAAAATCAGAACTTTTAGAAGTCTGCTCCAGTGAGCGATGTCCGTGCCTGAAAGTTGCTCAGGTGGCAACATGGGGTGGAATCCTAGGTGGGACAGTGTGGTCTCAGGATTCTTGGGGGCACAGGAAGACCAGGGGTGCCTGAGTGTGGCAGAGTTCCCAGGAATCAGAGTGGGGAAGCCGGCTGCAATCAGCAAGCCCAGGAGGGGCCTCTCAGCTCCAGGTTGCCATATACCATGAAACGTAGCCCCGTTGGCCAACCACCCTTCGAGCAGGGGCCCAGTGAGAGGCAGAACCGCAGCGAGACGCCCCCTCCCCCCCACAGGCATCCATCCAGGAGTGGCGCAGGTGTGCACTGCAGGAGTCTGCAGAGTTTGGAGACTTGAAACGGTGTCAAGTGCCTGAGATAGAAATGCTCAGTCACAGACTGGGTGAGCATGGAGTGCGGACAGAGTCCAGGGAGACAGGAGTGATTGACTGCTTTTCCCTGAGGGCACACTGAGGAGTGGGGCCCAGAGCTCTCAGCTCTGGGGCTGGAGATTAGGAGGTTGCCATTTGCATTCTCATCCTCTAAAGATGCACAGAAAGCCTTCAGGGAACAAAACCCACATGGAACAATCTGGAGCTCCTTGCTTAGCCTGACCCCCTGGCAAGGGTGGTGCAATTCTGCCCTGGGCAAAGACACCTGAGAATCAGTGCAACAGGCCCCTTCCCTAGAAGATCAGCAAGAACATCCAGCTAAGATGAAGTTTATGGATCATAGAGAACTGCAAAACTCCAGCCCTAGGGGAAAATAGTATATAGAATTTGTGGGTTTTTTTCCACCACGAATCTTTAGTCTTTCAATTTTAATTTTTTTCTCTTTCATTTTTCAACCAATTTATCAGCTCTTTTTAAAAAATCTTTAACTTTGATTTTTATAATTACATTCTATCCTTTCATTATATTTAATTTTATTTTTGTATGTATATAAGTTTTTATTCCTTTACAATTTGGGGATGCAGTTTCTTTTTTTTTTTTTTTTTAAGATTTTATTTATTTATTTGAGAGAGAGAGAATGAGAGAGAAAGAACACATGAGAGGGGATAGGGTCAGAGGGCAAAGCAGACTCCCTGCCGAGCAGGGAGCCCGATGCGGGACTCGATCCAGGGACTCCAGGATCATGACCTGAGCCGAAGGCAGTCGCTTAACCAACTGAGCCACCCAGGCGCCCCTGCAGTTTCTTTTAACAGACCAAAATACACCCAGAATCTAGTGTATGGCTCTGTTCTCTTCACTTGTCTGATAATATTCTTTTTTTCTTTTTCATCTAACTTTCATCTTTATAGTTACATTCTATCCTTTCAATGTACTTAACTTTATTTTTGTGTGTATATGTTTTTCTTTCTTTACAATTTTGAGATGTAGTTTCTTCTAACAAAGCTACCAAAATACACTCAGGATATAGTGTATTGCTTTGTCCTGTTCACCTGTTTATAGTCCTTTTTTTTTTTCTTTTAATTTTCATTTTTATAGTTACATTCTATTTTTTCATAGTACTTTATTTTTGTACATGTATAAGTTTTTCTTTCTTTACAATTTTGGGATCTAATTTTTTAACAGACTAAAATACACACAGGATTGAGTGTACTGCTCGGTTCAGTTCACTGGTCTGATTATATTCTTTTTCTTTTTAAAAATTTTTTTTGGTTTTGGTTCTCTTCTGGTTTGTTTAGTGTATATTTCTCTGGGGTTGTTGCCATTTTAGTATTTTGTTCTCTCATTCATCTGTTCTTCTCTGGACAGAATGACAAGATGGGAAAAACTCAACTCAAAAAAGAGAACAAGAGGGACACCTGGGTGTCTCAGTCAGTTAGGCATCTGCCTTTGGCTCAGGTCATGGTCTCAGGGTCCTGGGATTGAGTCCCACATCGGGCTCCTTGCTCAGTGGGGAGCCTGCAGCTCTCTCTACTTGCAGCTCCCTCTGCTTGTGCTCTCTGTCTCTCTCTCTGTGTCTCCCAAATAAAGTCTTAAAAAGAACAAGAGGCAGTACTGCTTGCCAGGGACTTAATTAGTATGGATATAAGTAAGATGTCTGAACTAGATTTCAGAATAACGATTATAAAGATACTAGCTGGGCTTGAGAAGAGTGTAGAAGACACCAGAGAATCCCTTTCTGGAGAAATAAAAGCACTAAAACCAAATCAAGTGAAATAAAAAAGGCTATTAATGAGATGCAATTAAGAATGGAGACTCTAACTGCTAGGATAAATGAGGCAGAAGAGAGAATCAGTGATCTAGAAGGCAAAATGATGGAAAATAAAGAAGCTGAGAAAAAGAGATAAACAACTACTGGATCACGAGGGAAGAATTTGAGAGATAAGTGATACCATAAAGCAAAACAATATTAGAATAATTGGGATCCCTGAAGAAGCCGGGGGGGGGTTGGCGAAGGTATATTGGAACAAATTATAGTGGAGAACTTCCCTAATCTGTGGAAGGAAACAGGCATTCAAGCCAGGAGGCACAGAGAACCCCCCTCAAAATCAATAAAAATAGATCAACATCAACATATAATAGTGAAGCTTGCAAATCTCAAAGACAAAGAGAAAAATCCTGAAGGCAGCTCAGGACAAGAGGTCCGTCACCTACAAGGGTAGAAACATTAGATTGGCAGCAGACCTATCCACAGAGACCTGGCAGGCCAGAAAGGACTGGCATGATATATTCAGGGTGCTAAATGAGAAAAATATGCAGCCAAGAATACTTTATCCAGCTAGGATGTCATTCAAAATAGGAGAGAGAAAAAGCTTCCAGGACAAACAGAAACTAAAAGAATCTGTGATCACTAAACCAACCCTGCAAGAAATATTAGGGATCCTGTAAGCAAAGAGAGGGCCCAAAAGTAATATAGACCAGAAAGGAACAGAGACAATATGCAGAAACAGTGACTGTACAGTTAATACAATGGCATTAAATTCGTATCTTTCAGTAGTTACTGTGAATGTAAATGGGCTAAATGTCCCAATCAAAAGACACAGGGTATCAGATTGGATTAAAGAGCAAGACCCATTGATATGCTGTCTGCAGGAGACTCATTTTATTTTATTTTATTTATTTATCCTAAAGATTTTATTTATTTATTTGACAGAGAGAGAGTGAGAGCAGGAACACAAGCAGAGGGAGTGGGAGAGGGAGAAGCAGGCTTCCTGCAGAGCAGGAAGCCCGATGCGGGACTCGATCCCAGGACCCTGGGATTATGACCTGAGCTGAAGGCAGACGCTTAACAACTGAGCCATCCAGGCCCCCCAAGAGACTCATTTTAGACCCAAAGACACCTCCAGATTGAAAGTGACAGAGTGGGAAACTGTTTATCATGCTAATGGATATTAAAAGAAAGCTGGGGTGGCAATCCTTATATCAGACAAATTAGATTTTAAACCAAAGACTATAATAAGAGATGAGGAAAGACCTATATCCTAATTAGAGGGTGTATCCAACAAAAGGATCTAACAATTGTAAATATTTATGCCCCTAACATGGGAGCAGCCATTTAGATAGACCAGTTAATAACAAAATTAAACACATTGATAATAATACAATAATAGTAGGGGACTTTAACACCCCACTCACTGCAATGGACAGATCTTCTAAGCAGAAGATCAACAAGGAAACAAGGGCTTTGAATGACACACTGGGCCAGATGGACTTCACAGCTATATTCAGAACATTACATCCCAAAGCAGCAGAATATACATTCTTCTCGAGTGCACATGGAACATTCTCCAGAATAGATCATATGCTGGGTCATAAACCAGGTCTCAACCAGTACCAAAAGATTCGGATCATTCCCTGCATATTTTCTGACCACAACGCTTTGAAACTGGAACTCAGTCACAAGAGGAGATTTGGAAAGAACTCAGTTACATGGAGGCTAAAGAGTATCCTACGAAAGAATGAATGGGTCAACCTGGAAATTAAAGAATAATTTAAAAAATTCATGGAAACAAATGAAAATGAAACAACTGTTCAAAACCTTTGGGACGTAGCAAAGGCGGTCCTAAGAGGGAAGTATATAGCAATACAAGCTTTTCTCAGGAAACAAGAAAGGTCTCAAATACACAACCTAACCTTACACCTGGCAGAGCTGGCGAAAGAACAGCAAATAAAGCCTAAACCCAGCAGGAGAAGAGAAATAATAAAGATCAGAGCAGAAATCAATGAAACGAAAAGAATAGTAGAACAGGTCAATGAAACTAGGAGCTGGTTCTTTGAAAGAATTAAGAAGATTGATAAACCCCTGGCCAGACTTACCAAAAAGAAAAGAGAAAGGACCCAAATAAATAAAATCATGAGTGAAAGAGGAGAGATCACAGCTAACACCAAAGAAATACAAACAATTATAAGAACGTATTATGAGCAACTATATGCCAACAAATTAGGCAATCTGGAAGAAATGGATGCATTCCTAGAGACACATAAACTACCAAAACTGAAACCAGGAAGAGAAAACCTGAACAGACCCATAACCAACAAGGATATTGAAGCAGTAATCAAAAATCTCCCAACAAACAATAGTCCAGAGCCAATGGCTTCCCAGGGGATTTCTACCAAACATTTAAAGAAGAACTAATGCCTATTCTTCTGAAGCTGTTTCAAAAAATAGAAATGGAAGGAAAACTTCCAAACTCATTTTATGAGGCCAGCATTACCTTGATCCCAAAACCAGACAGAGACCCCCACCGAAAAGGAGAATTACAGACCAATATCCCTAATGAACATGGATGCGAAAATTGTCACCAAGATATTAGCCAGTACGATCCAACAGTACATTAAAAGGACCGTTCACCATGACCAAGTGAGATTTATTCCTGGGCTGCAAGAGTGGTTCAGTATCTGCAAATCAAATAAAGGACAAGAACCATATAGTCCTCTCAGTAGATGGAGAAAAAGCATTTGACAAAGTACAATTTCGTGATTAAAACTCTTCACAGTGTAGGGATAGAGGGAGCATACCTCAATATCATAAAAGCCATCTATGAAAAGCCCACAGCGAGGGCGCCTGGGTGGCTCAGTCATTAAGCGTCTGCCTTCAGCTCAGGTCATGATCCCAGGGTCCTGGGATCGAGCCCCGCATCGGGCTCCCTGCTCCGCGGGAAGCCTGCTTCTCCCTCCCACTCCCCCTGCTTGTGTTTCCTCTCGCGCTGTGTCTCTCTCTGTCAAATAAATAAAATCTTTAAAAAAAAAAAAAAAAAAAGCCCACAGCGAATATCATTCTCAGTAGGGAGAAACAGAGCTTTTTCCCTAACGTCAGGAAAAATGGCAGGGATGTCCACTCTCACCACTGTTGTTCAATGTAGTACTAGAAGTCCTAGCCTCAGCAGTCAGACAACAAAAATAAAAAGCATCCAAATTGGCAAAGAAGTCAAACTCTGACTCTTCACAGAGGACATGATACTCTATGTGGAAAACCCAAATGACTCCACCCCAGAATTGCTAGAACTAAAGCAGGAATTTAGCAGTGTGGCAGGATATAAAATCAACACACAGAAATCAGTTGCATTTCTATGCACTAACAATGAGACAGAAGAAATAGAAAGTAAGGAGTCGATCCCATTTACAATTGCACCAAAAACCATAAGATACCTAGGAATAAACCTAACCAAAGAGGCAAAGGATCTGTACTCAGAAAACTAAAGAAAAGTCGTGAAAGAAATTGAGGAAGACACAGAAAAATGGAAAAACATTCCATGCTCACGGATTTGAAGAACAAATATTGTTAAAATGTCTGTGGTACCTAGAGCAATCTTATACTATTCAGTGCAATCCCTATTTCCTTGTTTTAATTTGCATTTCCCTAATGACAAATGATGAGCTTTTATCTTTTTTTTTTTTTTTGCCATTTATTTATCTCTCAAGTGACTGTTAAGATCTTTATTCATATTTTAATTGGGTTCTTTTTTTATTGTTGAGTTTTAAAAGTTTTTTTTTTTTTTCCATATTTTGGATACAAGTACTTTAGCCAATAGTGATTTGCAAATACAGGTATACCTCAGAGATACTGCACATTTGGTTCTAGACTACTGCAATAAAGCACATCAAATCAGTTTTCTGGTTTCCTAGTGCATATGAAAATTATATTAAAGCGTACTATAGTCCGTTGTGTGTGAAAAATAGCATGTCTAAAAGGATATACCTATATTAACTTAAACATACTTTATTACTAGAAAATGCTAACCATCATCTGAACTTTCAGTAATTCATAATTGTTTTATTGGAGTAGAGTCTTGCCTTGATGTTAATGACTGCTGACTGATCACATTGGTTGGGAGTTTCTGATGTTTGGGGTGGCTGTGGCAGTTTCTTAGAAGACAACAATAAATTTTGTCGATTGACTCTTTCATGAATGAGTTTACTGTGGCATGTGATGCTGTTTGATAGCATATTTTTACTCACAGTAGAACTTCTTTCAAAATTGCAACAAACCCTGTTGCTGCTTTATCAATTAAGTTTATGTAATACTCTGAATTCTTCATTGTCATTTCAACAGTCTTCACAGCATCTTCACCAGGAGTAAATTCCATCTCAAGAAATCATTTCTTTGCCCATCTGTAAGAAGCAACTTCATCTGTTAAAGGTTTTATCATCAGATTGCAGCATTTCAGTTTTATCTTCAGGTTCCACTTTTAATTCTAGTTCTCTTCTACCACATCTGCATTTACTTCCTCTGCTGAGGTCTTGAACCCCTCAGAGTAATCCATGAGGGTAGGAATTAGCTTCTTCCAAATTCCTATTAATACTGATCCCTCCACATGAATGTTAAATGTTGTCACCTAGAATGGTGAATCCTTTCCAGAAGGTTTTCAGTTTCTTCGCTCAGATCCATCAGAGGAATCACTATCTCTAGCAGCTATAGCCTAACAAAATGTATTTCTTACATAATGAGACTTGGTAAGCCAAAATTACTCTGATCCATGAGCTGCTATGAAATTTGTATATGACATCTTCCGTTGTAAGGCTGTTTTGTCTACACTGAAAACCTGTTATTTATTGTAGCCATCTTCAGTAATAATCTGAGCTAGATTTTCTGGATGACTTGCCACAGTTTCTACATCAGCACTTGCTGCTTCACCCTGCACTTTGATGTTATGGAGACGGCTTATTTCCTTAAACCTCATGAACCAGCCTCTGCTAGCTTCATACTTTTCTTCTGTAGTTTCCTCACCTCTCTCAGCCTTTATAGTATGGAAGAGAGTTAGGGCCTTCTTGATTAGTCTTTGGCTTAAGGGAATGTTGTGGCTGGTTTGATCTTCTATCCAGGCCACTAAAACTTCTATCAGTGATATGGTGGTTTCACTTTTTTTTAAATCATTCGTGTGTTCATTGGAGAAGCACTTTTGTTTAAGAACTTACCTTTTGCATTCAAAACTTGGCTTACTGTTTGGTACAAGGGGCCTAATTTTCAGCCTGTCTCAGCTTTCAACGTATCTTTTTCACTGAACTTAATCACTTCTAGCTTTTGATTTAAAGTGAGAGATGTATAACTCTTCCTTGAACACTTAAGAGGCTAATGTAGGGTTATCAATTGGCTTAATTTCAATATTGGTGTGTCTCAGAATAGGGAGTCCCAAGGAGAGGGAGATAAATATATGGTGGAAATGGCTGGTTGGTGGAACAGTCTGAACACACACAGTGTTTATTAAGTTTGCTGTCTTATGTGTGTGTGATTTGTGGTGCCTCAAAACAATTACAGTAGTGACATCAAAGATCACTGATCACAAATCACTATAACAAATATAACAATAATGTAAAGGTTTGAAATACTGTGACACAGAGGCACAATATGAGCAAGTACTATTGGAAAAATACTCCAGGCAGGCTTGCCACAACCCTTCAGTTTGTAAACAGAGTATCCATGAAGCATAATAAAGGAAGGTGTGCTTGTATTTTCTCTTTCTCTTACTGTGTGGTTTGTGTTTTCATTTTCTTATCAGTATCCTTCTAAGCAGAAGCTTTAAATTTTAATAAAGTCTAAATTATCATTTTTTCTTTCATGAGTTCTGCTTTTGGTTTTTGTTTCATCTTAAACCTCATTGCCACACCCAAGGTCAACAGATTTTGCATCTTTTTTTACTCCATTGTCTTGATAGTAAGCTCTATAGTAAGTCTTGAAATAGGGTAAAATCCTCCAACTTTGTTCTTCAGTGTTGTGTTGACTGTTCAGTCTTTTGCTTTTCCATTTAATGTGTCAAATCAGTTTGTTGATATTTGCAAAGTAGTTGAATCTGTAGATAATGGTGGGAAGAATTGACAACTATATTATCTTCCACTTCATGATCATGGAATGTTTTTCTGTTTGTTTAGGTCTTTATCTCTATTTCTTGTTTGCCAGTATTTTTATATGAATAGGTGTTGGGTTTCATA
This sequence comes from Halichoerus grypus, assembly GCF_964656455.1. Taxonomy (NCBI): domain Eukaryota; kingdom Metazoa; phylum Chordata; class Mammalia; order Carnivora; family Phocidae; genus Halichoerus; species Halichoerus grypus. The sequence continues at coordinate 89,147,158 of NC_135721.1, read as the reverse complement.
AAATTTATTTGGTGTGGCAGTTAATATGATCATAGGTTTGTTTTTTTTTTCCATAGCCTGTTGATGCGGTTGATAACGTTGCTTTTATGTATATTAAACCCAACCTTGCATTCCTGAAGTAAATTCCTCTTGGTTGTGATGTGTAATCTTTTTTATATGTGGCTGGATTTGGTGTGATAGTATTTTTTTTCATCTGTACCTTCTGTCTTTGTCTAGTTTTGTTATCTGGATAATATTGGCCTCAGTGTTCTTTTTTTTTCCTCCCTCCCTCCTGCCCCCTCCCCCTCCTCTCTTTCTCAGAAGAGTCTGTGAAGGATTGAAGATAATTCTTTTTTTTTTTTTTTAATTTTATTTATTTATTTGACAGTGCACAAGCAGGGGGAGCGGCAGGCAGAGGGAGAAGCAGGCTCCCCACCGAGCAAGGAGCCTGACATGGGACTTGATCCCAGCACCCTGGGACCATGACCTGAGCCAAAGGCAGTTGCTTAACTGGCTAAGCCACCCAGGCGCCCCTGAAGTTAATTTTTTATATGTATCATAGAATTCATCAGTGAAGCCATCTGGGCCTGGGCTTTTCTTAGTGGGAAACTTTTAGATTAATGACTCAAGTGCTTGTTAAAGGTGTATTCAGATTTTCTACTTTTTGAATCAGCTGTAGTAGTTTGTCTAGGAATTTGTCCGTTTCATCTAAGTCATTGAATCTGTTGGCATATAGTTGTTCACAGTATTTCTTGTATTCAAATCTTGCATATCTGAAATAAGTTCCAATTGGTCGTAGTGTATAATTCATTTTATACATTGTTGGATTCAATTTACTAATATTTTTTTTTGAGGATTTTTACCTCTTTGTTTATGAAGGATATTGTAGTTTTACCTTACACTGTTTTTGGTTTTGGTATTGGGGTAATGCTGTCCTCCCAGAATGAGTTAGGGAGACTCTGCTTTTATTTTCTAGAGATTGTGGAGAAATGGTATAATTTTTTCCTTAAATGCTATAATTCACCAGTAAAATTACTTGGGCCTACTGCTTTCTTTTGGAAGGTTACAAATTAGTGAATCAGTGTGTTTACTAGATACAGGCCTTTAAGGATGAAATAGGGGATAGTATTATAGCTGTACATCAAAAAGATAAAAAAAAGATACTTTGAACAACTCTATACACATGAATTTGATAACTTTAATGAAATAGACTTCTCAAACTATTGAAACTCACCAAGGTGAAATAGACAGTTTGAAGAGCCCGATGCCTCTTAAGGAAATTGAATTTATAACTTAAAATGTTCTGAAAAATAAATCTCCAGAGTCTGACGTTTTTACTGGTTTACCAAATATTTAAAGAAGAATTAACACCAAGTCTATATAATCATTTCTGAAAACAGGAGAGAAGACCCTTCCAGATGTTTTTTGAAACTAGTATTACCCTGATTTCAAAGCCAGTTGAAAGTGGTGTGCACAAAAAAGAAAACTACCAGCTGATAACCTCATAAATGTAGATTGCAAAAGTTGTTAATGAAATGTTAACAAATAGAATTGAGTACAACTACATCTTGGCATTATATAAAAAATATACACCATGACCAAGTGGAGTGAATTCAGGTGGATGCAAGATTGGTTCATTATTCAGAAGCCAATCAATGTAATGCACCCTGGTAACAGGTTAAAGAAAAATTATTTATGATTACACCAGTTGATGCAGAAAACTTAAAAAAATTTTTTCTGTTTTTATTTGATACAGAAAGCTTTTGACAAAAATACATCACCCATTCATAATAAAACTCAGAAAACTAGAAATAGAGGGAAACTTCTTCAGTTTGAAAAGGTTATCTACAAAAAACCTACAGCTAACATAGAGGTGAAAAACTCTGAGATTGGGAACAAGGCAAGGATGTTCGCTTTCACCACTGCTGTTCAACATAACACTAGTTTTAGCCAGTGCAATAAAGAAAGAAAAAAAGGAATACAGATCAGAAATGAATAAAACTGATCTTATATGCAAATGGCATGTTTGTAGAATATCCATTTTAAAACTCAGCATTAATAAGTGAGTTCAACAAGGTTGCAGTATACCAGATCAACATAAAGATCTAATCATATTTTTGTACATTAGTAATGAGTATGTAGAAACTGAATTTTAAAATCTCCAGTTATTTAAAAAACACTAGTTTTGTGAAAATTTCAAAACACTGATGGAAGAAATCAATGATCTAAATAAATGGAGAAACATTGTCTTCCAGTCTATGGATATAACATAATGAAGATGTTCTCTTCAAATCTCTTTGTATATAATTAACACAATTTCTATTAAAATTCTAGCAAGACTTTTTTCATAGATATATACAAGATTATTCTAAAATATATTGAAAAGTCCAACTTAAGAATAGATAAAACAGTTCTCATAATGAATAATAAAGGGAGGGAATCATTTCACCTGATTTCAAAACTTACTATATAGCTCCATTAATCATAATTGTTAATGTCAGAGGGAGAGACACATAGATCAGTAGAGAATAAAGGACTCAGGAATAGCCCTATACAAGTATAGCTAAGTGATTTTTGACAAAAGTGCAAAAGCAGTTCAGTGTAGGATGGATACTTTAAAATGTTCCTGGAGCAGCTGAGTACCCATAGGTTTAAAAAAAAAAAGATTAAAATGGATCATAGATTTAAACATAAAACATTAAAGCACACAATTGTTAGAAGGTAACAGGTTTTATTTTCAAGTTCTAGGGCATGGTGAAATGTTCTTAGTCATAACACCAAAAGCATGATTCATAAAATTTTGATAGAGTATCTTGTGAAAATGAAAATTTTTTGCTTTGATAAAAACCCTGTTAACAGATGAGCTACAGACTGGAAGAAAATGTATAAACCGTATTCAACCAATGACTCAGAACATAAAAAGAGTTCTCAAAAGTCAGCATTCAATCAGTCCAATTATAAAATGGGCAAAAGATATGAACAGACATTTCACTGAACAGTACGTATGAATGGCAAATAAATGCAGGAAAAAATGTTTAATTACCCTAGCCTTTACGGAAATGCAAATGAAAACTATGATGAGATACCACCACATATCCTTTAGAGCATCTTGAACAGTACCCATTAATATCAAATACTGGCTGGAATGTGGGGGGAAAAAATGGACATCTCCATATGTTGTTGTTGTGAATATTAAATGGTAAACTCATTTTAGAAAATAGTTTGGCTGTTTCTCAAAAATCTACACATAACTTTTTAATAGCTTTATTTTTAAAGGCCATTAAGTTATATTTATTGTTTTGATGGAAGAATGTGCCATGTGAAAACAGTACAATAGAAAATTGCTTTTTATCTCTGTAAATCAGTAGTAAGTTTAGAATAAAGGATTGGGGGTTGTCACAGGAAATATTAATAGGAATGTTATGGGTTTGTTAAAGGGAAAAGTAGTTTGCAGAAAGACATACCTATAGAAAAATACTTTTATAGAATTCTTGAAGGTTTTAAAGCTTTTCTTATCAGCATGACTGGATTTTAGATTTGATTCTTTGGTTTATAGAAATCTTAAAGCTGTAGTTTGTAGTGGGTAGCTATAGGAGTAGCACTGAAAATGTAGGTATAAAATTTCAACTGATATTATATGTGTGTCACTTTCACGTCCTGTCATTGCAGTATGGTTGACTTTTTAGGACCTCTTCCTGAGTCTGGGGCAAAAACTTCAGTACATATTGAAGGAACACTTTAGAAACCATTGTGGTTAAGACTTAAATTGTGTTATGTATCACTGATATATTTTGTAGGTATGTTTGAATTTTTCAGACAATTTCAGAAACTTGATGGTTTCCTATTTTTAAGGAAGGCAGCACAATTCTGGTGTCAGATTTGGGAGTTCCTCGTATGCTATTTTCTAGCCTTTTGTAAATTCTTTTTATCATCTTTAAGCTTAACTTGATGGAGTTGTTAGGAGTAAATGATATATAGTATGTCTAGCGGTTGATCAGCACAATGCTTTGATATATGATAAGCACTCCAAAACTGTCAGTCTTGGGAAGCCTGGTTGGCTCAGTTGGTTAAGCGTCTGCCTTTGGCTCAGGTCATGATCCTGGAGTCCCAGGATCGAGTCCCGCCTTGGGCTCCCCGTTCAGCGGGGAGTCTGCTTCTCCCTCTGACCCACCTCCCTCTCATGTTCTTTCTCTCACTCTCATTCTCTCTCAAATAAATAAAATCTTTAAAAAAAAGCCAAAAACCTGTCAGTCTTTTAGTACTAGCCAGACTCAATAGCATGCAAAGGTAGCCCTATATACTATTATCCTGGAGATGTTTGTTTCAGTAATATGAAACCAAATGCTCTGGAAATATAGCTAGTCACAGGGTATTCTGATAAGATGAATATAGTTCAGGTGAGAGCTGGCAGATTTTTGGAGGTGAGGTGCCAACCTTCAGTCATTAACCATCTTCCCATCTCACCCTGTGTTTAGAAGCTTCTGTGGTATGAAATATTGGCAGGGGTGCCTTTGGAGATACTGCTGGTTGATGCTTGGCCAGGCTTAGGTTTCTCTTATTTAATGAGACCTAAGGATGGTTCTTGATTCTTTCCCGTCTATATTTAACACATCCAGTTGGTCACTTAAGTGCTGCTGATTGATTCCCTCAATATGTATCTTATAATATTTTGCCTGTCACTGCTGCAAGTCAGGTGTTCATTATTTCTCATTATAAATAACTATAAAAGCTCCCTAACTGGTCTTCCTGCTTCCTAACTAGTTCAGATTCTAGTCTGCCACTCATACCAAAGGGAGCTTTCTAAAATGCAAATTTGGTTATGTAAGCAGAGTTAAGAGTCTGTTATTGTGGAATCAGAACTTCTGGGTTCAAATCCCATCTCTGTCTTGTGTGATCCTGGGTGAATTCTCCATGCCTTGGTTTCTACATTTATTAAAAAGGATAACTACTCAAATTGGGCCCAAAGTCACTTGGAAAGATTGCTAAAAATACCCTGTCTAGCTCCACCCCTGTTACTGGGTCCCTTGATCTTGGGTTGGGTCATGAAACCCATAACTTAACGAAAAACACCTCAGTTGGTTCAGATACCCTTTTATGGGTCTTCTTTAGACATCACGTACTTTGTCTTTAGGTTTTTGTACTTCTTGTGTCTGATATGATATGCACATCTGCTTTGTCCAGCTCCTTCAGCACTTGGTTCCAGGCTTGTCTTCTGCCAGGAAGTGTCTGACTTTATGATTATGGATTTCATGCTTCAGGAAGTCCTCTCCAATGCAGCAGTTCAGTGTTACATAATCTTTCTCAAATACACTGTCTAAAATATAGGACAAAAGGGAATTATTTCAGTTCTGGACAACTATTATAAAAGCATAAATTCCTTCACTTCTTGGCGTTTGGCATTTTGCAACTCCTGGTTTATTGATTTGCTATCTGTCTCTTCTAAGACCCTTGAGAATAAATTTTATATCCTCAGTGTCTTGTTAATCTTAAAATTATATTTATCATAGAGCTAAAAGTTATTGTCAAGAAATTTTCTTTACTGAAATGAAGCATCTTTATGACGAGGTGTGCAAAGTGGGGGTCATGTTGCATGAAGTCTTTGTTTTCTTTTTTCTTTTTTTAAGGTTTTATTTATTTGTCAGAGAGAGAGAGAGGGAGAGCACACAAGCAGGGGGAACGGCAGGCAGAGGGAGAAGCAGGCTCCCTGGTAAGCAAGGAGCCCAATGCAGGACTCGATCCCAGGACCTCAGGCGCTTAACCAACTGTGCCACGCAGGCGTCTCGAAGTTTTTGTTTTCTTACTGTATCATTTATTTGGATTCATCTACCTTTCATATTTGTACATCTCAGACTGACTTCCTTGGTTTTCTGTAGTTTGTAACTGGAACATAGTTTGGTTTATTCCAATATTTGTAGGTGAGGACATTGTGGGATAGAACCAGAAATGAAACCAAGAATGTAAAAGATTATGAGCAGATTTGATTCTGGGTTTTGGATGTTTTATGTGTTTAATTTAGTAAATCATTCCTAATTCATTTAGATTTGGATGTTTTGCCCAAGGCATTCAAACTTTGTGCATCTTAGTTTTCCTCTTGGCAAAATGAGATAATAGACTAGGTGGACTCTAAAGTTCCTTCCAGCTCTAAAATTTCTACTATTCCAAGTAATAATAGCTGTTCAAATATTTAGGTGTTGCTATTAATAATAAAGTTATAAGACTTGTTTTATCTTTTAAGCTCTCTCCATTTTATAAATAATTTGTTTCAGGCACACATCAAAAAACTTTGGTATCAACAAAAGTTAATTTCCTTCTCTTGTTACCTAGATTTTCCTGGAGCTGTTCATTATAGTTCTTTCTGATTTGAGTGTAACTTTATTGAAACAGATGCAGGGAGGCTGATAAGTAGATATAACTCAAGTATTGTCATGAAAGAACTTGCCAAATGATTTTTCTCAGTGGGCTGCTAATACATGAGAAAAGTCAAAATGTTAAAAAAAAAACTTCTTTGTTAATGTGGTAGATTATTTTGCTCTCGAGTAACATTTAGGTCTTCTTTATTTTCATTTAAGTGCCAAGGATGACATTGATCTCGATGCCTTGGCTGCAGAAATAGAAGGAGCTGGTGCTGCCAAAGAACAGGAACCTCAAAAGTCAAAGGGGAAAAAGAAAAAGGATAAAAGAAAGCCAGACTTTGAGTAAGTATATTTCAAATATATTTGATTTTTATTAGCTTTGGTACTAGATTGACTTATTAAGCTAATTCAGTGCCTCAGAATATATTTTAATCCTTTTCTAGTGAAGACGATATCCTGAAAGAACTGGAAGAATTGTCTTGGGAAGCTCAAGGCATCAAAGCTGACAGAGAAAGTGCTGCAGTAAAGGTGAAAAACAGACCATTGTTACCTGTTCTGTGTCCTAGTGCCAGTTTTGGGGAGCTGCTTTTGGAAGCTTTTGAGCAGTGTGAATATGTTATTTAAAAATTTCTATAAATTCTGATGCCAAAGAGGGAAAACAATTTTTAGGAAATGTGTTTTAAAACTTTCACAGATATAAAAACATTTATTTGGGAATTTAAACGTGTTTTGTGATAATGTTGCCTATTCATAAAATTGGTACATTTGGAGGTAGAACATTTCCCATCTTCGGTGTTCTGTGTTCTTTCTTTTTCATTCTTTGAATTTGAATAGCCTCAAAGTAATGGGAAAGTGATAGGCATATTTTTTTTTCTTTCCTTTTCCTCATAGGCTCTGTATGCCATTTGAGAAGGTAGTGAATGTGAACTGATGATTAGTACTTGCTTCAGAGCACCTGGATTCTGACATTTCCAGTGAATGTGAAATGTGCCTGAGGCCTAGGCTAGCTTCTGGTACTTGGTCAAGTTTTATATTCGTAAAAATGGACCTTATTTTGAAGTTATTTTGAGTAAAAAACTTAGTAAAATACATGATTGAGGACTCTCTTATTTTAAAAAATAAAATGCTAACTATTAAAATCTTTAACAATGGAAATTTTTTAGCCAACAGAAAATAATGAAGAAGAATCCACCTCAAAACAAGATAAAAAAAAGAAAGGACAGAAAGGCAAAAAACAAAGTTTTGATGATAATGATAGTGAAGAATGGGAAGATAAAGATTCAAAATCAAAAAAGACTGCAAAGCCAAAAGTGGAAATGTACTCTGGGAGTGATGATGATGATGATGATTTTAATAAACTTTCTAAAAAAGCTAAAGGGAAAGTTCAGAAATCAAATAAAAAGGGGGATGGATCAGAAGAAGATGAGGATAACAGTAAAAGAGTTAAAGAGCGTTCCAGAGTAAATTCTTCAGGTGAAAGTGGTGATGAATCAGATGAATTTTTGCAGTCTAGAAAAGGACAGAAAAAAAATCAAAAGAATAAGCCAGGTCCTAATGTGGAGAGTGGGAATGAAGACGACGACTCCTCCTTCAAAATTAAGACGGTGGCCCAAAAGAAGGCAGAAAAGAAAGAACGTGAAAGAAAAAAGCGAGATGAAGAAAAAGCAAAACTGCGGAAGCTGAAAGAAAAAGAAGAGCTAGAGACTGGGAAAAAGGATCAGAGTAAACAGTCTCAAAAGAAATCTGAAGAAGAAGCTGTAAAATCCAAAGTGGCCCTTGATATTGGAGCAGTCCCTGCCTCTGAAGAGAAAGGAGAGACTCCCACAGCTGCTGAAGGTTGGTAACATTATCAAGGAAAGGGCTGAAGGTTTGTTTTGATAGTCCTAAGTTTTGCCCCAAAGTCATATTGGTTTTTGCCCTTGCTTATACAAGGACTTAAATTTTAAAGGAGGACTTGTAAAAATTATATCTAAATACTTTTGATTTTCACTGTTAAACATTTATATATAGTATAAAATATCTTTAAATTAGGTTTGTGTACAGACTAGGATTTTTAAAGAATTTCACTGTGAAAGAAAACAGTTTTGCTGCTGATAAAGTCTGCAAGTTGCCTAAAAGATAAATTTATTCTTTTTGATATCTTAGTGTCAGATAATAACAATTCTTCCCTGTTTTAAAATTTTTTTATTTTTATAAATACTTTCCTGTTGTTTTTTATTTTTTAAGGTTTTTTAAAATTTATTTGACAGAGAGAGAGACAGCAAGAGAGGGAACACAAGCAGGGGGAGTGGAGAGGGAAAAGCAGGCTTCCCGTGGAGCAGGGAGCCCGATGCAGGGCTCGATCCTGGGACCCTGGGATCATGACCTGAGCCGAAGGCAGATGCTTAACAACTGAGCCACCCAGGCGCCCCAACTTTCTTGTTTTTAAAAACCCAATCCAATCTATGAAATAGAAAAGTAAAAACATGCTGAAATAAGTTAACATCTTTTAAGCAACAGTAAGCCAAGTTTTTATGCCAGAACCAATTAACAAAAAGTAAGTTTTCTAACTAAAATTCTCCTCCTTCAGAAGGAGAATAAAGATCAAATGATTCACATAGGTTTTTTTAGACTAGAAAGCTTTCAATGGAAAAATTGACCTATCTTTTTTAACCAAATTTTTATTATCTGGACATCTTTGAGGAGTAACACCCCAAAAGTAGTTTCATAAACTTTAATGCTGTAGACCTCTTGGAATATAATTATCTATGTTTTTTATTTTGTCCTCCTAATATCCCTGTAAGGTAGGCATCATTCTTATCATCCCCATCTTATAGAGGCAGAACTAGCTACAGAATTTAGGCAGGAATTCAGATACCATGGATTAAGAGATACATTAGATACAGTATATCTTCTTCCTGCTGTCAGGATCCTCCTCTCTTCTTGGATCCCTCAGGACAATTTAGAGCAACACCAGTGTTGTAGGCTTCTAAGGAGGCAGCTGGACGGTTTTGAGCTATTCTGGCTACCCTCTTGATAGGGCTAGAGACCTACCTTGCTGCTGGCATCAGCCTTGGCCCAATATGGTCCTTGAATTCTGGGGTTTGCTTATCACTGCTTTAGGAAACAACTTTCTATTTTATTTTATTTTATTTTTTAAAGATTTTATTTATTTATTCATGAGAGGCAGAGGGAGAAGCAGGCTCCCCGCTGAGCAGGGAGCCTGATGCGGGACTCAATCCCAGGACCCTGGGGTCATGACCCGAGTCGAAGGCAGACACTTAACCATCTGAGCCACCCAGTCTCCCGGAAACAACTTTTTTAAAAAACACTTCGCCTTTGTTCTTTTTTGGTAGATGACAATGAAGGAGACAAAAAGAAAAAAGATAAGAAGAAAAAGAAAGGAGAGAAGGAAGAAAAAGAGAAAGAGAAGAAAAAAGGACCTAGCAAAGCCACAGTAAAGGCTATGCAAGAAGCTCTGGCTAAGCTTAAAGAAGAAGAAGAACGACAGAAGAGAGAAGAGGAGGAACGCATAAAGCGGCTTGAAGAGTTAGAAGCTAAGCGTAAAGAAGAGGTATGTGTTCATGAAGTTGTGTTTAACTTAAAAGTCTCTGCTCTGTAAATTATCTTTAACCTTCTAATTCTAAAAATGTCATAGTTGTATGGTAATTCAGTTACTATTTTGATACAGACAAGATGAAGCAATACAGAAAATTCTACCTTTATTTTTTCAGATGCAGAAATTGGTTATGTATCCTTGCCAATACTTAGTCTACTTTCATGTGACATTAATTAATACTTATTTTGTACAGCCATTAAAATATTTTCATTTGGGTATTCCTAATGTAATACTTTGCATGTATCTCAAGAGCTTTACATTTGAGTTTGGGTTCTTTACATTTAAATTTTATAATTATGCCAATACAATTTTTGTCTTATTTATGTACTCTTATGCAGGAAAGACTAGAACAAGAAAAGAGAGAAAGGAAAAAGCAAAAAGAGAAAGAAAGAAAAGAACGCTTAAAAAAAGAAGGGAAACTTTTAACTAAATCCCAGAGAGAAGCCAGAGCCAGAGCTGAAGCTACCCTTAAACTTCTACAAGCTCAGGGTAAGTAGTATTTTTAATTGACTGAACAGTCTAGAAGCTTCTGTCATACAGTTACAGGTCTGTAATGGTCAAAAGGAGAATTGAATTAGGCAGAAAAATTCCTATGAAAATGCTGTGGGAAAAGTCAAATAATAATGTAAGGAATAGGGATACCTGGCTGGCTCAGATGGTAGAACATGCAGCTCGGTCCCAGGGTCATGAGTTACAAGCCCCACACTAGGTGTACGGCTTACTTAAAAAAAAAAAAAAAATGTAAAGAATAGGTAAGATAATTACATTATTCTGGGGGATGACTTCTATAAAGTGTATTCTAAACACCATATTATTTTACTTGTATTTTGCTTTAGTATGTATCTCTAACGTAAGGATTTTTTTTTAATGTTAAAAGAGTTTGTATTTATTACATAAAACAAAATTAATTCCTTGACAGCATCTGGTTTTCTGTGTTTAATTTTTCCCCTTATCTCCAAATGTTCTTAATAGTTGATTTGTTCAAATCAGGATCCAGATTAGATCCACACATTGCATTTGGTTGATATGTCTGTCTCTCACTGATACCACTACCCTTTGTCATAGATACTGGATTATTCTTTAGAATTTCTCATATTCTGGATTTATCTAATGGCATTTTCCTGGTGTTGGCTAATAGACTTCTCTGTCCCTTATAATTTCTTAGATGTAGCAGCTTGGCTTCCTCCAAGTGTACTGTGTACTTCCTATTGCCTCATGTTAGGAGGCATGTGATCTGGATGTCTCACTTCTAGTGATGTCAGTATTGATCATTGGGTTTAGGTATTGGCAACTTTGTCCATTATATAAGTACTCCACTGACTTTTCCTAATAATAATTTAATATTCAGCCTAATAATACCAGCTGGTGATCATTGCAGAGTTGTGATATTCTGTCATTTCTTTTGTACTTATTAGCTACAATCTTTAAAGAAAAGCTTTCCCTGAAATGTAGTTCATGCAGGAAAGCCAGGATAAATGCTTAATTCTTATCCTTTATTAATTTTCAGAATAATAAATTAGTGTCTTAGCAACTTCAAAGGTGATCAATGAGTATAATTTTGTTTTTTGGATGTATATCATTTTCTTTTAATGGGGTTTTATATAATTGATATGGTTTATCTCATGAAGTCATTCATGTTTTTTATATTCAAATTGTCCCATCTTTGACCAACAGGAGCGCATTCACGTTGGTCCCTGTGAGTTTTTCTACATGACTACAGTATTCTTAGACCCCATCCTTGCTTTCTAACACAACAAGTTATCTAAGGTTTATCTTGCACATTTTCTGTCTTAGATCTGGAATCACCTGTTTATCCAAGGAGCCTCGGTTCCTTTTAGTCTAGAGACCACAATCTGGACATATAATTGATTATTTTTTGACATATAAGATGATTTAAAATAGTGTCTCTGCTCCATTGAGAAGGATATATTAGGGCCTCTCAATTTCCTGTTCTTATATTTCACAGATTTTTATATGACAGTAATTTTGGTGCTTATGCTATAATTACAGTAATAGGTACCATTTATTGTGTGTGTATTATGTAACTGATGCTGTCATAAACCTTTGACATTGTCTGTTTTCTCATAAAAATCTTATAGGTATTTTCATTCCCATCATTTAGGTGAAGAAATAGAGACTCCGAGTTTTAACAGCTTGCCCAAGGTCATGGAGCTGAGATTTAAACTGATCTGTATGACCACCTCTTAATTATGCATTATATGTTCAGCTGGGAGCAGTAAATATAGAGAAACACAGTACTTAGATTTCAGAAAGTTTTATTCTTAATTGGGGATATAGTTTTTTAGATGAAATTAGAGAACAAATATGAGTACAACTAGCACCCAGATATCAGATTTGACAGGTAACTATCTGGAATGCTAAAAGCAGTCATGAAGAAATTGGGATAGAGTAATTTGCCAATCTTAGTAATGTTTTATGGAGTAGTTTGACTTGTACTTACGAGATTAGATGAACATTTTATTTTTTGAAGATTTTATTTCAGAGAGAGAGTGCAAGCATGAGCAGAGGGAGGGGCAGAGGGAGAAGTAGACACCCCATGGAGCAGGGTGCCTGATGCTGGGCTCCATCCCAGGACCCTGGTATCATGACCTGAGCCGAAGGCAGACGTTTAATTGACTGAGCTACCTAGGCACCCCTAAACTACACTTCTTACTAACCCATGAGTCCAGGAGGAAGTCTTACTGAAAATTAGAAAGTATCTTGAATTCGAAAAAAAACAAAAAGGAAAATACAACATATCAAAGTTTGTGGGTTGCAGCTAAAGCAATGCTTAGAGGAGAATTTGTAGTATTAAATGCTTGCTTCAGAAAAAAAAGGTCAAATCAATAGTCTAAGCTTCCCATCTTAAACTAAAAAATAGAAGAGCAAAGTAAGCAGAAAGAAAAAAAGTGCAGAAAACAATGCAATATAAAACAAGACTAATAGGGAATCATTGAAGCCAGAAGTTAGTACTTTGAAAATATCAATAAAATTGATAAACTTCTAGACCGGCTAAGGAAGAAAAGAGACAAGACACAAATTACCGATACCAGGAGGAAAGCATGGGGAAGGATATCATCATTACAGTTCTACAGGTATTAAAATGATAAGGCAATATTGTGAACGGCTCTATGCTAATAGATTCAAAAGCTTGATAAAATAGGGCTATTCCTTAAAAGACATAAACTATCAAAACTCATAAAGATTACTCTGGGAATGAAGGCTGGTTCAGTTTTGAAAATGAGTAAATGTATTTAAAGAAGAAAAACTACATGATCATCTTACGGATGAAGAAAAATCATTTGACAGAATTCATCCATGTATGATAGAAATTCATAAACTGGAAATAGAAAAGTTCCTTATTTTGCTAAAAGAGATCTACAAAAAAATATTCAACTATTGCACTTAATGATGAATTATAGATGCTAAATCTTAATATTGTAATTAAGACAAGGATGTCCATTCTTACCACAATCATTCCATGTTGTACTGGAACATCCTAGCATGGGTAATTAGGGAAAAAAAAGAAGTAAAAGGCATACAGATTGGAAAAAGTAAAACTCTATTCACAGATGATAGCTGCCTACGTAGAAAATATCATGGCATATAGAACTGAAAAAAACACACACACACACAAAACCCTACAGCTAATAAGTGAGATTAACAAGGTTCTAGATAGGACCAGTATGCAAATACCAATTGTATGTCTGTATGCTAGTAATTAAGAGCTGAAAATCAAAACAGTATTATTTGTAGTAGCACCCCCCCCAAATAAACTGGATTTCTTCGTTATAATTCTAATATTTGTGGGATCTATATTCTGAAAACTATAAAAACATGAAAATAATCAAAGACCTTTGTAAATGGAAAAATGTTGCATTCACTTGATACTGTTGAGATTATCAGTTCTCCAAAATGACCTCTAGATTCAGTGCAATTCCAGTCAAACTTGCAGCAGGATATTTTGTGAGTATCTATAAGCTATTTCTAAAATGTGTATGAAAGGGTGAAGGAGTTAGAATGGCCAAAATATTTTTGGAAATAACATACTTGGAGGACTCAAAATACCTGATTTCAAGACTTACTATAAAGCCATGGTAATCAGTAGTGTGATAATGGCAAAAGCAGGAATAAAGACAAATAGATCAATAGAATCCTCTGTATATGGTCAGTTTTGGGGAAGAGGCAGTTTAATAAGTAAAATACAGTGTTGACGACAACTGATGTTGGAACAGTTCAGTATCTAGATGCAAAAACAAAAACCCAGAATACCCAAAAGCCTAGTCCTAAATTTCACGCATTACATAAAAATTCACTCAAAAAGATCGTAAATCTAAATCTACAATGTACAACTACAGAACTTTAGGGGAAAAATAGTAGAAAATCTTTGTGACCTTGTGTTAGTGCTTAGTTTAACTTAAAAAAGCATAATTCATAAAAGGAACATATTTGGGAAGTCCAGTTAAAAACTTGCTCTGCAGAAGACACCACTGAGAGAATTCAAAGACAACACCTGAAAATCACATATCTGACAAGGATTAATACGCACAGTATGTGAAGATAACTTAGTATTCAACAATAAGAAGAGCAACAACCCTATTTAAAAATGGGCAAAAGATTTGAACAGAACTATAAGCAATGAAAAGAATGTTTAACATTAGTCATTAGGGAAATTCAAATTAAGACCACGGTGATATATTACTACATGTTTATTGAAATACATAAATTTTAATAACTTGCCTTTTTCTGACAAGTATGCAGGACAGTTGGAACTCACCTACCTTACTGGTTGAAATGCAAAACTGTAAAGTCAGTTTGGAAAACAGTTGGCAGTTTCTTACAAAATTAAATATATATTTATCTAATGTCCCGTCATTCCCACTCAAAATATTTACCCCAGAGAAATGTTCATACAGAAAACTGAATACGTATGTTCGTAGAAGCTTTATTCATAATTGTCAAAACCTGGAAAAAAAGTCAAATGTCCTTCAGTTGTCTACAGAATAATGGAACTGTAATATATCCATACAGTGGAATGCAATAGAAAGAAATGAAGTATTAGTACATATAACAATGAGGATGACTCTAAAATTCATTATGATGACAACAGCCCAGACTATAGGTTTCATTTCTGTGACATTTTGGAAAAAACAAATCTTTTGGGATAGAGAACAGATCAGTGGTTGCCAAGGGCTAAGGATGTAAGTACGGTTTGATTACATAGAACAGCACAGGGTGTTGGAATTGTTCTGCATCTTCATTGTGTTTAATAACTCTACACATTTTTCAAAAGTCCCAGAACTGTACACCAAGAAAGTAGTATTTTAGTTTATGTAAATTTTAAAACTCCTTCTATAGAAAAGAGATTTTTCCATGAATGTATGTATCTCTGAGGTGAATAAAATGTTATCTTTTTTTTTTTAAGATTTATTATTTGTCAGAGAGACAGAGCACAAGCGGGGGAGTGGGAGGCAGAGGGAGAAGCAGGCTCCCTATTGAGCAAGGAGCCTGATGTGGGACTCGATTCCAGGACCTTGGGATCATGACCTAAGCCGAAGGCAGACGCTTAACTAACTGACTGAGCCACCTAGGCTTCCCTAAAATGTTATCTTTTTAAGTAGCATTTCTTAGATGATACACAAATAGAATAAACCTAAAGTTTTTCATTTTTATCCCTTAGGTGTTGAAGTGCCATCAAAAGACTCTTTGCCAAAGAAAAGGCCAATTTATGAAGATAAAAAGAAGAAAAAAACATTACAGCAGCTAGAAAATAAAGAAGGTTTGTATACAAAGGGCCCTGTGATTTAAAAACAATTTTGTTTGCCTTTTCCTCCAACCTTCGAAACAGTGTCTTTTAAAAAGAAACCACAAATCAGAATTATATATTGAAACTTATTTCCTATACCTTGTTTCTTATTATTGTTAATCATTCTCAACTGATTTAAATGACAGGTTAATGGAACAGTGCTTTTGTTTGAAAAATCTAGATCTTCCCAAAACCAACTATTCTTAACTATCATTCTTACTTTTCTTTTCCTTCTCAACCTTTTGTAATTTCACATTGTTCCTTGAGCAGACTGTTTCCTGTAAAATATATGACTGATATTTAAACATTTTCTAAACTAAAAGAATTTAGGTTTGTACTACTGGTTTTTATTCAGTACTTAACAGAGTATCCCAACAGAAATTTTGCACTGAAAAAGTATTACTAACTTGGTTTCTGCCCCTTTTTCAGTATCTGAACCAATAGAATTATGTGCTACTGTAGAAGTTGTAGAACAAGGAGTTCCAGAAAAGGAAGAGACACCACCTCCTGCTGAACCAGGCCAGTAGCACTGACTAATTGCTTCCTATTAGATAGCACTGATGTGTCAGAAATTGTCTTAGTCATCATGTATTTGGGGAAAGCAAATATCTGGCAGGATGGTATTCTTCATACTTTTCTCTAAACCATTTCTTTCCCTTTCCATTTTGAAAAAGTTTAGGGGCGCCTGGGAGGCTCATTCGGTTGAGTATCTGACTCTTGGTCATGGCTCAGGTCTTGATCTCATGGTTTTGCGTTTGAGCTCCTGTGAGTTCGAACTCCAAGCTGGGCTCCACTTTAAAAAAAAAAAAAAAAAAAAGTATAGGATTGAGACTTGAATCAGTTTTTAGTAGTGTCAGTAAAATGTAGACAGAATAGAAGTATTTTGGATTTTTTTCTGATGTTTTCATATGGGTCAGAAATCTTTGGTGGTGCCAAGAAGACCTGAAGTTCTTTATTTAATCCTTTGGAAACAAATTGGAAGCATTTTAATGACAACTTTTTAAGAGTACTGTAAAAATTGGCATTTTTAAACCTCCTTAGAGGTCAACTTCTATTTACTAAATCAGTAAGAGGATTCAGTTTATTCATTCTGTGTGTGTATGTGTTTTGAGGTTGGAGAAAGTATTTGACTTTTTTTTTTTTTTAAAGATAAACATTGTTTTAATTCATTAGACTAGATATTGATAGGTGAGCCAGAGGCTAGCTAGCTACATGTATGGTTAACAAAATCAAGAGACTCTCTACTGTTTAAAGTTTGGAGTCAGAATAAATAGTAAAAGAATATCAAGACTGACCCACACTGGTGAAAAATATCATTGATAGTTCCTTTCCTTCTTTCTCCCCTCCTGTTCTTATTATAAAAGGATCATTTACCTGGCACAACTCAGCTTAGCATGATGACATTGGAGAAATACAGGTTGATATGCCTAATGGCAGTCCATTATTTTAGGTGACATTTATAGCAGTGGAAAGAATTGCTAATTTAGAAGGACAATTGCGGTACATGTACCTGATTCATTTCCTCTTCCTCAAGATGATCCAAACTTGTTGGCAAGTAATAATTATTACAGGGAAGCAAATACCACTTGTCCCACTTGGATTTGAGAATAGTTTTGCTTTATTGGATTTCAGTGAAAAGAGTCAATGTTGAGAATATTAAGTCTTTAATATTCAAAATTATACCTTTCTGGATGTTTTTGGATTGTCAGCAGATATTCTTTTCTTATTTTCAACTGGAGTAGAGGTGTAGCTTTGTACCTCCAACTATGATTTAAATAGTATTTTTATGTAGCTGTAGAAGTTAAAGCAATAAAATAAGTAGTAAATTCTTAGGTATGACATGTAAGTTTGAAAGATCAAAATGAAGATACAGTAAGTAATCCTCTCTTATTTGTGGGGCATATGTTTTGAGACCCCCAGTGGATGTCTGAAACTGCAGATAGTACTGAACTCTGTTTTCTGCTATAAATACATAACTGTGATAGAGTTTAACTTATAAATTAGGCACAGTGAGAGATGAACAGCAATAAGTAATAATATGAACAATTAGAACAATATAATAAGTTATGTGGGTGTAGTCTCTCTCTTTTAAAATATCTTATTGTACTATACTCATTCTTCTTGTGATGATGTAGATGTTAAATACCCATGTGACTAGATGAAGTGAGATGAATGATGTAGGCACTGTGATGTAATGTTAGACTACCATTGACCTTCTGACCATATGTTAGAAGAAGGAAAGAAGGATCATTTGCTTCCAGACCGCAGTTCACCGTGGTGACAAAATGCAGAAAGCAAGACCGTAGCTAAGGTTGGGGGGACTATTGTGAAATTTCATTTTTCCTCAAGAACTGAGTGCGATCATCTACCCTTTTCAGAATCTAACAGAACAGTTCAGTGTCTGAGTTTCTAAAACTTTAATTATGTCAAATATGAAATCTGGTTTAATTTGGTGTATTCAAAATGCTAGGAAATTATGCAGCATTTGGTAATACTAAATTATAACATGTAGCTATACTGAGAAAATAGTTCCAAAGATGACGAAATTGTATGTTTTTGCATAATTAAAATATTTTTAGTGTCAGCATAATTTTCTACTTTTTTCTAAAAGCAAGCTCCTATTTCTAGATGATTTCTATGTCTTTAACAAAAACATTTATTTACAGAAGAGGAAGAAGAAACTGAAGATGCTGGGTTGGATGATTGGGAAGCTATGGCCAGTGATGAAGAGAGAGAAAAAGGTGAATAGCTCATAAGTACGCATTGATAAATCTAATGGTTATTAGAGGTGTGTGTATTTAAAGGAATAGTCAGTCTTCTGATTATGAAAGCCATATGCACATTTCTGGGAATAAAAACCAGTTTCAGATCTCTCCATTGCCATGGTTCCTGATTATGTGGAGCCTCATTTTATGAATAAATGGTTTTTCAAGGGCTCCTGGGATTTAAAATACATTTTTTCAGAGTGATGTTTTAAATGGGGTTAGGCTATTAAAGCTAGCCTACAAAAAAAGCACTTTAACTTGAAATACAATACAAAGGTGATACAAGTGAATAGTACCTAATCAATATGAATAAGTAATTTTTCTTTGTTATTACTTTCTGTCCTCTATTACTAAAATCTACTTTCTTTGGTTTTAGTTTTCTGGGGGTTTTTCCTAACTTGAGATGGATATTTGGTTTTTTGGTTTTTCAGGGTTTTTTTTCCCTAATACTTTTTTTTTTTTTTTCAGTTTTAATTTTAATTCTAGTTAGTTAACATGCATTGTTATATTACTTTCAGGTGTATGATAGTGATTCAGCAATTCCATATATAACATGGTGCTTATCAGGACAAGTACACTCCTTAATTCCCATCACCTATTTAACCCATGCCTCCCCCCCCGGCCCCCCCCGCCACAAACCTCTCTTCTCCTCTGGTAACCATCAGTTTGTTCTCTGTAGTTAAAGAGGCTGTTTCTTAGTTCGTCTCTCTCTTTTTTTGCTCTTTGCTCATTTGTTTTGTTCTTAAATTGCATATGAGTGAAATCATATATTTGTCTTTCTCTGACTGACACATTTCACTTAGCATTATACTCTCTAGCTCCATTCATGTCACTGTAAGTGACAAGATTTCATTCTTTTTCATGGCTGAATAATATTCCATTGTATATATACACCACATCTTCTCTATCTGTTCATCTGTCTGTGGGCACTTGAGCTGCTTCTATATTTTGGTTATTATAAACAATGTTGCCATAGACATAGGGGTGCATGTAATCCTTTGAATTAGTGTTTTTGTATTTTTTGGGTAAATACCTGGTAGTGTGATTACTGGATCATAAGGTAGTTCTATTTTTAAGTTTTTGAGGATACTCCATACTGTTTTCCACAGTGGCTGCACCAGTTTGCATTCCCAGTAGCAGCACAAGAGGATTCCTTTTTCTCCACATCCTCGCCAACATCTAATACATGTTATTAAAACTAAATTTTTTGTTAAGCATTTCTTTACCCAAATTTCATAAGTTCTGATATTATTTTTAACTTCCATTTTAATATATTTTACCTGATTGATAGAAGTGTCGTTCTTAATTTACAGAAGAGGGATTTTCTAATTATTTTCTTGTTACTTCATTGAGATCAGAGAATATACATGGTTCTATCTTTTGAAATTGTGGAGACTTAATTTACAACCCAGCACATGGTTGATTATTGTGTTTAATATATGATTGGAAGGAATTTATATTCTACAGTAGTTGTGTGCCTTGTTCTCTGTAGAGTTAACCCTTGAACAACATGGGTTTAAACTGCAGGAGTCTACTTACATGCAGATTTTTTTTGATACAATGCTGTAATATATTTTCCTTAAGATTTTCTTCGTAACATTTTTATTTGTCTGGTTTAGTTTATTATAAGAATACAGTATGTAATACACATACAAACTATGTATCAGTCAGCTGTTTATGTTATTACCAAGGCTTATGGTCAATAGTAGGCTGTTAGTTAAATTTTTGAAGAGTCAAAAGTTATACATGGATTTCCAACTGCATGGGGGCATTGACATTCCTAATCCCCATGTTGTTCAAGGGTAAACTGTATTTGGACAGATTTGCTCATCATTTTGTTCAGGTCTTTTTTAATCTGAGATTTTTTTTTGGACTGCCTTTTCTCTCTGTTACTGGGAGTAGTGAGATAAAATCTGCCATGATTGTAGATTGTCTATTTCTCCCTGTGCTCTGTTAGTTTTGTTTGATAAATTTTAGGTAAATACACTCTCATATTTTTTTGATGAATTTGACTCATTGATTTACTATTCTATTGCGTCTTATTTATATTTTTTATTTGTTTTTGTGGTTTTTTTGTTTTAATTATTTCTAACAATGCTTTTTGCCTTAAAACATACTTTATCTGATGTTGATACAGTGACATAGCTTTGATTTACATGATCTTTTTCTATTCTTTATCTGTCTCCTTGATTAGCACATAGTTGAGATTTTTAAATCCAGTTTGTCAGTCTTTATTTTACCTAGACCACTTAGCCCATTACATTTAACCCTTTATGTAATTAGTGAAGAGTATTTATCTTATTTAGTCCTTACTGGTTCTGTTTCTTTTTTTGTCCTTTCTAACCATGCTTGGGATTGTTGTTTTGTTTAAAATTTTATTTATTTATTTATTTGACAGAGAGCAGGAGAGAGAGCGAGAGAAAGCACAAGCAGGAGGAACAGCAGAGGGAGAGGGAGAAGCAGACTTCCCATTGAGCAGGGAGCCCAATGAGGGGCTCAATCCCAGGACCCTGGGATCATGTCCTGAGCCGTAACTGGCTGAGCCACCCAGGCACCTCCCCCCCCTGCCTTTTTTTTTTAATTCTGTATGTTTGTCCTTCCATGAGCTTGGAAGTTATATACTTTCCCACTTATTTTTAGTCATTACTCTAGAGACTTTTAACATGGATCTTTAAACTATTACTGTCTAATATTACCCTCGTTCCAGACAATGAAAAGACTGTAGAATACATGAGCAAATTTATCCACTCCTCAGTTTGTTATTCCCATTTATTTTAATTCTCTTTTTTAAGTTTTGGCTTAAGTTTACTCGTATTGTCAGCTCTTTGTTGTATTTCATTTCTTTTTGGATCTCTGATCTTCCATTTGAGATCATTTCTTCTTGCCTGAAGAATACCTTTAGAATTTCCTTTAGTATGAACCTGTTAGTGAGGCATTCCATTTTTGCTTTTCTTTATTTTTATTATGTTAATCACCATACATTAGATCATTAGTTTTTGAGGTAGTGTTCCATGATTCATTGCTTGCATATAACACCAAGTGCTCCATGCAGTACGTGCCCTCTTTAATACCCATCACCAGGCCAACCCATCCCCCAACCCTCTAGAACCCCTAGTTTGTTTCTCAGAGTCCATAGTCTCTCATGGTTCGTCTCCCCTCTGATTCCCCCCCTTCATTTTTCCCTTCTTGCTATCTTTTTTTTTTTTTTAACTTACATATTATTTGTTTCAGAGGAACAGGACTGTGATTCATCAGTCTTACACAATTCACAGCACTCACCATAGCACATACCCTCCCCAGTGTCTGTCACCCAGCCACCCCATCCCTCCCACCTCCCACCACTCCAGCAACCCTCAGTTTGTTTCCTGAGATTAAGAATTCCTATATCAGTGAGGTCATATGACACATGTCTTTCTCTGATTGACTTATTTCGCTCAGCATAATACCCTCCAGTTCCATCCATGTCGTTGCAAATGGCAAGATTTCATTCCTTTTGATGGCTGCATAATATTCCATTGTGTATATATACCACATCTTCTTTATCCATTCATCTGTCGATGGACATCTTGGCTATTTCCACAGTTTGGCTATTGTAGACATTGCTGCTATAAACACTGGGGTGCACGTACCCATTTGGATCCTTACAGTTGTATCTTTGGGGTAAATACCCAGTAGTGCAATTACTGGGTCATAGGGTAGCTCTATTTTCAACTTTTTGATTACCTCCATACTGTTTTCCAGAGTGGCTGCACCAGCTTGCATTCCCATCAACAGTGTAGGAGGGTTCCCCTTTCTCCGCATCCTCGCCAGCATCTGTCATTTCCTGACTTGTTAATTTTAGCCATTCTGACTGGTGTGAGGTGGTATCTCATTGAGGTTTTGATTTGGATTTCCCTAATGCCGAGTGATGTTGAGCACTTTTTCATGTGTCTGTTGGCCATTTGGATGTCTTCTTTGCAGAAATGTCTGTTCATGTCTTCTGCCCATTTCTTGATTGGATTCTTCGTTCTTTGGGTGTTGAGTTTGAGAAGTTCTTTATAGATTTTGGATACTGGCCCTTTATCTGATATGTCATTTGCAAATACCTTCTCCCATTCTGTTGGTTGTCTTTTGGTTTTATTGACTGTTTCCTTTGCTGTGCAAAAGCTTTTTATCTTGATGAAGTCCCAATAGTTCATTTTGCCCTTGCTTCCCTTGCCTTTGGCGATGTGTCTAGGAAGAAGTTGCTGTGGCCGAGGTAGAAGAGGTTGCTGCCTGTGTTCTCCTTTAGGATTTTGATGGACTCCTGTCTCACATTTAGGTCTTTCAACCATTTTGAGTCTGTTTTTGTGTGTGGTGTAAGGAAATGGTCCAGTTTCATTCTTCTGCATGTGGCTGTCCAGTTTTCCCAACACCATTTGTTGAAGGGACTGTCTTTTTTCCATTGGACATTCTTTCCTGCTTTGTCGAAGATTAGTTGACCGTAGAGTTGAGGTTCCATTTCTGGGCTCTCTATTCTGTTCCATTGATCTATGTGTCTGTTTTTGTGCCAGTACCACACTGTCTTGATGATTACAGCTTTGTAGTAGAGCTTGAAGTCAGGAATTGTGATGCCACCAGCTTTGCTTTTCTTTTTCAACATTCCTCTGGCTATTCGGGGTCTTTTCTGGTTCCATACAAATTTTAGGATTATTTGTTCCATTTCTTTGAATAAAGTTGATGGTATTTTGATAGGGATTGCATTAAATGTGTAGATTCCTCTAGGTAGCATTGACATTTTCACAATATTTGTTCTTCCAATCCGTGAGCATGGAATGTTTTTCCATTTCTTTGTGTCTTCCTCAATTTCTTTCATGAGTATTTTATAGTTTTCTGAGTACAGATTCTTTGCCTCTTTGGTTAGATTTATTCCTAGGTATCTTATGGTTTTGGGTGCAATTGTAAATGGGATCAACTCCTTAATTTCTCTTTCTTCTGTCTTGTTGTTGGTGTATAGGAATGCCACTGATTTCTGTGCATTGATTTTATATCCTGCCACTTTACTGAATTCCTGTATGAGTTCTAGCAGTTTTGGGGTGGAGTCTTTTGGGTTGTCCACATAAACTATCATATCATCTGCAAAGAGTGAGAGTTTGACTTCTTCTTTGCCGATTCGGATGCCTTTTATTTCTTTTTGTTGTCTGATTCCTGTGGCTAGGACTTCTAATACTGTGTTGAATAGCGGTGGTGATAGTGGACATCCCTGCCGTGTTCCTGACCTTAGGGGAAAAGCTCTCAGTTTTTCCCCATTGAGAATGATATTCGCTGTGGGTTTTTCATAGATGGCTTTTATGATATTGCGGTATGTACCCTCTGTCCCTACACTGTGAAGAGTTTTAATCAAGAAAGGATGCTGTACTTTGTCAAATGATTTTTCTGCATCTATTGAGAGGATCATATGGTTCTTGTTCTTTCTTTTATTAATGTATCACACTGATTGGTTTGCGGGTGTTGAACCAACGTTGCAGCCCAGGAATCAATCCCACTTGGTCGTGGTGAATAATCCTTTTAATGTACTGTTGGACCCTATTGGCTAATGTTTTGGTGGTAATTTTTGCATCCATGTTCATCAGGGATATTGGTCTGTAATTCTCCTTTTTGTTGGGGTCTTTGTCTGATTTGGGGCTCAAAGTAATGCTGGCCTCATGAAATGAGTTTGGAAGTTTTCCTTCCATTTCTATTTTTTGGAACAGTTTCAGAAGAATAGGTATTAATTCTTCTTTAAATGTTTGGTAGAATTCCCCTGGGAAGCCATCTGGCCCTGGGCTCTTGTTTGTTGGGAGATTTTTGATTACTGCTTCAATTTCATTACTGGTTATGGGGCTGTTCAGGTTTTCTATTTCTTCCTGCTTCAGTTTTGGTATTTTATTGTCTCTAGGAATGCATCCATTTCTTCCATATTATCTAATTTGCTGACATATAGTTGCTCATAATATGTTCTTATAATTGTTTGTATTTCTTTGGTGTTGGTTGTGATCTCTCCTCCATTCATGATTTTATTTATTTGGGTCCTTTCTCTTTTCTTTTTGGTAAGTCTGGCCAAGGGTTTATCAATCTTGTTAATTCTTTCAAAGAACCAGCTCCTAGTTTCGTTGATCTGTTCTCCTGTTCTTTTGGTTTCTATTTCATTGGTTTCTGCTCTGATCTTCATTATTTCTCTTTGCCTACTGGGTTTTGGCTTTATTTGCTGTTCTTTCTCCAGCTCCTTTAGGTGAAGTGTTAGGTTGTGTACTTGAGACCTTTCTTGTTTCTTGAGAAAGGCTTGTATTGCTATATAGTTTCCTCTTAGGACCGCCTTTGCTGCATCCCAAAGATTTTGAACAGTTGTGTTTTCATTTTCATTTGTTTCTGTGAATTTTTTTAAATTCTTCTTTAATTTCCTGGTTGACCCATTCATTCTTTAGTAGGATGCTCTTTAGCCTCCATGTATTTGAGTTCTTTCCTACTTTCCGCTTGTGATTGAGTTCTAGTTTCAAAGCATTGTGGTCTGAAAATAGGCAGGGAATGATCCCAGTCTTTCTGTACCGGTTGAGACCTGATTTGTGACCCAGGATGTGATCTATTCTGGAGAATGTTCCATGGGCACTAGAGAAGAATGTGTATTCTGTTGCTTTGGGATGGAATGTTCTGAATATATCTGTGAAATCCATCTGGTCCAGTGTGTCATTTAAAGCCTTTATTTCCTTGTTGATCTTTTGCTTAGATGATCTGTCCATTTCAGTGAGGGGCGTGTTAAAGTCCCCTACTATTATTGTATTGTTGTCGATGTGTTTCTTTGCTTTTTTTATTAATTGGGTTATGTAATTGGCTGCTCCCATGTTAGGGGCATAGATATTTACAATTGTTAGATCTTCTTGTTGGATAGACCCTTTAAGTAGGATATAGTGTCCTTCCTCATCTCTTATTACAGTCTTTGGTTTAAAATCTAATTTGTCTGATAGAAGGATTGCCACCCCAGCTTTCTTTTGGTGTCCATTAGCATGGTAAATGGTTTTCCACCCCGTCACTTTCAATCTGGAGGTGTCTTTGGGTCTAAAATGAGTCTCTTGCAGACAGCATTTGATGGTTCTTGTTTTTTTCTTTTTATCCAATTGTGATACCCTGTTTCTTTTGATTGGGGCATTTAATCCATTTAAATTCAGGGTAACTATTGAAAGATATGAATTTAGTGACATTGTATTGCCTGTAAGATGACTGTTACTGTATATTGTCTCTGTTCATATCTGGTCTCTGTTACTTTTAGGCTCTGTCTTTGCTTAGAGGACCCCTTTCAATATTTCTTGTAGGACTGGTTTGGTGAAATCATATTATTTTAGTTTTTGTTTTTCCTGGAAGCTTTTTATTTCTCCTTCTATTTTCAATGACAGCCTAGCTGGATATAGTATTCTTGGCTGCATATTTTTCTCATTTAGTGTTCTGAATATATCCTGCCAGTCCTTTCTGGCCTGCCAGGTCTCTGTGGATAGGTCTGTTGCCGATCTAATGTTTCTCCCATTGTAGGTTACAGATCTCTTCTCCCGAGCTGCTTTCAGAATTTTCTCTTTGTCTCTGAGACTCGTAAGTTTTACTATTAGATGTCAGGGTATTGACCTATTTTTATTGATTTTGAGGGGGGTTCTCTGTGCTTCCTGGATTTTGATGCCTGTTTCCTTCCCCAAATTAGGGAAGGTCTCTGCTATAATTTGCTCCAGTATACCTTCCACCCCACTCTCTTTCTTTCTTCTTCTTCTGGGATCCCAATTATTCTAATATTGTTTCATCTTATGGTATCTCTTATCTCCCGAATTCTGCCCTCGTGATCTAGTAGTTGTTTATCTCTTTTTCTCAGCTTCTTTATTCTCCATCATTTTGTCTTTTATGTCACTAATTCTCTCTTCTGCCTCATTTATCCTAGCAGTTAGAGCCTCCATTTTTTATTGCACCTCATTAAGAGCCTTTTTGATTTAGACTTGGTTAGATTTTAGTTCTTTTATTTCTCCAGAAAGGGTTTCTCTAGTATCTTCCATGCTTTTCTCAAGCCTAGCAGTATCTTTATAATCGTCATTCTGAACTCTAGTTCCGACATCCTACTAATGTCTGTATTGATTAGGTCCCTGGCAGCCAGGACTGCCTCTTGTTCTTTTGAGGTGAGTTTTTCTGTCTTGTCATTTTGTCCAGAGGAGAACAGATGAATGAGAGAACAAAATGCTAACAGAGTAACAATGATCCCAGAAAAATATACACTAAACCAATCACAAGATTTAGGGAAAAGAAAGGGAAAGAAAAAGAAAAAAAAAGTGATGAAATATGATCAGGGTGGTGAATAGATCAGTGCCACACACTAGATTTTGGGCATATTTTGGTCTGTTAGAAGAAACTACCTCCCAAAATTTTAAGGAAAGAAAATCTTATGTATGTACAAAAATAAGGGTAAATACGATGAAGGGATGGAATATGAGTGTAAAGATGAAAATTATAAAAGATTTTATAAAAGGATTTGATAAGATAAGTTAGTTGAGAAAAGAAAGAAGAGAGGGCGCCAGGGTGGCTCAGTTGGTTAAGCAACTGCCTTCGGCTCAGGTCATGATCCCGGAGTCCCATATCGGGCTCCCAGCTCAGCGGGGCGTCTGCTTTTCCCTCTGACCCTCTGTCCTCTCATGCTCTCTCTCACTCTCTCCCAAATAAATAAAATCTTTAAAAGAAAAAAAAAGAAAGAAGAGAAATTAAATAAAAAAAAAAGGGAGAGAATGTGATCAGGCAGGAGACTAGAACAAAGCCATACACTAGAGATTTAGGGTATATTTTGGTCTCTTAGAAAAAACATACTGTATCCCAAAATTTTAAAGAGAGAACAACTTATATATATATATATATATATATATATATATATATATATATATATACAAAAAATAAGGTTAACTATAATGAAGTGATAGATTATGACTCTAAAAAGGTTTTTAAAAAAAAGGGATTGATAAGATGTTGGTTGAAAAAGGGAAAAAGAGAAATTAAAAAAAATAGAGAAAAAAAATTTAAAAATTAACTTTGAAAGACTAATGTATCATGGGAAAAAAAGCCATCAGTTCTGTGTGCTGTATTCCCCTCGTGCTGGAGTTCTGCTGTTCTCATTGATCGGTGAGTGAACTTGGTCTTCGCTGGCTGTTCTTGCTGATCTTCTGCGGGGGGGTCCTGTTGCAGTGGTTCTCAAATGTCTTTGCTGGAGGCAGAACTGCCCTGCCCTTGCCAGGGGCCGGGCTAAGTAATCTGCTCAGGTTTGCTCTCTGGAGCTTTTGTTCCCTGCAAGCTTTCCGTACAGCTTTGGAGGATGAGAGTGAAAATGGTGGACTTCCAGTCTCCGCCCTGGAGGACCCAAGAGCTCGGGCCCCACTCCTCAGTGTGCCCCCAGAGAAAAGCAGTCAGTCACTCCCGTCTCCCCGGTCTCCGGCCCCACTCCGTGCTCACCCGGCCTGTGACCAAGTGTTTCTCTGGCAGGACCCCGTGTGGAGTCTCCAAACCCAGCAGATCCCTGCGGTGTGCTCCCGCACCGCTCCTCCTGGGGGAGGAAGGGGAGTCTCCCTGGATCTGCCGCTTGTTGGGTCCCTGCTGGAGGAGCAGTGGCCCAACTGTGCCGCGGATCACGGTTTATGGCAACCCCAAGCTGAGAGCCCGCTCCTCGGCTCCATCTCTGCAGCCGGCTTGCCCGCTCCGATACCTGGGAACTCTGCCACACTCAGGCACCCCCGGTCTTTCTGTGACCCTGAGGGCCCTGAGACCATACTGTCCCAGCAAGGGTTCCACCCCCCGCTTAGCCACTGGAGTGACGTCCCTCAGCAGAGCCGACTTCTAAAAGTTCCAATTTAGTGCTCCGCGGCTCTATCAGTTGCCAGTAGTGGCTGACGGAGGCCCCCTCCCCTGCCATCTGTCTTCCCTTATATCACCTTGGATTCACTTCTCCGCACGTCCTACCTTCCAGAAAGTGGTTCCTTTTCTGTTCAGAGAGTTGCTGCTATTCTTTTCTTCGATCTCCTGTTGAGTTCGTAGGTGTTCAGAATGGTTTGATCCCTATCTAGCTGAATTCCTGGGACCAGATGAATAGGTCCCTACTCCTCCACCATCTTGTTCCTCCTCTTCTTTGCTGAAATTCTATTTAACATTTTGAAGATATTATTCCGTTGTGTTAGCTTTCATTGTTTCTGTTGAGAAGTCAGATATCAACCTAAAGTTTTCATGTGCCTTTGGTTTTCAGCAGTTTTAGTATGATGTGGCCAGGGTCAATTTTCTTTATTAATTCTGCCTATAGAGTTTTATCAATGCATGGTTTTATGTTTTTATCGATTTTGCAGTGTTATGAGCCGTTATTCTCCTCAGGGATTCTAGTTATGTCTATGATATGTCTTCTTACTATATCAGTGTTTCATTTCTTTTCATGCTTTCCACCTAATTGAGTCTCCATGGTTCATTCTAGAGTGTTTTTTATCTGTCTTCTGGTTCACTAGTTTTCAGCTGTTTCTACTCCCCTGTTAAACCAATCTTTTCGGTTCTTAGTTTTGTTTCCAGTATTTTCTAGTTTTAGATACTCCATTTAACTATTTTTTTATAGGTTTCTACTTTCTAAACTTTTTAATCTTTTGCTCCCTAGATGTTAGAAACATAGTCATTTTTCAAATTTTTTAATAGACTATTTTAGGGAGTGTAAGGGGGGAGGGGCAGAGAGAGCATCTCAGGCAGACTCCCCCTGAGTACAGAGTCCAACTCAGGGCTCAATCCCATGACCCTGAGATCATGATCTGAGCCAAACCAAGTGTTGGATGTTCAACCAACTGAGCCCCCAGGCATCCCTCATTTTGGGGCTTGCTGGCTTCCATCATGTACATAATTTTTCCACGTGGCTTGTTATTTTCATATATTGTGCTGGATATTATACTTGTAAAACTGTAGGAATAATTTGACATCAGGGATGGTGTTTTTCTTTCTCCAGAGAGAATTTATGTGTACATCCTCCAGGAGTCTGAATGAACTAGCAATATTGAATCATCTTATTCTAGATTTAGAATTGATAGAATCTGGAGGTGATTGGCCAATAATGGGGAGTTCCTGTTTATTACCTATTCATTCTAACTGCTAGTGTTCAGTTCTTTGGGATTTCATTCCACAATAAGAATATTACCCAATGTCTTTCCACCTTGTCCCCTTGAGTCTTTAATAGACCCAGTGCCTGGACCCCTAAGCACTGCTTCACCTTTAAGCTGCCTCCTC
Organism: Halichoerus grypus; assembly: GCF_964656455.1. Lineage (NCBI taxonomy): Eukaryota > Metazoa > Chordata > Mammalia > Carnivora > Phocidae > Halichoerus > Halichoerus grypus. The sequence continues at coordinate 89,117,404 of NC_135721.1, read as the reverse complement.
CAAATGGCCATTGCTTCTCAGCCTTTTGGCTGAGATCAAGTGCAGAATTGGCAAATGACCCCAACTGAAAGAAATTTTAAGTGTTGTGTTCCCCTCCCTTGGTTCTTGTTCTGTCTTATAGCCTGGTTCAGTAACATATTAAGTTTTTACTGTTAAATGGCAGTCTTCATTGTAGCAAATATGTGACCAATGCTTTACATTTATGATGCATGAAAACAGTTTAGCATTCATGATGTTTTATAATATTACTGCCATACTTCGTGCACCCTTAGTAGTATTTTTCCCTTTAAGGTCTCTATAATGTTGATGGAAATCTCCATTTTTAACTTTCAAATCTCTTTTTCCTGAAAGAAGAAAACACGGTGCATATAGAAGTAAAAGAAAATCCTGAGGAGGAAGAGGAGGAGGAGGAAGAAGAGAGTGAAGAAGATGAGAGTGAAGAGGAAGAGGAAGAGGAAGGAGAGAGTGAAGGCAGTGAAGGTGATGAAGAAGATGAAAAGGTGTCCGACGAGAAGGATGCAGGGAAAATGTTAGATAAAAAACCAAGTAAAGAAATGAGTTCAGAATCTGAATACGACTCTGATGATGATCGAACTAAAGAAGAAAGGGCTTATGACAAAGCCAAACGGAGGATTGAGGTATTTATTTTCCCCTTTCTCTGTACTCCTTTCCTCCCAACTTCTCATCTGGGATCATTAGAACAATTCTCTGAGCTAAAGACAGTGTGGTACTGGCATAAGAACAGCTAATACAGATGATGAAACAGAACTGAAAGTCCAAGAATTCTTATATTTCTGACCTGTTGATTTTTCAAAGATGCCAAAGCAATTCAGTGGGAAAAGAATAGCTTTTTCAACCAATGATGCTACTTAAATTAATAAAAAATGAGTTTAGTCTCTGACCCCAAATCATATATAAAAGTTATCTTAAAACAGATCAGAGATAGAGCTAAAGATAAAAGAAACTAAAGGTATAAATTTAGGGGGGGGAAAAACAGGACAAAATATTCATGACCTTGGGTTGGACATTGGGTCTTTGACATTGATCTAACCTAAGCACCTTACTCCCTCACCTAAGTCAGAATGGTATACTGCTTTATTGTTTTTGTTTGTTTTCTCCAAATTTTGATGTGCTCTTTAAATGATTGTTTAAGGGTATGCAGAGATACTCTGAGTCATAAAGGGTTAAACTGGTGTTTGCCTTGTGTATTTTAGGTTAGTCACTGTGAGGCATCTGATGAGTCTAGTTATTGAAATCTGGTGGGTTAATGAGGCATCTTTTTTTAAAGATTTTATTTCATTTATTTTTTGACAGAGAGAGAGAGCGAGAGAGGGAACATAAGCAGGGGTGGAGTGCGAGAGGGAGAAGCAGGCTCCCCGCTGAGCAGGGAGCCCAACGTGGGGCTTGGTCCCACAACCCTGGGATCATGACCTGAGCCAAAGGCAGATGCTTAACGACTGAGCCACCCAGGCGCCCCCGAGGCATCTTTCTATTTAGCAAAGTGTACATACCTAGCATGCTTACTATATTTTTCCTACTTAATTCAATAGACTTGAGAGTTTTCTTTAATTATGTCAGCTTAGTATAAATAATATACTAAAAACTGGTTTGCTTAAGGATGTTAAAAGTATTTCAAAGCTATAAACGATTTTAGCTTTCCTTTTTTAAAAAATATTTTCATTTATAATTCTAATTTTCAGTTTTTTAATTGATTTTTTAAAAATAACCTATATATTTTTAAATATCAATGTTTGCCTAATCCTTCTGTAAAGTCTATTAAAGGGATACATTTTCTGAATTTCTAAAGGACTAAGAAAATCTATTGTTGTAAGTTGGGATTTCTCACCCATGCCACTATTGATATCTTTGGGCCATATAATTATGTTGTGGGACAGTCCTCTTCATTTAGGATGTTAAGCAGCATCCCTGCCCTCCACCCACTAGATACCAGTGGCACTCCCCTCCCTTCTTCCCTGTTGTAACTGCTGCTTCCCACAGCACCTAATCAAGCCAACTCCCTTACTCTCTACCCATGTGTGATGTGTTTGAAGATTTAAAAACAAGGGGTATTGGGGCACCTGGGTGGCTCAGTCTTCGAGTATCTGCCTTTGGCTCAGGTCATGATCCCAGGGTCCTGGGATCAAGCCCCGCATCGGGTTCCCTGCCCAGCAGGAAACCTGCTTCTCCCTCCCCCACTCCCCCTGCTTGTGTTCCTGCTCTCACTATCTCTCTCTGTCAAATAAATAAATACAAATATTTATAAAAAAAAAATAAAAACAATGGATATAATGCAGAAAGAAGTTTCCCCATTATCTCACTTCCCAGACTTGTGTTATAGTTCTGTACATGAGCTTCAAGTTTTTTAAAATGTTTAATTAAAACTAAATTAGATAATAAATTTTGTAGATATATATATATATTTTAAGGATTTTATTTACTTATTTATTAGAGAAGGGAGAGCACAAGCAGGGGGAGTGGCAGGCAGAGGGAGAAGGAGGCTCCCCGCTGAGCAAGGAGCCCATTGGGGGACTCGATCCCAGGACCTTGGGATCATGACCTGAGCTGAAGGCAGACGCTTAACTGACTGAGCCCACCCGTGCTTTCCAATATTTTCTTTTTTTCCACATAACAGTATGCTCTGGACCTCTTCACCCACCAAATTTTTAAGCAGCTTTGTTGGGATATGATTTAGGTACTAATGAATTGATGCGTTCTAAGTGTACAATTCAGTGATATTTTGTAAGTTTGTAGAGTTGTGCATCTGTTATCACAACTCAACTTTAAAATATTTTCATCACCTCAAAAAGATTTCTTGTACCAATTTGTAGTCATTCCCTGTTCCTAGCCCCACATATACAACAGTTCCCACCCCCACTCTCCCAGTCCACCCATCCACAGTTCTGCTTTCCATGGTTTCAGCTACCTATGGTCAACTGCAGCCTGGAAGCTGATGATCCTCCTTCTCTTGTATTGTCAGAAGGTCAGTTGTAGCCTAACACTATATTATTCACTAACTTCATCTCATTACATAGGCATTTTATAATCTCACATCATTACAAGAAGAATGGTGAGTACAGTACAATAAGATACTTTGAGATCACATTCACTTAGCTTTTTTTTTTTTAAAGATTTTATTTATTTATTTGACAGAGAGAGACATAGAGAGGGAACACAAGCAGGGGGAGTGGGAGAGGGAGAAGCAGGCTTCCTGCTGAGCAGGGAGCCCAAAGTGGGGCACGATCCCAGGACCCTGGGATCATGACCTGAGTCAAAGGCAGGTGCTTAACGACTGAGCCACCCAGGCGCCCCTCACATAACTTTTCTGCAGTATATTCTTATCATTATTCTTTTTTATTACTAGTTATTGTTAATCTCTCACTGTGCCTAATTTATCAATTTAACTTTTTTTTTTTTTTTTTTTTAGGAGGGTGAGGCAGAGGGAGAGGGAGAGAGAGAATCTTAAGCAGGTTCCATGCCCAGCACAGAGTCCTGTGCAGGGCTTGATCTCACAACCCTGAGATCATGATCTGAACTGAAATCAAGAGTTGGATGCTTAACCGACTGAGCCACCCAGGCACCCCTAAATTTATTTTAGATATGTATAGGAGAAAGTATAGTATATGTAGCATTTTATACTGTCTGCATTTTCAGGCATCCACTGAGGGTCTTGGAATGTATCACCTCCTGGATAAGGAGGGGACTCCTATAAATTTCAGTCATATAATATGTGGTCTTTTTTGTCTATCTTATTTCACTTACTCTGGTTATAGCTGTATCAGAATTTTGTTCATTTTTATTGCCAAATAGTGTTGTATAAGTATACCATATTTTATTATCTCATCACTAATTAGAGGATATTTGAGTTGTTTCCAGTTTTTGGCTATTGTAAATGGTACTACTATATACATTTGCATATAATCCTTTGTATGGAAATGTGTTTTCGTTTTTTTTTTTTTATATATTCCTAAGAGTGAGATTGCTGGATCATATGGTAAATTTTTGTTTAACTTCTTCAGAAAGTGCTAAACTTTTTTCCAGAGTGGCTGCACAATTATAGATTCCCACCAGTTGAGGGTTTTAGTAGTTTCTCTGCATCTTCACTAATACTTGTCAACATCTGTCTTTTCAATTATAGTCATTCTAGTGGATATGAAATAGTATATCTTACTGTGATTTTCATTTGCATTTCTGTGATGTTGAGCATTTCTCAATGTGCTTCTTGGCCATTCTTGTATCTTCATTGGTGAAACATCTATTCAAATTTTCGTCCATTTTAAAATTTTGTAATGTGTCTTTTTATTGAGTTGTAAGAGTTCTTTTCATTTTTTAAAGTTTTTTTGAAGTGAATAAATTTTTAATTTTGTTAACATCCATTTTATCAAAACTTGCTTTTATAAAGAGCATGCTTCTAGTGTTGTATTAAAGAAATCATTGTCTGACCCAAGGTCATGAATATTTTGTCCTAATTTTTTTTCTAAATTTCTACCTTTAGTTTCCTGTATCTTTAGCTCTATCTCTGATCTGATCTCAGACTTTCTGTTCTGTTTCATCATCTGTATTATCTGTTCTTATGCCAGTACCACACTATTTTCATTAGTATAGCTTTATAATAGGTTTTGAGGTAGGCAAATATAAGTTCTACAATGTTGTTACTCTTTTTCAAGTTTGTTTTGGCTATTCTAGGTCACTTGCTTTTCCATATAAATTTTATGGTCACCTTGTCAATTTCTGCAAAAAACTTGCTCAGATTTAGATGGAGATTGTGTTGAATCTGTAGATCAACTTTAGGGAGAATTATCATTTATTTTAATAATATTGAATCTTCCAATCTATGAAATAGGCTGATTCTCCATTCATTTGGATCTTCTACAGTTTCTTCCAGTAGTGTCTCGTAGTTTTCAGTTTAAGATTTGTAATTCTTTTGTTAAATTTCTTACTAGGTATTTTATTGTTTTTGATGCTATTGAAAATGGGTTCACAAATTTAAAAAATTTTTTCATTTCTAGTATAAAGAAATACAATTGAGTTTTATAGATCTCATATCCTTTAACTATATTGAAATATTTTTCTAATAATTTTTTATGGATTCCTTAGAATTTCTTATAATCACTGTTATGTCCTCTATCAAAGACAGTTTTAATTCTTACTTTCCAATCTCATTGCTGCGTATTTCTTTTTTTTTTGCCTGATTTCCCTGGCTAGAACAGTACATTATTGAATAGAAGTGGTAAGAGCAGACGTACTTGCCTTGTTTTCAATCTTTGTGGGGAAAGCATTCAGATTTTCACTGTTTACTGTGGTGTTAATGGTAGTGCCTTTTATCAGTTTCAGTTTGTTGAAAGTTCATATCATGAATGGAAATGGGTGCCTTTTCTAGGTGTATTGAGATTCTTTTTTCTTTTTTGTATTAATGTATGATGTATTGGTATTCAGATGTTAAGCCCAACCTTGCATTCCTAGAATAAATCCCAGTTGATCCTGGTATAATCCTCTTTATATGTTACTAGATTTGGTTTGTAATATTTTGTTGAGGTTTTTGTGATCTGTACCCATGAGGATATTGATCAGTAACTTTGTTTTGTTTGTCTGGCTTTGGTGTCAGTTTAAAATTAGCTTCCTAGGTTTAGTCACGAAGTGTTCCTTCCTCCTCTTTTTTTCTGCAAGAGGTTGTGAAAGATTGTTTTTCCGGTTTTAAGTGTTTGGCAAAATTAACTAACAAAGCTTTTGTCTTTCGAATATTTATAAATTTCTAATACAGTTTCTTTACTTGTTATATTGTTATCTCTTTGTCATTTTCTTTTTCATCTTGAGTCATTCTCAGTAATTTTTGTCTTTCTAACCTATTGTGTTTCATCTAAGTTGTGAGCATAAAGTTTATGGTATCTTTTTTTTTATTATTTTTTTTTATTATTTTATGTTAGTCACCATACAGTACATCATTAGTTTTTGATGTAGTGTTCCACAATTCATTGTTTGCATATAACACCCAGTGCTCCATGCAATACGTGCCCTCCTTAATACCCATCACCGGGCTAACCCATCCCCCTCCTCCTCCCCTCGAAAATCCTCAGTTTGTTTCTCAGAGTTATGGTATCCTTTTATAATCCTTTACATTTCTGTAAGGTTAGTAGTGGTGTCTCTTTTGATTCTAATTTTGGTGATCTGTGGCTCCTTCCCCCCCCCCCCCACCCCGCCTTGGTCAAACTAGTGAAAGGTTTTCTATCTTTTTGATCTCCTCAGACTGAGTGCCTTAAACAATAGAGATTTATTTTCTGATAGCTATTGAGGCTAAAAGTTCAAGATGAAAGCGTCAGCAGGGTTGTTTCCTGGTGAGAGCTCTCTTCTTGGTGGCAGATGGCTGCCTTCTCACTGAGTCTTCATATGGCCTTTACTCCATGCATGCCCAGAGAGAGATTTTTCTTATTTCTCCTCTTGTAAGGACATCTGTCCTATTGGATTAGGGCCCTACCCATTTAACTTTAATTACCTCCTCAAAGGCCCTATCTCCAAATACAGTCACATTGGGAGTTAGGGATTCAGTGTATGAATTTGGGAGAGATAAAATTAAGTCCATAACAAATTTCATGGTTCCAAAACCTTGCTACGTATAATTTTCTAAAATCCATACCAGACTTCCTCAGTAAGAATCTCCATTGTGGATAGGGGTATCTAAGCGATTCTATGCAACCAGATAGTTTTCAGCCCTGGGATTGAGGAAATATTCATTAAGAAATCCCCAGCTACAGATTGTGGTTACTAATTTTTGCTGTTACAGTACTGCAGTGAACGAACACTGCTGTACACATGCATTTCTGTATGCTTATGTCATTGCTTCAGGACAGATACTTACAGGTAGACTTTCTGAGTTAAAGTCTATACTGCATTGCCCTCCAGAAAATTTTAATGCTACACCAAGTGTGAGAGAAAAAGGCCATTTTCAACCATAATCAAATCCTAGCTAAGGTCGTGATGTTTGCATTTGAGTCATAGAATATAAAGCTCTTGTGTACTACTCCTTGTTAGTAAATATTCACATCTGACTTTTGACCTTCCAAAATGTTTTTTCATTCCATTTTCTGTAGAAAGACCCAGTGTCTAGTGGTAGAAATGAAAGTAAAGAAATTTTACAAAAATGGTTTTTAGATGGAAGATGTTTTGGAAATAACTTCAGAATTTTGATGAAAGTCTTATCTCATTTGAATGCCAGCTTTACTGTACTTGAAAAGTTGGCATTTCAAATTGCTGCTGGCATGTGTGTTTTTGTTTGGTTCTTAGAAAGCTGAAGTATCTAGATAAATGCTACAAGAGAAATGCATTGTGATGCAAGGACATGCTTGTCATGCCTAATGAGTGGTATCTTAAGGTAGGAAATGTCATTGGACATCTCAGGCCGGGGATTAAATAAACTGTCTCTCAATTGAAAGGTTTTATAGTGTTTGTACACTGGATAAAGTTTAAAAATATATTGCTTTAAAATATTTTATAGTTTTGGGACGCCTGGGTGGCTCAGTTGGTTAAGTGCCTGCCTTCAGCTCAGGTCATGATCCCAGGGTCCGGGGATCAAGTCCCTCATCAGGCTCCCTGCTCAGTGGGGAGCCTGCTTCTCCCTCTGCCTGCTCTGCCTGCCATTTCCCTCTGCTTGTGCACTCGCGGGCACTCTTTCTCTCTCTCTCAAATAATTAAATAAAATCTTAAAAAACAAAATTTATAGTTTTGAAGTTCTAATGAAATTGTTTGAATGCAAGAGTATATCTCCTTTTATAAAAACCCTCACATAAGCTAGAGGATGTATTGTATGTGTACTGAATGGAATACAAGATCACTTTCTTATATTCTTTTAAATAAGCAATGTACAAAAGTGCTCAGAAAGTTGAAGCCAAAACGTCACACTATTTTTACTCATATTTAACATTGTTGTCCTGAAATTTATTTTAACAGGTTTCTCTTTGTTCAAAGGTACTGTAATGGGAATTAGATTGTAAAGGTTATGTTGTAAAATGCAATTACGTATAGTTAAACTAACAAAAAACTTGGATGATGGTTGTGGCATTCTCTTGCCAAGGCAACATAATTTAAAGGACAGTAATGATAGGGTTTGAAATAATTTTGTGATTTTTTTTTTATTTATTCCTAGAAACGGCGACTTGAACATAGTAAAAATGTAAATACAGAAAAGCTAAGAGCTCCTGTTATTTGCGTACTTGGACATGTGGACACAGGGAAGACAAAAATTCTAGATAAAGTAAGAAAATATTGTTAGCATATAACTTTTTAAGTAAGTGAATGATACCTTATAAAAAGCTAATAGAAACCAAAGCACAGATAGGCAGTTCTGTTACATTAAATAGGTTGCTACTTTCTTACTGCTGTTTCTTCTTTTTATATTTCAAAATACAAATCTGAATCTGCTGTCTCATCCCAGCTTCGTCACACACATGTACAAGATGGTGAAGCAGGTGGCATTACGCAACAAATTGGGGCCACCAATGTTCCCCTGGAAGCTATTAACGAACAGACTAAGATGATTAAAAATGTAAGTACGCTGTATTTGGTGTGTTTTAATCTCTAATAGAAATTAAGGTATAAATTATTTCAGATACAGAAAAAAAGAATAGTATAAAGATCCATATGCTCACTATTCATAATTAACACTTGTGCCATTTTGTTCAATTTTACTTGAGTTTTTTTTTTTAAGGAAAACATTAGATGTTATAGGAGCCCTCATTTTTCATTTCCTTTCCTCTTGCTCCCAAAGGCAAATGCTATTTTGAAGTTAGAGTATATTGTTCCCCTGCATGTTTTAACACTTTTCCTGTAGATTTCCATGTTGAAAAACTGTTTCCTCCCCCACCCTCTTTTCCTTCAATCACATTGTGATTGTATTTTCTTTATCTCCCTAATATTTTCTGCGTTGGAGATATTCAGTTTATTCAAAATAAATAAAATCACATGAGATTAAGGTAAAGCTTAATGAATCATTATAAAGCAAATACTTTTGTGTCACCTGTGTTAGGAGATAGAACCTTGGCCCTTACCTCAAGAAGACCTCTGTTAGGTCCCTTTCCAATCGAAACACTCTTCTACTCACAAGGAATTTTTAAAGTAATCTCTACCTTTTAATGTGTTAGAGGTTGCAAAATGTTGTTATTCCAAGCTCTTTATCCATGTTAATAAAGAGTGGTTTGGTTTTGTTTTACTATAAACTCATGAATTAACATATTTACCGTGTTTGAATTCATTTATTCTTGTGGTGATATAGTCTCATTTTCATCCAGTGATTGACTCCTGAGTCTTTTTGATTCAGTTTTAGTAGTCTTTGGTTGCACCCTTGAGTCTGATGTAGCAGGATGTTTTAGGCTCATCTTATACATACGGTGCTCCAGTCTTGGAACTGAGCCTTGTAAAAATTCCCTAGTTCCATTATCACAGAGCAGGTAAAAAAGGTAAATTTGGAACTAAGGAGTAACAAAACTGATAACTGACACACAGAGCACAAATTATTATATGCTAGTATCTCCCTTTATTCTTTCTTTGGTCTTAGTTTTGTATATCGAAAGGGTCTATGAGTTTGTCTCCAGTTGGTGGTGGTGGTTGGAGGGGGGTGGTTTGGTTGAGATGGTGTTTTATGAAGCTTGTTTTCTGGTAGATTCCTAAGGAAAGGAGTAAGGGGAGTAATACTCTTTGAGTTTTTGAATATTGCATACCTACTTTGTGACCTTCGCCCTGGAAAGTTAGTTGGCTACATATAAAATCCTTGATTGACATTTTCTTTCCTTAAATATCTTAAAGCTTACTTGCGTTTCTTCTCACATAAAATATTGCCTTTCAGGTTTTATCATAAGCTGGTTTTCATCCTTTTATAAGTAATGTGGCCTTTTTGCATTTTGGGGTTGATTGTTCTGGGTCAGTTTTCCAGTTATGTGGAAATTTTTCAGTTCTATTTCAGTATGTAATTTAAAATCTTTATTTTAGGACAGTTTTCTTAAATTACAGTTTTTCAAATTCATAATTTAAAATTTATCTTGGTTGTAATTTATCTGATATTTCTATGTATTAGTCATTGGGGATTTATAACAGCTAATTCTACTAGTTGCCAGAACTTGAAATCTGATGTTACTTTACAACACAGTTAAAGAGCATGATTTTTATTAGGTCTGTATTAAAGTTTTCAGGATAACTTTTATATGACAATTATAATTGCTTGTATTCCAGACACTGAAGTGGAAATAATTATGGTGCTCAGTGAATGTTGATTTAAGATGGTCAGAATGCAAATATGAGATGTTTTACATTTGAATCATTTTGACCTAGATCAGGAGATAAGATTTTGAAAAATCACTTGAAGATTAACAGAAAGTATAGATAAGCAAGTAAAAAAAATCGTGTATGTGAGAGATTTGTTGGTCAGTCCACTCTTTAGGGTAAAAGAGAATGTCCGTATCAGGCATGTTGTAATTTTTTTCCATTCATTAAAGAACTTTTGTCCAGAAAGTCAAGTGTTTATGATGTTATTTAAATAAAGCAGTCTTTCTTTAATATTTTAGGTTGGTGTAGTAAATTTTCTTTAAAACACACTTTAGGATATTTTTTCAATTCTACATGTCCTCAAAGTTTAGAATTGCTTTAAAGTTGGACCAGATACATTTTTCAAGTTGTCAGAACCTCTTCTTGCATGTTACCTTTTTATAGATAATCACTCTCGGACGACTGTTGTCATTTGTTACTTATTGATAATCTGCTCAGAATTAGAGTACACCGTGTTTTATGACCTTAACAAAGAGAATATTTTCTCATTTCATTCCCCTGCAAACTCCTTTTGATTAATGAAAATATTGACTATTGTGCTTTGCTGGTTGATTCACTGACTGTCGTAAAACCATTTATTTAGAAAAGAAAGTGGTGATGTTTTTAAGTTTTCTTGGCTGAATAATTGTTTTTATAAAGCAGCTTTCGTTGTTTTGACTTTCTTAAGCTCTCTACTTTTCCCCACCTTTTCTAGTTTGATAGAGAGAACGTACGAATTCCAGGAATGCTCATTATTGATACTCCTGGGCATGAGTCTTTCAGGTAAGAGCAACTTGCGTTATTTGGCATCAAACAAACTACTAGAAACCATTAAATCTAAAAGTTCAGTGAGTGGGAAAGTCTGATTAGGCAACATTGAGGTAGTATTTTAAGATCTGTAGTCCCTGTAGCTACCAGTCATCATCTGTGCCTACTCAGTAAGTAGTAATTTATTTGGATACTTGCTTTTTTGTTTTTTGTTTTTGTTTTTTTTTTAAAGATTTTATTTGACAGAGACAGCAAGAGAGGGAACACAAGCAGGGGGAGTGGGAGAGGGAGAAGCAGGGAGCCCAATGCAGGGCTTGATCCTAGGACCCTGGGATCATGACCTGAGCCGAAAGCAGACGCTTAATGACTGAGCCACCCAGGCGCCCCAAGTATACCTGTTTTTTATGGAGATCTTTCCTACTTTGAAAGACCAAACCCTAATACATACTTGGTCTGTCTCCTGTGAAACCCATTATACATGGAATTTATCCTGTTGCCTCTTAGCTGTATTCCTTAGTGCAAAAAACTTGGCCAATACAATTTGCAGAAATACTGGAGTAACTTCTGGAACTAACTTATTCCAGCTGATATCAGTTCACTATGTCAGATAAGCATTTGGCAAGTTAAGGGCTAATGGCACTTAAATTTTTAATGCATGTGCTTCATTTTGTTTTTTTCGTTTAGGTTTTACAAAGAAACATTTGTTTCTTTAAAAGAGTAATTTCAAGATTTCTATTTATGCATCTTTTCCCTCTTTTCAACAGTAATCTGAGAAACAGAGGAAGCTCTCTTTGTGATATTGCCATTTTAGTCGTTGATATTATGCATGGTTTGGAGCCCCAGACAATTGAATCTATTAACCTTCTGAAATCTAAAAAATGTCCCTTCATTGTTGCACTCAATAAGGTAAGCTCCCCTGAAGAATTAATATGAAAACATGCTTCTTAAATTTTTGTGATTAAACACATATCCTAGTATAACTTTCATATAACAATATGTATTTATGCTAAGTTAAGTGTATTTTCTGAGATCAGACGAGAACGGGTGCGCTCAGGGTGGCCGTAGACAGTTAAGTGTATTTTGACAAATTTATATACACATATAACCACCACCATCAGAATATAAACCATCTCCATATTCCCAGAATGCTCACTCATGTTCTTTTACAGTAAGCCTACCCCCTTTTTCTTTTTTAAAGATTTTATTTATTTGACAGAGACACAGCGAGAGAGGGGACACAAGCAGGGGGAGTGGGAGAGGGAGAGGGGGAAGATGTGGGGCTTGATCCCAGGACCCTGGGATCATGACCTGAGCCGAAGGCAGACGCTTAACGACTGAGCCACTCAGGTGCCCTGAGAAATTTTTTTTTATAATTTGTGTTTCTTATGTTCTCTATAAGTAGTCTTTAACCATTTTCATAATTTTATTTAACATTTAGATATGTGGTATTTTTTGTTAATTTTTGTGCATAGTATAAAGATCAAGTTTCACCTTTTTCCACATGAAAATTCGGTTCAAAACCTTTTGTTGAAAAGATTATACTTCATTGATTTCTTTTTTATAATGCTGTACAGTTGACACAATGTTACATTAGTTTCAGGTGTACAACATAGTGATTGAACTATACACGTTATGCTGTGTTCACAAATGTAGCTATCATCTGTTGCTGTCCAGTGCTGTTAACAGTATGCTGTACCTTTTATTTTTGTGATTTATACATTCTATAACTGGAATTCTACATGTCCTACTCCCCTCCATGGTTCATCCATGCCCCCCCCCCCCCCGCCCTGTCTCTCATAACCACTTTGTTCTGTTTATGGGTCTGTTTCTACTTGTTTGCTTGTTTTTGCTTTATTTTGTTTTTTCTTTTTAGATTCCACAAATTGGTGAAATCATATAGTATTTGTCTTTCTCTGTCAGGCTTATTTCACTTAGTATAATATCCTCTGGGTCTGTCCATGTTGTAAATGACAAGATCTCATTCATTTTTATGACTAATACTCCGGGGTGTGTGTGTCTGTGTCTGTGTGTGTATGTATGTGTACACACCGCATCTTTATCCATTTAACTATCAGTGATCACTTAGGTTGCTTTCATATCTTGGCTATTGTAAATAATGATGCAATAAACATAGGTGTGCATCTCTCTGTTTGAATTAGTGTTTTCACTTGCTTTAGGTAAATACTCAGTAGTGGGATTACTGGATCATAATGGTATTTCTATTTTTAGTTTTTTGAGGAATCTGTATACTGTTTTCCACATTGATTGGTTGTACCAATTTACAGGGTTCCTTTTCTACACATCCTCAGCAGCACTTGTTTTTTATTGTCTTTTTGATACTAGCCACTCTGACTCTGTCATAAGGTGGTATTTCACTGTGGTTTTGTTTCCCTGATGATTAGTGATGTTGAGCATCTTTTCATGTGTCTGTTGGCCATCATTTCTTTGTCTTCTTTGGAAAAATGTCTATTTAGGTTCTGTGCCCATTGTTTTATTTATAATTTGTGTTTTGGCATGTTGCGTTGTGTTTGTTCTTTGTATATGTTTGACATTAACTCTTTATTGGATATATCCTTTGCAAATATCTTCTCTCATTCAGTAGGTTGTGTTTTTGTTTTGTTGATGGTTTCCCTAACTTTACAAAAGGTTTTTATTTTGGTGTAGTCCTAATAGTTTATTTTTGTTTACCTTGCCTTAGGAGACATAACAGTGTTGTTACAGCCAATGTCAGAGAAATTACTGCCTGTGTTCTCTTCTGGGAGTTTTATGGTTTCAGGTCTTATATTTAGGTCTTTAATGCATTTTGAGTTTGTTTTGTGTATGGTGTTAGAAAGTGGTTTGGTTTTATTCTTTTACATGTAGCTGTCCATGTTTCCCAGAACCATTTATTGAAGAGACTGTCTTTTCCCCATTGTATATTCCTTTCACTTTTGTAATAGAGTGACCCTATAAGCATTGGTTTATTTCTGGGCTCTCTGTTCTGTTCCATTGAACTGTGTCTATTTTTGTGCCAGTTCCACTCTTGTTTTCATTACCATAGTTTTGTACTATAGCTTGAAATCTGGGATTGTGATAACTCCAGCTTTGTTCTTTTTCTCAAGAATGCTTTCACTATTTGGGGTCTTTTCTGATTCTATACAAATTTTAGGATTATTTGTTATAGTTCTGTGAAAATTGCTGTTGGTATTTTGATAGGGATTGCATTGAATCTGTAAATTGCTTTGGGTAGAATGGACATCTTTAACAGTATTCTTTCAATCCACAAGTGTGGTATATCTCTCCATTTGTGTCATCTTCCATTTATCAGTGTCTTAGAGTTTTCAGAGTACAGGTTTTTCACCTTTTGGATTAAATTTGTTTCTAGGTATTTTATTCTTTCTGGCACAACTGTAAAATGGGATGGTTTTCTTAACTTGCCTTTCTCCTACTTAATTATTATTATCTATCACTATCATTATTAGTGTATAGAAATGCAAGAGATTTTTGTATATTAATTTTGTATCCTCCAACTTTACTGAATAAATGCATTCTACTCATTTTTTGGTAGAGTTTTTAGGGGTTTCTATATGTATTATCCTGTCATAACACTAACAGTGATGATTTTACCTCTTGCTTACCAATTTGGATGACTTTTATTTCTTGTCTTATTGCTACTGCTGGGACTTCCCGTGTTGTATTGAATAAAAGTGGCAAGAGTGGATATTCTTGCCCTGTTCAGTCTTAGAGGAAAAGCTCTCAGTTTTTCACTATTGAGTATGATGTTAGCTGTGCGTTTGTGATATATGGCCTTTATTATGTGAGGTATGTTCCCTCTAAACCCACTTTGTTGAGTTTTTATCATGAATGGATATTGGTTTTTGTCAGATTCATTTTCTGAATCTGTTGAGGTGATTTTAGGACTTTTGTCCTTCATTTTGTTAATGTGGTGTATCACTTTGATTGATTTTAGATATTGAACCATCTTTGCAACCCTGGAATAAATCCCACTTGATCATGGTGAATGATTGTTTTCAATGTATTGGTGAATTTGGTTTGCTCGTGTTTTGTTGAGGATTTTTGCATCTGTGTTCATCAGAGACATTGGCCTGCAGTTTTCTTTTTTTGTAGTGTCTTTGTCTTGTTTTGGAGTTTGGGTAATACTGGCATCATGGAATGTATTTGGAAATTTTCCTTCTTCTGTTTTTTGGAATAGTTTGAGAGGAATAGGTATGAACTATTCTTTAAGTGTTAGGTAGAATTCACATGTGAAGCCATTTGGCTTCAAAAGTTCTAGACTTGTTTGTTGGGACTGTTTTGATAATTGGTTCAGTTTTGTTACTAGCAATTAATTGGTCTGTTTGGATTTTCTGTTTCCTCCTGATTCTGTCTTGGAAGGTTGTATGTTTCTAATGATTTATTCATTTCTTCTAAGTTGTCAAAGTTGTTGGCATGTAATTTTTTTTTTTTTAATTTATTTGAGAGAGGGAGAGCGAGCACAAGACAGAGCACACAAACGGGGAGGGACAGAGGGAGAAGCAGATTCCCTCCTGAGCAGGGAGCCTGATGCGGGGCTCGATCCCAGAACCCTGGGATCATGACCTGAGCTGAAGGCAGATCCCTGCATATAATTTTTTGTAATAGACTCCTAGTCCTTTGTATTTCTGTGGTGTCGGTAACTTCTATTTCTGATTTTGAGTCCTTTTTTTCTCAACGAGTCTGGCTAAAGGTTTATTAATTTTGTTTCTTTGTGAAGAATGAGCTCTTGGTTTCATTGATCTTCTTTATTGTTTTTATAGTCTCTTTCATTTATTTCTGCTCTAATGTGTGTTATTTCTTTCCTTCTACTAACTTTGGGCTTTTGTTGCTGTTGTTGTGTCTCCCCAGTTCCTTTATGTATAAGGTTAAATTGTTTATTTTCTTGAGATAGGCCTGTGTTTCTACAAATTTTCCTCTTATTACTGCTTTCACTGTATCACAAAGATTTTGGACTGTTGTGTTTTCATTTTCATTTGAGTTCTTCATTGACCCCCTGGTTGTTCAGTACCATGTTGTTTAGCCTTCACATGTTTTTTCCAGTGTTTCTCTTGTAATTGATTTATATTTTTATACTGTTTTGGTTGGAAAGGATTGATATGATTTCAATCTTAAGTTTATTGAAACTTGTTTCGTGGCGTAACGTGATCTTTCCTGAAAAATGTTCCATGTGCACTTGAAAAGAACGTATTCCTTTGTTGTTGCACAGGATGTGTCATTTGCTTACACTCTTTCTTTATTGATTTTGTACCTGTACGATCTATCCATGGAGGTGATGGGTGTATTAAAGCCCCCTGCTGTTCTTGTTATTACTTGCAGTTTCTGCCCTTTATGTTTGTTAATAATTGCTTTATGTCTTCAGGTGCTCCAGCTTTACGTACATAAATACAGTTGTGGATCTTCTTGTTGGATTGATTTCTTTATTATTAGTGCCTTTCTTTGTCTCTTGTAATAGTCTTTGTTTTAAAGTCTCTTTGTCTGATATAAGCATTGCTGCCCGGCTTTTTTTTTTTTTCTTTCCACTTCTGTTCACATCGAATAGCTTTTTTCTATCCCTTCTCTTTCATTCTGTGTGTTTTTAGGACTGAAGTGGGTTTCTTGTAGGCAGCATATAAATGGGTTCTATTTTCTTAACCATTCTGTCACCCTTTGTTTTTGAATGGAGCATTCAGACCATTTACATTTAAAGTAATTATTAATTGGTATGTACTTATTGCCATTTTGTCACTTGCTTTCTGGTTTTTGTAGTTCTCTTTTTCCTTTCTTCTTCTCTTGCTCTCTTTTTTGTGATTAATGGTTTTCTTTAGTGTCATGATTGAATTTCTTTTGTGTGTCTATTACGGGTTTTCGTTTGTGGTTACCATGAGGTTCACTTGTGACATCCAAAGTATATAGCAGTGTATATTAATTTGGTGGTCAGTCACGTTTGAACATAGTCTAAAAGAACTTCATTTTTATTTACTTCCTCCACGTTTTAAATATATGTTGTTATATTTTGCATCTTTTTATTTTGTGAGTCTTTTTTCCTTTTATAATTTTGTTCTATTATGGCCTTTTCTTTTTCAATTATAGAAGTCTCTTGGATATTTCTTGTAAGGCTGGTGTAAGTAGTGAAGAACTCCTTTAACTTTTGTATGTCTGGGAAACTCTTGATCTGTCCTTCAATTCTGAATAACCGTGCTGGGTATAATATTTTTGGTTGTAGTTTTTTTTCCACTCCTTTGTGGACTGCACATTTCCGCTGACAGATCAGCTGATAGGAGCCTTATAAGGTTTCCTTTGCATATAACTAGTTGCTGCTTTTAAAATTCCCTCTTTATCTTTCATCTTTGATATTTTAACTATGTTTCATGATATGGACCTCCTTGGCTTCAATGTGTTTGGAACTTTCTCTGCTTCCTGAACCTGGATGTCTGTTTCCTTCCCAGGGCTAAAGAAGTTTTCAGCTATTACTTCCTGAAATAAGTTTTCTGCCCCTTTCTCTCTCTGTTTTCTCCTTATGGGACCTCTATAAAGAGAATGTTTGTGTGCTTGATATTATCTAAGAGATCCCTTAATCTATCCTCATTTTTTTTTCTTTTTCTTTTTTTTCTGTTCAGCTTTGGTGCTTCCCATTTCCCTGTTTCCTAGATCACTGATCCCTTCTTATGCATCCTTAAATCTGTTGATTCCGTCTAATGTATTTTTTCTTTCAGTTATTGTATTCTTCAACTCTGATTGGTTCTTTCTTATATTTTCTATGTCTTTTTTGAAGTTCTCCCTGAGTTCATTCATGGTTCTCTCCAGTCCAGTGAGCATCTTCATTACCATTACTTTGAACTCTTTATCAGGCATAGTGCTTATCTCCATTTAATTCTTTTTCTGAGGTTTTGTCTTGTTCTTTTGTTTGGAGTATATTCTTTTGTCATTTCATTTTTATTTCTTCCTCTGTTTGTATGAATTAGGTGGAACAGCTCTTTCTTCTCAACTAGAGGGAGTGATGTTGTGTATGGGTTCCTGTGTAGAATGTGCTTAGTGAGTTTGGGTGGCTGGCTGGAGCTGTGGTATTTGTGGGCTGTGGGTCCTGGCACACTCCATGTTGGGGCCACTCTGGTATGATAATCAGAACTGAAGTAGGTTCAAGCTGGGTGTTCCTGGGGCTCTCCACCCAGAGGGCAGCGCAGCTGGAGGTCAGATGGGTAAAAGCCAGGGGGTCCCAGGGCTGTATTTGCAGAGAGCACCCTAGCATCACAGCTAGAGCTAAAGTTGGTGTAAGCCAGGGGACTTGGGGGCTCTCCTTGCAAAGAGCAGTCTGACAGGACAGCTGAAACTGAGTGGGCACAGGCTGGGGCAGTCCTATACCAAAGGGACCCTGGGAGTACAGCTGAACCTGAAGTGGATGCAAGCTAGGGGACCTGGGGCTCTACCTGCAGGGGCACCCTGGTGGTGGCTGAAGCCAGGGCGGGTGTGGGCAAGGGTGTCCTGGGGCACTCTGCGCAGAAGGTTCCCTGGCAAGTTGTCTGGAGTCTAAGCTGGTGTGGGTTGGGAGGTTCTGACATGCTCTACACCAGGGCTGCCCTGGTAAGTGTCTGGAGCCAAAGTGGTGTGGGCCTGGAGTGCTCTAGGGTGCTTTGTGTTCGTGTCACCTTGACGAGACAGCTGGACCTGTAGTGAGGGCTGGCCAGGCATGTCCTGGTATGCATCGCACTGGAGCCACCTTGATGGGGTGGCTTGGGCTGGTGTGGGCTAGGGACTCAGGGCTCACTGAGGTGGAGGGCCCACTAGAGTGCCTGGACCTTGCCCCTGTTTGTGCTGTCAGGGTGGAGGGGAATGTGAACTTTGGTACTTGAAAGTAACTCTTGACAGTATCTGGAGAGAGTTTCAGCAGTTCATCTGCTATTAGCGTTCTAGAACTGGTTCCTTTACATTCTAGTTGTCCTTTCAAACCGCAGCTTTTTTTCTGTACCCCAGGGCAGACGAATCTGCTCACAGCCCCTCAGTACTATCCCTCCACACAGCAGTTCGCAGTGTTGTGGATGGGGGTTCTCTTTGTTTGTGTCTTCCTCTTTCTTGCCATTCTCTGTGTGGTCTTTGTTGTGCAGAAGCTGTTCCAGTTAGCTCTTAGTTCTTCTTCAGGATCAGTGCTCTGTGAATAGGTGTAGATTTGGTGTGTCCATGGAGGTGGTAAGTTCAATGTCTTCCTACATCTTGCCATCTTAGACCAGAAGTTCTCCATTGAATTCCTTTTGAATCTTTGTTGAAAATTAATTAAGCCATGTATATATATATGTCCCTTTTTGGTATTTATCTTCTCTTCCATTGACGTATATATCCATCCTTACGCCACTACTACCCTATCTTGATCATTATAGTTTTATAGTAATGTCTTGAAAGCAGGTAGTGGTCATTTCTTTAACGTTTCATTACTCAAAACTGTTTTGGTTATTTTAGGGTCATTGAATTTTCATATAAAGTTTAGAATCTGCCTCTTAGTTTTTACAAAAAGCCTTCTGGAAGTTTTATTGGGGTTGTATTTAATCTGTAGATAAATTCTATAAGAGTTGACATTTTATCAAAATTGAGTCTTCTGATAAGTGAACATGATATCTCTACATTTACTTAGTTCTTTATTTTCTCTTAATGATATTTTGTAGTTTCCCTGTCCATGTGTTGGACATATTTTTCTAAATTTATCTGTAGTATTTTATGGTTTTGGTGCTATTGTAAATACCATTTTAAAAATTCAGATTTCTAATTTTAATTTTATATAGGAATATAGTTGATTTTTATGTATTCATTTTTAATCTTGTGATCTTAGTAAATTAACTGGTTAGGCCTAGTAGCTTATTTTGTAGGTCATGTGGGATTTTCCATCTACACAATTATCTGCACATATAACAGCTGTTTTACTTTCATGTGTGTGCTCTGTAAATTTTCTTCTTCCTTACTGCACTAACTAGACGTTCTAGAACAATGTTGAATAAAAGTAATGACAGACACCTTGCTTTTTGCCCCATCTTAGGGGAAGTAGCTGGTCTTTCACCGTTACGTATGCTGTCAGTCATAGGTTGTTTAAAGTGTTACTTGTGTGGTTTTGTTTTTTTTTTTAAGTCATGAGTTGTTGATTTTTGTCAGATGGCTATTCCACATCTCTTGATATATTTATGTGGCTTTTCCTCTCTTCTGTAAGATGAACTAATGTTGATATTTTGAGGCGACTTTACTAACTTTTTATTATTAAGACTTTATTTTTTTTTCTTTTTTAGAGCCATTTAAGATTTACAGCGATGTTGAAGGGAAGGTACAGAGATTTCCCACTACCCCTGCCTCCCCCAGGCACAGTCTCCCCCATTATCAGCACCTTCCCTCTCACATCAGAGTGATAGATTTGTTACAATTGATGAACTTAGATTGACTTACCATCACCCAGAGTCCATGGTTTACTTCTCGGTGTTGTACATTCTATGGGTTTGGACAAATGTATAATGACATATATCCATCATTTTGGTATCATAGAATATTTTTATTGCCTTGAAAATCTTTCTGCTCTGCTTGTTTGTTCCCCCACCTCCCAATCCCTAGCAAAAAAGTCCCGGATCTTTTTACTGTCTGCATAGTTTTGCCTTTTCCAGAGTGTCATATAGTTGGTATTGTACAGTATTCTACAGTAAGCTTTATCAGGTCACCTTCTTTTACTTAAAAATAGGAATTAAAGTTTCCTCCATCTGTTTTCATGGCTTAATGGCTCATTTTTTACTTTTAGCTCATTATTCATTTTGTTTAATATCTCCATTGTCTGGATGCACTAGAGTTTATTCATTCATCCATTAAAGGGCGTCTTGGTTGCTTGCAAGTTTGGCAGTTATGAATGAAGCTGCGGTAAACCTCCCTGTGCAGGTTTGTCTGTGGACATATGTCTTTACCTCCTCTGGGTGAATACCAACGAGTGTGATGGTGGATTATATGGTAATAGTGTTTAGTTTTGGAAGAAACCGCCAGACTCTTCTCAAGTGGTTTTAAGTTTGCAGTCCCACCAGCAGTGATTGAGAATTCCTCTTGCTCTACATCTTGACCAGCATTTGGTATTCTGTTTTGGATTTTGGCCATTCTAATAGGTATGAGGTAGTATTTCATTGTTTTAATTTGTGTTTCCTTAAGATGTTCTATAAGAGGTGGAACATCTTTTCATGTGCTTATTTGCCATTTCTGAGGTGTCAAATTCATTGGCCCTTTTTTTTAAATTGGATTGTTTTATTTTTTTAAGAGTCCTTAATATGTTTTGGATACAACTTCTTTATCAAATGTCTTTTGCACATGTTTTCTCCCAGTCTGGCTTCTTATTTTACTCTCTAGACTCACTCTTTATTTCATAGAGATTCTTAATTTTAATGAAGTTCAGCTTATTGGATTCTTTCTTCCATAGATCATGCCTTTGGTGTGGTATCTAAACAGTCCTCACCACAGCCAAGGTCATCACATTTTCTCTTCTTCTAGGAGTTTGAGTTTTGTATGTTACATTTAGGTCTGTGATTATTCTGAGTTAATTTTTGTAACATGGAGGGCCTGTGTTATGTCTAGATTCAGGTTTTTTTGCATGTGGATGTCCAATTGTTCCAGCACCATTTGTTGATTACTGTTGAATTTTTAAATGTTAAACCAACCTTGTATTACTAGAATAAACCCTACTTGATCATGATGTATTTTCTCTCTTTCATATATTGCCAGATTTGATTTGATAAGTTTTTGTTGATGATTTTTGTGTCTGTATTCATGAGTGATTTTGCTATGTAGTTTTCCTTTCCTGTAACGTCTTTTGTCTAGTTTTGTTATCAGAGTAATGTTGCCTTGTAAGATGAAGTAAGAAGTATATCCTCCTTTATTTTCTGAAAGAGTTTGTATAGAAATGATAGAATTTCTTTAAGTGTTTATGGTAGAATTCACCAGGAAGCCCCATCTGCATAGAATCTCTTTTAAACAGGTACAGGTTATTTTGGTTTTTTACTTTAATTTGTATAGAAATTTGTGTTTCAGAGAACCAGCTCTTTGTTTTATTGATATTCTCTACTGTTTGTCTGTTTTATATCTCATTGATATCCAGTGTTAATTTCATCATTTCCTTCTTTCTGCTTTGGTTTTCATGTCTACTTTTTCTAAGTTACAGTGGAATTTTAGATTGTTGATTTCAGATATTTTTTCTTGTCTAATAGAAGTATTTAAGGGTATGTTTAGCACACTGTTAAAAGCACTGCTTAGGGGCGCCTGGGTAGCTCAGTCGGTTAAGCATCTGACTCTTGATTTCCGCTCAGGTTGTGCTCTCAGGGTTGTTGGATTGAGGCCTGAGTCCGGCTCTGTGCTCAGCGCAGTCTTTTTGTCCCTTTCCCTGTGCTCCACTTGTGCTCACTCACTATCTCTAGAATAAATAAAATCTTAAAAAAAAAAAAAAAAAGCACTGCTTAGGTATGTTGTGCTTTTAATATCATTAAGGTCAAATTATTTTCTGAATATTTTTACTTGATATATAGAATTAGAGGTTTAAAAAATATTTTTCTCCTTCATCATCATTGCTTTATGGCTTTTATCTTTAGTTGTCCTTTGTTTCCCTGTGTGAACGTGTCTTCCTTTTTCTTTGCTTTTAAGAACTTCTAAGAGCGTTCATCATTGAGATTATGTAATAGTTTATGTTTATCCTATTTTAGTTTGATTTTCTTAGATCTTTGAATTTATATATTCATCAATTTAAAAAATTTCAAAAATTCAGATACTTTTTGTAAGTGAGTAAGGTTTTCTTTCATGCTTTTTTCGTATGCTTCCCTTGGGATAGTTTTTACTGCTACATCTTCAAGGCTTCCGGTCTTTTCTTTTGTAATATATAATTTGCTGTTAAGCTTATCCAGTGAATTTTTTTTCATGTTCTGTGTTTTTTTTTAGTTCTACAGGTTTCATATTTTTCCTTTAAAGTCACATATATTTATAATAACTATTTTAAGGACCTCATATGCTAATTATAACATCTTTGTCATTTCTGGGTCTTATTTCTACTAACTAATTTTTCTCCTTTATAGCATTCAGATTTGGGCAGCCTCTTTATATTGTAGCCCTAGACTGAGGAAACAGATTTTGCTTGTTTGTTTTTACTATTAAATAGTTTTTCCTCCCTATACCCATTTATCACACTTTTGAAAAGTGAAGGAAAATACATGATTTATTTAACTGAGTAAATCTAATTTGAGCAATAAAACAATTAAAATGGGCTGTTCTCTGAGATAGGATGTAATTTTTATTTTCTATTTTTTTGGTGTCTAATTTTCCTGGTGATGATACTTGCTGTAATTCTTATTTCTGACTACTAAACAGAACCATTTTGGAATTCCAGCAAAATACACTAATAGTCCTAAGATAATTCTAAGATCTCATCTTTTGCAAACAAATGGCAGCCTTTCCTGAACTGGTTTGGAGGCTGATGGGCAGCATGTTACCTCAGAAGTTTCTAATTTAAGAGGGGATGCAGTTAGGCGGGTTATACAAGCTTTTTGGTATAATAAAATATTTGAGTAATTCACACTCTCCTGAATGTATATAATAGACATTAGGAACTTTTAGGAGCTTTAACTTTAATTAATTCCTGAGTGTTCTGAATGTTTTAAAGATGTTTCTTAACGAAAAATTTTTGTCCAGATTGATAGGTTGTATGATTGGAAAAAGAGCCCCGATTCTGATGTGGCTGCTACTTTAAAGAAGCAAAAAAAGAATACAAAAGATGAATTTGAGGAGCGAGCAAAGGCTATTATTGTGGAATTTGCACAGCAGGTAAGAAAACTTTCCCGTGAAGAGCCTATATCATAGAATATTTTTTCCTTTTGTTCTGTTGTCCTTATAATAAAGCCAGCAGTTTCACTAATGCTGGTTCTGTTCCCTTATCAATGGCATGTAGTGTTCTCCATTCTTTTCCCTTATCCCTTTTTTTCTTTTTAAATTAGATAATATTTCAAAGATCTGTCTTTGTAGTCTGAATGCTTAAATTTTACTTTTTTTTTTTTTTTTTAAGATTCTATTTATTTATTTGACAGAGACAGAGACAGCGAGAGCAGGAACACAAGCAGGGGGAGTGGGAAAGGGAGAAGCAGGCTTCCCGCTGAGCAGGGAGCCCAATGCGGGGCTCGATCCCAGGACCCTGGGATCATGACCCAAGCCGAAGGCAGCTGCTTAACGACTGAGCCACCCAGGCGCCCTGAATGTTTAAATTTTAAAAATAAAGTTGACTTGGAGGGGCACCTGGGTAGCTCAGTTGGTTAAGCGTCTGACTCTTGATTTCCACTCAAGTCATGATCTCAGGGTTGTGAGATCGAGCCTTGTGTCAGGCTCTGCGCTCAGTGGGGAGTCTGCTTGAGGTTCTCTCTCTTTCTCTGCCCCTTCCCCCTAAAATAAATAAACTAAAAAAAAATAAAGTTGACTTGGAAAGAAACTACTTTTCTGTGATACAACTAATACCTACAGGATATTCATGATCTCTTGAGTGTTTTTGAGGAGTTTCACAAAGAGGAGCCATTTGCTTATCTGTCGTCTTATCAGTCATGCTGTCCTGGGTACTTCCTTCCACAGCTTGGCCTTTTGGAATGATTTTGCTTTTTATGTCTCTAGGGTTTGAATGCAGCTTTGTTTTATGAGAATAAGGATCCCCGTACTTTTGTGTCCTTGGTACCTACCTCTGCGCATACTGGTGATGGCATGGGAAGTCTGATCTACCTTCTTGTTGAGTTAACTCAGACTATGTTGAGCAAGAGACTTGCACACTGTGAGGAGCTAAGAGCACAGGTTATGGAGGTGATGATCAGCTTTTGAGTTTATTTTCCCTTTTGCCTTTAACTGTGAGTTCTTGGGTGGGGGCTGTCTTCTGTTATAGTGTAGTATCTCTCTCACTCCCTTTATACTTATGTCTCTCAGGTTAAGGCTCTCCCAGGAATGGGCACCACTATAGATGTGATACTGATCAATGGGCGTTTGAAGGAAGGAGATACAATTATTGTTCCTGGAGTAGAAGGGCCCATTGTAACTCAGATTCGAGGCCTCCTATTACCTCCTCCAATGAAGGAATTACGGGTGAAGGTAAGCCTAGGTGGTAAGTGTTGACACATGGGCACATGAACAGTGTGTATGAGTTCTGTTGAGGTCACTTCTTCACTTCAGAGCTGCTTGGCTTAATATGCCCTTGCTCCTCAGCCTCTATTAGATGTCTTCATAAAGGGATCATCTGTCAGAATGGAGAAGTGTCAAGTTCTTATTATCTAAGCTTTCCATGAGAACTGAAGTATATTGTTTTGGTTCTAAACTGCTAACTAGTTTTTTATTCACATTTTTTTATTATGAAATAAAACAAATACAGAAAACTACACAAAACATAGAGGAAGAGTTGAACAAATTTTTAGGAAGCAGACAAACTGATGAAGAATAGAACATTGTTGACACCCCAGAAGCCTGTGTGCCTCTCACAGATGTTAGCCGCCCCCCTCACCTTCCTAAAAGTTAACCGTGCTTCCATGTTTATGAGAGTAACTGATATCTTTTGTTAAAAATGGTTTTAATACCTGAGTGTGTGCCCCTAAAAAATATGTATGGACTTCATAAAGTAGAGTCATTCTCATTTCCATTGTATCTGGCTGCTTTTAACTCAAAAAAAAAAAAAAAGGAAAAGAAAAGACTTTTAAGATTTACCCATGTTGTTTCATATAGCTGTAGTTCATTTTTGTTGTGTGGTATTCTCCATGAATATATCATGGTTTATTTATCTGTTCTCCTGTTGATGGCACGTGTAGGGCATCTCTAGCTTTTAAATTTTTGCTATTAACAACAGTGTTGTTGCTTTGAACACTCTTGGTGCGGTTGTGCAAGTTTCTGCAGGGTATGTGCCTAGGAGTGAATTGCTAAGTCCTCAGCTTGTGCTCAGCTCCAGTTTTACTGGATAAGGCCACACTGTTGTTCACAGTGAGTCCAACAAGTTACACTTTCAACTGCAGTATATTAGGGTTGCACAACTGTCAGCTCTTTGATGCTGTCAGATTTTAAAATTTTTCCATCTGGTAGCTCGTTGTTTCATTTGGTACTTACCTGATTGAAATATGGTTGGCCATTATTTTGTATGTTTATTAGCCATTGAAGTTCACTCCTTCGTGCAATGTCCCTGTGGTCCGGCATTGTCTGTCTTTATAGTCACGGGAGGGGTCTGTATAGTCGGGAGACTAGACTGTTAGTGGCTTGTATGCATCGCAGCATCTTCTGGTCTTTTTACCTTTTCTATGGTGTCTTAAGAAACAGAAGTGTTTAATTTTAATGTTGAATTTACCAATCTTTTGTGTTTATTGCTTTTTGTGTCTACTTTAAGAAAAATTTTCCTACCCCACGGTGATGAAAATATGGTCTCTTACATCATCTCCTGCTCCTAACCACTTTTCAAATAAATGTGGTAGCAAATGTTTTGATCTCTACAGAACCAGTATGAAAAGCATAAAGAAGTAGAAGCAGCTCAGGGAGTGAAGATTCTTGGAAAAGACCTAGAGAAGACATTGGCTGGTTTACCCCTCCTGGTGGCTTATAAAGAAGATGAAATCCCAGTTCTTAAAGTAAGTTACTTAAATTTTTTTTTTCCTCCGAAGCTATGTGAGTCTGACACACCAGCAGGGCACATGTTGGTAGTGATGAGTGAAGTGGGCACCACTGTCTTTGTGAAGCCTTACCTGGTGGCTCATAGCAAACAGTTGATGCGTTTAGATTACTTCAGTTTGCACAGTCCTCTGAATTAGCATAAGTAACATTTATATACACTAGAATTCTAAAATTCACATTTTATTTAAAGATAAAACGAATCAAAAGCCCAGAATTTGTTGTTCATGTTTTTAGGTATCTGAATATGCCGACAGAACTCAAGAAAATTTTACAAGGAAGTAGGAGTTGTTTTAAAGCTTGTGTGCCTGTCTGTAGGAGCAGATGCCCACTGGAGTCCAGCATAGTTTCCCAAAAGCAAACTTTGAGTTTATATACTCACTTGCCGAAGAGAAGATGACACTCCCCCGAGCACATTGGCTCATCTCGTATGCTGGGACTCCTGTTACTCCTCAGACGGCACCAGGTCACCACCATCAGGGAGTTGGCCACCTGAGGGGAGGGCCGGTAAGGAGAGGGCAGGCATCCCTCTTTGGTCAGGCCCCTACGGCAGGGACTGCTGCGTCCTCCATGGCTTGGACACGGCTGTCCTACTTCTTCCTGGGGGAAATCTCTTCATCTCTGAAGGAGCAGTGACAGAGGAAAAGGACGCCGAGGTTAGGGCATTTCAGTGAAGGCAGTCAAGCAGAGCCCGTGGGCTACCGTAACACATTACACTGATGTAGTCCTTTTAATTTTGAAAAGATTCTTCTCGTTTCATTCTGTTCACCCAGCTACCTTATTTGCCAAGTACAGCAGAGGTTAAATAGATTTCCATATTAGTAAATCTAAGACAAAGGTGAAGTGTGGGACACAGCTCAGATTCGGCTCCTAAATCTCCTCCTCCTTTCCAGCACAGGTTCTGCTACGCCTTACGTTTTCTTGGCCTTGGTTTCATATTTTCATGTGAATACTTCATTAAAAAGAGAAACACAGTTTAATTCTAGGCCATTGCTGATACATATTTACAACCTTGTCACATTTAACTTCTTTTCAAGGATGAGTTGATCCATGAGTTAAAGCAGACACTAAATGCTATCAAGTTGGAAGAAAAAGGAGTCTATGTCCAGGCATCTACACTGGGATCTTTGGAAGCTCTACTTGAATTTCTAAAAACATCAGAAGTGCCCGTAAGTAATCCTACCCGACTCCACAGGAGTCTGTGATAGTCATGGTTTGTAGTGCTGTTTCTTTTCCCGGACACAGGCATTTAAGCTCAGAAACTCCCTTTCTACAGTATGCAGGAATTAACATTGGTCCAGTCCATAAAAAAGATGTTATGAAGGCTTCGGTGATGCTGGAACATGATCCCCAGTAAGTGATTTTTCTTCTGCTGTGAAGGCTTTTTCATATTACCTGTTTTCTTCAGACTCCTTCATGACACACTCTGTGTTTCTCCGAATGATCTTTATTGTGTTTGAACCTTTCAGGTATGCAGTAATTTTGGCCTTTGATGTGAGAATTGAACGGGATGCACAAGAAATGGCTGATAGTTTAGGAGTTAGAATTTTTAGTGCAGAGATTATTTATCATTTATTTGATGCCTTTACGAAATATAGACAAGACTACAAGAAACAGAAACAAGAAGAATTTAAGTAAGTTGGTCATTTTACTTACTTTGGGTCTTTGGTAATGAAGTTGGTTGAGAATTACCAAGTACGAGTTTCTCCCGCTATCCTGAAAGTAAAGCATTTCTGTGAAACCTTCCATGAGGCAAAATGGCATAGCGTGAAGAAGCAATTGCCATTAATTTATATGGAAAATTTTCTGAGCACTCCCGGGCCCAAACAATAAACAAAATAAATCGAAGTGAAGCCCAGATGCTCACAGACACAGCTCCCAGCTCTGGCGGCGTGATGCTGAGATGCTGAGTGTGGTCCCTGGGAAGAAGCTTGGCGCGGCTGCTCTGTTTGGGGTGCCCGCTGCCTCTTAATGGCTCACTGCAAAACAAATGCTAAACGTTTTTGCTTTTTGCCTTTTTTCATAAGAGCAAAATCCTCCTCTCTTGGTGAGGGAAAGCAGGTACTAACATAGGTCTGTTGCAAAAGCAAGGTGGCATCAGGCGAACTTTGGCCATGTGGGGGAATACCTGTACCAGAAAGGTTTGTGGCCGATAGAAGCAGCATGGCATTTGCTCATCCAGAAGAGGCTGCATCCTGAAATAATGTATTAAAAACTGTAAATTCTGCCCATCTGAGGCATTCCAGCAGTGTGTTAACTAATCCTCTGTAGCCTTGCAGTTTTTAATTTTCAAATTGGTGGGCCTGGGTCTCATTAATTGGTGAGTAGTCGCTAAAACCCTCTTGCTGGAGTTTCTTATCTGGGATTACCTGGGAAGGAAGGATCAAAATGCGAATGTGCACGGTGAGGAACTGCAATGAGGCGAGGTATTCCATGGGAGGAGAGCCTGCCCCATGTAGGTGGCATCGCTGCACGTGCTAGACAAGTCAGCAGTGACCCTGGCCAGGTCCCTCCTCCTCTTGCAGCTCAGGCGAGACAAGCAGTGAACACATGAGAAGTAGGGTAAGGGCTGCAGAGCAGAGCAGGGAAAGCCTAAGTCAGGAGGAGAGCCATGACCAGCAGGGTGGTCCGGGGCAGCAGCTCAGCTCTGTCGGTCTCCCATTCAAGTAGAGATCTGGAGGGCATGGGGTGAGCCGCCCAGACCCACGGGGAGTTGTCCAGGCAGAAGGGCAGCACTGGGAGGCAGCCGCATTGAATCTGACAGAGAGCGGTAGGAGATGGGGTCAGAGAAGTTGGTGGGACTCTGTAGGCCCTGGGGAGGATCTGAGGGAGGCAGCAGGGAGTCTTGTCAGGCTCCCAGTGTTCCAGGCAAGACATGAGGGTGGCTCAGACCATAGGGAGTGATGGCTCAAATTGGGGTATGTATTTAAAGAATTGCCAGATGAGTATTAGGATTTAGACTGGGATACGCTGGCTTGAAATCATGAGACCAGAAGTGAAAAGACGTGGTTAAAGCAGACTGCCAGACCCTGTGAAAACACTTCAGCACGTGCTTGATAAGCAGAGAAGTAGTGGCCTTTTGGATCACCTGATTCGGGAACGTGGTACGGAGGAGGTGGCTGTGGTTTGATGCCTGTGTGGGTCTCAGAGCAGGCTGCCCATGGGGCCCGTCAAGGTTCTCATAGAAGCTCCATCTAAATTTAGGGGCAGGGCTCAGTGCCCCTGTGATACGGCTTCTTTAAGACTTGGGAAGCGACAGCAGGGATGGAGGGAGGGGAGGAGGATGGCGAGGGGTGGAGCACTCCAGGCGGGTGGCCTGGACCGGTGCAGACACACTGAGGGCTGTCCTGTCCGCAGCGTGCGCCCTGCTCTGCCAGCACCGCCTGGGGAGTGCTGCTGTTCTCCAACGGGGGAGGCCTCATACTCACTTGGATTTGGTTTTTTTTTATGTTTAAGTGGTTTTGTCAGCTTCAAAATTTTTGGGTTTTCTTTTTTCCTTTTAGGCACATAGCAGTATTTCCCTGCAAGATGAAAATCCTCCCCCAGTATATTTTTAATTCTCGAGACCCAATAGTGATGGGAGTGACTGTGGAAGCAGGTCAGGTGAAACAGGGGACACCCATGTGCGTCCCTAGCAAAAATGTAAGTTTTGGTTGTACTTTCAAAACTTAAGTGTGGTCCCTTAAAGGAATAAAATGGGGAGTCCAGGAGTGGTGACGAAAGGCAGAGCTTGTCACCTTCTGTGATTTATACCTCAGTAAGGAGTGCCAGTGTTGATTCTTAGCACCAGCGATCAGTGCTTCAGCAAATGAAAGGTGCAAGGTACTTTGAAATAGTGCCCTTTTAAAGATGTTTTGAAGTTTCAAGCCTGGGGAGAAGTTTAAAGAATAGAATAATGAACACCCATATTCCTTTCCTCGAGATTAGCATCTGCCTAAGAAAAATTAACATTAACTCAGTAATGTCCTGTAATTTATAGTTCTCACTCACATTTCCCCACCTGTCCCAAGTGTCTTGCAGAGTGCCATCTGCTGACCTGGTCCAGGATTCCTTCAAGGTGCATTGCGTTTGGTTGTTACAGGTTTTAGTCTCAATAGGACCAGCCCCCCATCCTTTCTGGAGAGTCCAGTTGTTTTGCAGATTATTTCTCCACTTGGATTTGTCTGATTGTTTCCTCCTCGCCAGATGGAAGTTAGAGTTGTTGAAACGGATACTGCATGCACAGGTGTTCCCACCTGCCTCCAACCCCATCACACAGGCTTTCTTACTGTAGCGAGGCCCTCTTCGTTTACTGGGGCAGGTGCTGTTGGCTCAGCATCACTCTTAGAAACACATCTTTCTCCCTTTATAATTACTAAGTCATGTCTGGGGCACTTTTGAGTACCTGTGAATATCATGTTTCAACAACCTTTATCTTGATAGATTTAGTAACTGGTAATCCTTGCTTAAGGCAGTTACACAAATGTTGGTAACATTGTGATCTGCCCCTCCCCCCCATATTTTTGTAAAGAACCTTCCTCCCCACTGAACTTTTCATTAAGTAACTTATACACACTCCCTTTTTAAAAAATTTGATGTTCTAATTCATTACCAGTATCCATTCTGGTCAGTGGGAGCCCATTCGAGCTGGTTACTTCAGCACTTGGGAGCATTTTCTTCCTTTCTGGTGCAGGAAGATGCTCCAGGCTCATCTACTGCTTTCCCTGCCCCAGACCTGGTTCCTTTAGTGGGAAATGGCGCACTAGGACTTGTTGCTTCTAGGGGGTCATTGCTTTTACACCA